>NC_034598.1:32838496-32845977 GCF_900095145.1 Mus pahari
TTCTTCTTCTTCTTCTTCTTCTTCTTCTTCTTCTTCTTCATGTATGTGAGTACACTGTAGCTGTCTTCAGACACACCAGAAGAGGGTATCGGAGCCCATTACAGATGGCTGTGAGCCACCAAGTGGTTGATGGGAATTGAACTCAGGACCTCTGGAAGAACACTCAGTGCTCTTAACCCCTGAACCATCTCTACAGTCCCAAGCTAAGATTAAAAAACAAAACAACAACAACAAAAAAAAACCATGGCTTTTGTATACTATAATTGACTATATACTCCTAGAATATTTCGACATCTCTTAATTTGCTTTTTGTTCTTTGTAAATGAACACACCTCACCCCACCCTTCACTGGATATCAGATTGGGCATAAAGACCCACCAACTTTCCTACAACCAGTGATCTCTAATTTGTTAGTTTCCCTAACGTGATGTGGCCCTTTGTCTACACTGGCACCTTTTAAAATTTCTACACCTCACTAAAATGCAATCAAATATCCAGTCCGCTCCCTGATCTTAAGACAGTACAGTGCTGCCATGGGGAAATCTTCAGGATCCACAGTTCCTGGTGTTGTTTGGGCAATAATGAATGAACTTCTGAGCTCCATGCACAGAAACACAACTTAGAGGTATGAATATATACAGCATTGAAAGTCTGGGCAGTAAGACAAATATGAAAGTCGAGGACTACAAGTCTGTCAGTCTAGCAAGCATTTAAGGACACCCAGCGTGTGCTCAGCCTTGGGGAAAACAAGAATAATGCTGCATACACTGCCTGATCCCTCCTGGGTCAGCCAAGTCACTGGAATAGTATTTGGGTCAATATGATCAGTGTATATATATTTGCTCTTCTTCACAGCAAAGAGCTTCACCCCCCCCCCCTCTATTCACAATGCATCAGGAGCTGGATGCTAGCTACTGGGTGCTGGCTGAGTAATATGCTGATAATCCCTAAGGAGCATCTAGATCGGCAGCAGCAGACTTGAAAACCCCACACAGGGCGGTAAATGGATTAGCGGAGCATAAATAAAGGGTTAAAGGAACACTGGAAGAATTCTCTGACTGGCCTGAAAATTCGTAGAAGGTTTATGAACAGATTACTGAAGGGTAGGAGTTAGCTACATGTTGGTGAGGGGAAATGGATGCTGCGGTCACAGCAGAGGAGCGCGGATGTGGCCCCGCGTGGGATCTAGGCTGAGAGCCTAGAGTAGAACACAGCAGAGAACCCAGATCACGCTGAAATGCTGGGTGGAGTCTAAGCTCGTCATCTGGATCTGAACCTGCCAACTCCCTCATTCTCGATGGCAGAAACCCAGGGCAACGTTGGGACTCTTTCTAGGAGCTGAGGCTCTCCTGCTGATCAGTGACTAGCTACCTCTGCAGTGCCTTTGCTCGGGAACCTCATCAAATGGATGTATAGAAAATCCTGTGCCCTTTCATCTCTGCTGCTGTGAAAGAATATCCTGGTTTTTTTTGTTTTTTTTTTTGTTTTTTTTTTTTGTTGTTGTTTTGTTTTTAATTTTAAAAAATCAATTTGGAGAGAAAGGGTTGATCTTAGCTTACAGTTCCAGATCATTGTCAGTTACTGTAGGGAAGTCACAGTGGTATGAGTCTAAAGGAAGTAGTCACTTGACATTCCCCAGGCCAGATCAGAGGGACATGAATGCTGTGCTTCGTTTTCTGTATGAGTGTTGGATATCCAAATTAGGTCTTCATGCTTCTACGGCAAGCACTGTAACTGCTGGACCAATCTCGAATCCTGGTTGCTTTTGTGAATGGTTCGTCGCGCACGCTGATGTGGCCTCAGATCCACGTCAGGCATTTTCTTTTTGACTTCCTGTACTGTGCTGTTCTGTTGAGGTGGGGTCTGCTGCTATGTATTGTAATGCTAAATTCTATGCCCGAAGAAAGGTCTAGGCCAACAACTGACTAGTCCTGTTTACAAGTTCTTTTTTTTTTTTTTTTTTTTTAAGTTTTTTCGAGACAGGGTTTCTCTGTATAGCCCTGGCTGTCCTGGAACTTACTTTGTAGACCAGGCTGACCTCGAACTCAGAAATCCGCCTTCCTCTGCCTCCCGAGTGCTGGGATTAAAGGCGTGGGCCACCATGCCCGGCTCTACAAGTTCTTGATGTGCATACCTTGTTCCTTGATTTCAAACTATTTGAAATAAATTTGGCTACTGCCAATTTCTGGAGGGATTAGGTGTAGGTGGGTTTGAAGTGACCTGGTCGGGGGAGAGAGGTGAAGAGGAGGAGGAAGGAGGAGAGAGAGGGGGAAGCTACCATGAGGGGAGACAGCCCATTAGCACATGACCAGGAGAAACATCAAGTACCTGGGGTACACAGCTAGGGAGGCAGCCAGGCCAGCAGTTAAAAGAGTAGATTAGGGGTTGTTCCCCAGTAGTTGTCAAAGACATGTAAAATAGCCATAGACTGAGTCTTATTTATTTGTAAGACAGTCTGGGATAAGGTTTAATTGTTTGTACTACACTGTTCCCACCCTCAAAGCAGCCCGAACACCCACTGGTTTAAGTCTTTCATCAGAGCTCTGAAACTGAACAACAAAGGCAAAAACAAGACAGGAAGGTAGCATGGCCTAGCCCCTCTCAGACACCTTCAGTTTCTCCGTCCTTTGCTGATGTCCAGAGGCATGGGTGCAGTGTGGTTGGAGTGGAGAAATTGCCCTCAGGAGTATGTACTTTAAGCTGAAAGGCAGCTGACTCCTCTTGCTGTCTTTCAACCGTATCTGTTCCCCTGGTGTTTCAGCTTGGGTCTTCCTGGTTGCTCTGGTAGCTGGATCTGCTCAGCCAGGGAATATTCTCAGGCTGTGGTCAGTCCTTTCGCACCTATCCACTTAAGAGCGTAGCAGGAAGAGGGGACCCCCTGCCCTGCTCGCTGGTGAAAGATGGCAGGTGTAGACCAACCTAGCCCTTCCTAAGCTTGCTAGGAAGCTATGGAAGCTGTCTCTGAGCACAGCAATGTACTAAACTCATGTGCAGACAATACGCATGTCACACCTTGGGGTGTGAGGGAGCCATTGCTGTAGTCAGACCCATGAATCCCATATAAACCTGTTTTAAAAGACCAAGGGACATGTCATGGGGGTAGAAAATCTTTCTTCTTCTCCCAGTCTTCATCTCTCTCTCTCTCTCTCTCTCTCTCTCTCTCTCTCTCTCTTTGTCTCTCTCTCTCTCTCTCTCTCTCTCTCTCTCTCTCTCTCTCTCTCTCTCTCTCTGTGTGTGTGTGTGTGTGTGTGTGTGTGTGTGTGTGTTCATGTTGTTTCTCAGGTGTTGTCCGCTTTTTCCTGGGACAGTCTCTCACTGGCCTGGAACTCAAGAAGTAGGCCACACTGGCCAACTAGCAAGCCTCAGTGGTCTGCCTGTCTTCGTTTCCCCAGTATAGGGTTTATTAACACATGCCGCCACACTTGGCTTTTTAGAAGTGGGTCCTGGGGATCAAAGCACTGGTCCTAGTGCTTGCAAGACAAACACCTTACTGACTGAGCCATCACTCCAGCAAAGAGCAATTTTCTTTTGCGTGTCACATAGCAGAATGCCTTTTAAAGAAGAGACAGACTATCTTAGAAGGAATCCAAATGATACAAGGGTATTTGGAGATGTCTTTTCATTGCTTTGGTTTCTTCAGGTTAGCCAGGAAGTATAGCAGTGACTGGGTACGAGGGACTTTATGATGGGGATTTTGAGTTCAGATACCCCCAAGTGCTGGCCAGAACAAAGAAGGAAGCAGGGGAGGAACTGTCAGTCAGAACCCGTCCTCGCCCACGTATCTATAATTACAACAACGGTTGCAGCGCAACTCAAAAACATAAACAGGCTGAGCTGGCCGAAGCCCAGGGCTCTATTTATAACCTCCACAAACCTACTTATAGCTTTGACACCCTCTTTGAAACAAGCCCCGCGGATGAGCAGCAGAGACAAGGGCCAGTGTCAGCTGTGAGGTGATGCAAGTGATACTGTCCTCTTAAGTGGCCACACGGCCCAGTACATGCATTTCGAGCAAGTGTGGAGATGCTCAGCCATCCTGACAGAGGCACATCTCAGGGGAAACATCTTCCTGGGGCAGGCCAGACAGGAACACAGAGCCAAAGGTCTTGCAACTCAGACTTGGAAATTACAGGGTTCATCCGGAAGGTGTGACAGTGCCTTGTCACAGGTCGCCAGTGCTACTGGATTTGGCCTGAATCACACTTGTTTAGGCAAGACAGGAAGTGGCCAAGAAGTGCGACTCAGAGGCAAGCAGCTCTGTGTTGTCAGACAGCTCTGCGTTGGCCTGGCTGGCCTTGACCAAGTGACTTGACTTCTCTGAGGCTTGGGCTTCTCTCCTATGTAATGGAAAGACTAAAAATGCCTCTTAGATGGGCATAGAGTGCCTCGTGATTTTTATGGTATCAATATTAATAACTTAGTTAATAAAAAAAGCAAGGTTTTCTGAAACTGTTGGATCATCTAATCCATGGTGGATAATTCTATACTGACTTTGAGATGGTTCTCATTATGAAAAAAAAAAAAAAAATGCGAGACTCAAGTCTAAGGCCGAGGAGATGATGGCTCAGTAGATGAAAAGTCATGGTAGCATGCAGCTACAATCCCAGAACTTCCTTAGGGAGATCCGAGGCAGAAACAGGAGAATTGTGGGAAGGTCATGAGATTCAAAGATTAGAAAAGCAGCAAAAACCCTGCTTCAAACATGGTGGAAGATGAGGACCCAAACCGAAGGATGTTATGCTCTGGTCCTCACACACATGCCACAGAACACGCATGCCTGCACACAGAGACACACTCAGAAGTGCATCCAGACAGACACACATACAGAGATACATACACACATACAAAGATACATACACACAGAGAGACACAAAGACATACACAGACACACACACACACACACGCACGCACACACACACACACACACACACACACACACACACACACACACAGAGCTAATTAAGAAAGAACCAAAGCACCGGAAGATATTTTTAGAGACGTCTCTCCTACAGGAGCCAATGTTAATTATTTCAGAGGATTTAGAATGCATTTGATTGCTTCAGATTTCTTCATCCTAATATTCAAAGGTAATATTATTTACATAGCATAATTGTAAATGTCTTACACAGTTTAATGAGGAAAATATTTGATGGGGGAAAATAAGCCTTTCCTCTCCTTGGCAGGTTTCAAACATTCAAAGACTGAACTGACCGTCCACACCTCTTCTCCTATCCTGGTACACAGTCAGGGCTTTCTCCCTCGGCACAGAGAGCTCCGGATCATGCAGCCAGTTCAGTTCCTTCCCTTTCCCTTTGATTTTAAGCATTCCTGATGTTTGCTCATGCTCTCCTCCCAGCTGCCTGTGACTCTCTACGGATGAATACCATCCAGCTGTACAGACGATACGCAACTAACTGTCCCCCCTTCTCTTTCTCGAGTATTTTGAGTCTGCTTCCTTTCCCAAAGGTGGGTGATGCATGCTTAGGGAATATGAATTCATTTCATCTGTCTACTTGCCCAAGCTAAAAGTGGTTTGGAGACAAATCTATAGTAAACACAGGAAAAAGCATGCAGACTATTCCAAAATAAAATAAAATAAAAAAGTTATTTTCCCGGGAGGCTGAGGTAGGTATCAGTTCAAAACCACCCTGGTCTACAATAGCAAAACCATACCTCAAAAGAAAACAAAAAACCTGGATTTCTGCTTTTATGAGTCTAGCCAATCACGTGTGTGCCTTTGAAAGCATTTTTATATGTTTATATAGGAACATGCCAAACCTTTAATCATGAATTCCCCTTGCAGAGTCATTGCACCAGAACCAAACTGATAGTTACCTTGAAGGTAACTCCAGTTGGTTGGTCTTGTACCCAAGGCCACTGTGAGTGCCCAGAGTATGGACGGTGCCCATGAACACCCATTGGTAGACCAGATGGCTCACTGCAGTCCTCTCTCACCTGGCTACTAAAGCCCTGATCTTCATCACTCCCTGTGAAAATCATTGCAAGTTCACTGCCGTGGACCACGCGACCTATCTCGAAGGAAGCCTATCACATTTTGTGAATTGAACAACACTTAAGAGGGCTATCTGGGTCCTTACTAACATCAATTTAATGACATAGAATGTCACATGAGAACGGATTGACCCATTGTTATTGAAGAATAAAGAATTACAAGGAGAGAACCCCACCCCCACCCCAACACACACCCGGTTCCTTTTTAAGCACCTAAACGTTATTCTGAGATCTCACATCATCTCCTGGTACACCCNCCCCCCCCCCCTGAGAAATTTTAATGTCTGCCTCACACAGAAGGAAAATAATTTGCTAGGAAAGAGAGATAAAATGTGCCTGTGAAAATAAGTTATATTTTGGTGTTTTTCTATTTTCCTGGCTCTCCCGCACATGTTCTCATGTGTGTGTGTGATGTTAATTGACTAGTTCAAGTGAATTGTGCTTTGGAGATTGTGAGAGTGACTTCTGTTGCCATTTCTGTTGCGGTAAAGGGAGTCCCAGAGTCAGGTAATGGTAGCCACGGTCACCCAGCCAGGCAGTGTTCAAATTGGGATTTCTAACTGTGTCGCTTCACAACACGTGTATCATGAACTTGGGATTTTAATCCACACTTTTAAAATCTAGCATCTCATAAAACTTTTAAAGCTCCATTGCTGGGTGGTATTTGAGCTATTTTGAGGGGGAATGGTAATTGACATTTAAAGATAATCTTGTCTCCTAGCAACTGGAGGAGTTCCTTGGAGTTCACTTAAGCTTCAAGAAGACTCACACCCGGAACCAGGCTGATTGACATCCAGCTGCTCCCCTGCCTAACTTCTGGGGCTGCCATGGGACACAGTGAGGTTGGCTGGCTCTGAAGGAGGAGATGGTGAGAGAGGGGAGGTGACTAATGACTAACGTGCAGTGCATGTCATCCACCAGAGACGAAAAAAAAAAAAAGTCAACTTGCCTTTTCCTTGGAACTATATTGATGTTTATTGATCCGGACACAGTAAAATATGCTGGAAGACCAGAATTCAATCCCTGTTGCATCCTCCCCAGAGTGAGTGAGTGTGTGAGTCTGGGACACTGTCCCTCAGACTCTCTCAGCCTCAGACCCCATGTTATTCTGAGTAAGCTGCTCTTTTCTGTTCCACCAGGGAGGAACATTCCCTGCCTTCTCAGGAACAGGGCTTTGGCTGTTTAAGCATGGTTCCCCTCCCCACCCCACCCCAGTCCCCTGTGCTGTCTGTCTCTCCTGCATCTGTTCACAGATGTGTTTGTTTACCTTAGTGCAAATCTAACTAGGAGGGCACTTGTTTCTAAAGAGCAAACATACATTTTTAGTCTCCCTACCTGAATTCGTTATTGTTTCCAATTCCAGAGTCTCTGAGGGGTGATAAAGCAACCTTCATTCTTAAAAAGAAAATCTTATCTTTGGTGTGTGTGTGTGTGTGTGTGTGTGTGTGTGTGTGAGAGAGAGAGAGAGA
>NC_034598.1:32846022-32877726 GCF_900095145.1 Mus pahari
GAGAGAGAGAGAGAGAGAGAGAGAGAGAGAGAGAGAGAGAGAGAGAGAGAGAGAGAGAGAGAGAGAAAGAACGTGCTACAGTATGCCTGTTTAGGTCAAAAGACAACGTCAGGCACGGGCCTTTGCCTTCTACCTTGTTTGAGATAGAATCTCTTGTATGCCCGACTAGCTGACATACACAAAAGCTCTTTGAGACTCTGCCTCCTTTCCAACCAGACAGCCCTACAGAGTTACAGACACCTGATACCTCTCCGGTCTTTCTGTGGGTTCCGGGGATCCGGAATCAGGACCTCATGCTTGCAAGGCAGTGGATTTACCCACTGACTCATCTTCCTCGCCCAGCAACCTTCATTCTTCCAGCATGCTTTCTAGTGCCCTTCTCATTAATCCTGAAAGTATAAAAAGGTGTGAGACAATTTCAGCATGTGTTAATGTAGGAGTTAAAGTCACAAGGATGAGAACCCCGGGAGAATATGAAACCCACTGGATGAGGCTGTTTCCCTTCTTTAGCACAGGCAGCCTTGCCAGCCAAACACCCACAGGTTACAGTCTGAGAGTCCTGTGTGTTCTAGCAGCATGCTTACCAGTCAGCTAACCAGCCTTGCCCTGGGCTGGGCACTGCTGCAGGAATGAGAGATTGGAAGATGGGAAGAGCCGTGTTCCTGGTTGTGAAATACTCAGAATTCAAGATGAATCCAGGTGCTGAAGCAAATCGCTTGCACTGATAGATGACAGAAACGCAGGGAGAGGTCTGTTGGCCTTTAGAAAAGGGGGGAGCTCTGACCCCAGGAGTCGCAGGACATCTTCCTGGTGAAGGGAGTGTGTAGGGAATTTCAACCGAATACATGGGTGTAGTGTTATAGAGAGAGGGATAGTGTAGGTGTAAATAACATGTCTAATTGCTTTCTAGTGCTTCTGTCTCTTCTGCCTCTTGACCTTGGGCACACACACACACACACACACACACACACACACACACACACACTCATGCATACATGTACACACATATACACATGTGCACACACATACACATGCATGTACATGCACACACACACATACTCACATGTGCATAAACATACATACACACATATGTGCACATATACAAGCATGTGCACACTCATACCCAGATATATACACACAAGTGTATGCATATATATACATACAGACATGTATACACACATATACACTTGCACACACATGTGCGCACACACACACACACTCATGCATACATGTACACACATATACACATGTGCACACACATACACATGCATGTACATGCACACACACACATACTCACATGTGCATAAACATACATACACACATATGTGCACATATACAAGCATGTGCACACTCATACCCAGATATATACACACAAGTGTATGCATATATATACATACAGACATGTATACACACATATACACTTGCACACACATGTGCGCACACACACATGTGCACACACACACACACACATGTGCACACACACACACACACACACCACGACTCTTCTTCCTCTCTTGGGGAAAGACGAATTTACTTTGTAGGTTTGTAGAAAATCCTAGTTTCCACTTCTTTACTGCCTGCCTTCCAGTGTTCTTTCTTTGAGGCCATTCAGCTTGTATTATTGTTGAGCCTTCTCCTTCCAGTTCCTTCCTTTTGTGAGCTATAAGGCGAGTGAAGATACAGAAAACGTCACCAGAATATCCAAGTGTTGCTGCTGTCTCCTGTAAAACCACCACTGATTAGCCCTCACCGGTCAGATGGCTCTCAACCCCAGAGACCCTAGAAGGCCAGAACTCAGGGAAGAGGGATACTTGGTGTGTTTTTTGATAACCTACGTTCTGCAGGAATGCAACTTCAGATCAGAGCTATAACCGCCAGCCAGGTCCCTGCTGTCCTGAAGGGATCCCCAGACCCTCCATCTGCCTTCCCTTGAAGCAGGAGGAGGGTGGCACAGCTGTAACTTGGGAATGTGAGCAAGCTGTGTCACCCTAGGATTTGGGTGCAGACATGTGTGTGTGTGTTTAACTGTTCTGTCTAGCCCCGTGTGGTGATGCACATCTATAACCTATAACGTAAGAATGGGAGATGGAGGCAGGAAGATTGAAAGTTTAAGGCCAGCCTTGGTTACATGGCAAGACCTTGTCTCAAAAGAACAAAACAATAAAAGAACAATAATGAAAGAGAAGCAGACAGACAAAGAAGAGAATGTTTGTATCTGCCAGTGGCTGTCACTCATGAGTCTCAGATTCATCCCCTTATCCTCAGATATTTTGAGGACCCACTGGGGTCCACGTCTGTATACCACCCAAGAGGCTACTAAAATCTTATGTGTTTGAAGTTACACATTTTCTGTCTTTTTAACATAATTGTTTATTTTTGCCTTATGGGTATAAATATTTTGTCTGCTTGTACGTTATGTGTTCCTTGTGGGTGCCAGGTGTTCACAGAAGTCAGAAGAGAGTATTAGATTCTCTGGAACTAGAATTTCAGACTGTCCTGAGCCTTCTTTCAATGTGATAAGGGTCCTTAAAGGCTGAGTCATTACACTAGTCTTCCCTTATTATCTGAGTGCAACTCAATGTATTGGGAAAATGGTATCGAAAGATGAGGACAGAAAATCAACACAGGAAGACGGGCAGAAATAGCTTGATGTAACAGAGTAGGTAATGGAGGCTTAGGCATTTTAGTTTACAAGCAAAAGGCAAGAATGTAATCTGTCATCAAGTGGGTGGTGGGGTGGTGGGGATTTCCTGGCCCTATCACTTCCCACTTATTGGGCAAGATACTTGATGCTCTAAGCTCTTTCTTCATCTTTAAGACATGTCCTAGTTGGCCCATGTGGACCAAAGAAAATGATGCTCTCGGGAAATCCACACAGACTAGCTTATGCAGAGCATAGTGTTAGGCTGACCAAAGCTTTCAGGTTAATATACCAAGGGAGCAGGGATTCTGACGATACCTAGTTCTAAACAAAACCAAAACCAAAACCAATAACAATGACAACAACAACAACAACAACAACAACAACAACAACAACAACAACAACAAATGGTCCCCAGTCTACAGTCACTGCCCCAGGTAGGACACTCCTCTTTTCCTCTCAGAGTTCAGCTCTAGAAGTTAGTGTGTCACTCCTGACAAAATCCAGCTATCCACAACACATGCTTCTTGTTCTCTGGTTGCCCATATGCTCCCTAAGAAGCTGAGGAAGTCCCTGTGCCTTGCCAGCAGGATAGAATCAGAAAAGCTGAGCCAACTTCTACCCCTGTGGGGACTCTGCCTGGGCAAAGGAGTCTGGAAGGGATTGGAGCTGTGTACATTAACTTGTTTGGAAGACTAAACCATGTGACTATGTACATCTTTGAGTAGCAACCTACAGAAGCCAGGCAAGATGCCCAAGAGTTTCCAAGGATACAAAGCAAGTGACTAAGTGAAAAAAATTATCTAGGTGCATAGGAATCACCCAATCAGAAAGAGGGCCATTTGTGTGGGGGCAAAAACAACCAAACAGATGCTCAATAAAACAAACTATTGAAAATCATGACTTACAAGCCACAGGCAGTCTTAACAATTCGTGCTGATGCAGTAAACTGTCTAAACTTACAGCGTGTAGTAAAAGCACAAGGCAATGATGGAAGGTGAAAATGGGTAGGAAGGAGACACCAAATCTATGTTTTTAATAAAATTGCTTGTATTCCTAATTATTTAGACCAGTGGTTCTCAACCTTCCTAAATCTGTGATCTTTTACTACATTTATTCATGTTCTGGTGACCCCCAACCATAAGATTATTTTTGTGGCTACTTTATAACTGTAATTTTGCTACATGTATGGATCATAATATAAATATCTGAGTTTTCTGATGGTCTTAGTTGGTGCCCGTGAAAAGGTCATTTGACTCCGAACTGGGTCACTACCCACAAGTTGAGAAACATTTATCTAGACTCTGAACCTGCCTTTTGGTTGAAGGGCAGAGTAAACATTACTCTGGGAGACAAGGGGGACCACTGAAGGACATCTTGAAGTGTGAATTGTATTTTGAATTGAGGAGGTTGATACCATACTATCCCTTGGTAAGCAGAGACTTACAGACCAGGGAACTGAGAGACATCTTGGCAACCAGTTCCTCCTTCATTCGAAGACAAGGAAATCGGGATGATCCTGTCTCAAGAATTCAGCGTCAACTACTGTATTGGTCAGGATGCAACTGGGAAAATCAACCAAACATGGAGTAGGTCTTGGTTAATTTCGACTGCTGTGGTAAAACACCACAGCCAAGACAACACATTTTTTAAGAAAATCATTTAACTTGGCTTACAGCTCCAAAAGTTGGAGTCTGTGGTAGTGAAGCAAAACCATGGGTGTGGAGGCAGAAATAACTAAGAGCTCACATCTCAGATCACAAAGAGAAGCAGAGAACTAACTCAGAATGGTGTGAGTCCTTTGAAACCTCAAAGCCTGCTGCCTACAGTGACATACCTCCTCCACCAAGGTCACAATTCCTAATCCTTTCCAAACAGATCCACCAACTGGGGGTCCTACGATTCAAACATATGAGCCTATGAGGGGGTCTGTTCTCATACAAACAGCCACAGATCAAGAAGTCTGAACAAATGAAACGGGGGATACAGGAGATTGGGATATAAGAGAGCCAATGAGGGTCGGGGAGTTAACCCAACAGTCAAGGACAATGCCGCTTCCAGGCTGTGGAGGAAAAGGAGGAGAAGGCAGGGTTCCTGGAATCCAGGCCACACCTCCTAATCCTTCCCAAACAGTTCCACCAACTGGGGTCCTCGTATTCAATCACGTGAGCCACGTGAAACTCCAGTGGAACTAATCCTACAAAAGCCATAGACCACAGCCTGGGATGCTGCAGAGGCAGGCAGGACAGAGGAGAAACCCAGGCCTCTTCCTTATTCTGGCCCTCCTAGGACATTTAGCACCCTGAGTGGTCAACCACAGTACGAAGCCAGGAAACACAGCTGGAGAACGTTGGGGGAACATGACCCCGAAAAGAATCAAGCTAAAACAAGTAAGGGTCACTGTGAGTCAATCGTGTCTCTGGTGTTCCTTTATCCAGGGTTCTCCCTGGAAAATAGCCGTCATTTGGTGACAACCACAGGGACTGTTTTCTCATGGACAAACTATGTTGTATTTTGTCAACAAATGCATTCCTGATCAGTCTCCTATCCAATCGGGAGAGGCTCCTACACAATGCAACCCTGAATCAGCCTTTCTAAAGGGCAAGTATTTCTCTAGTATTGCTTGAATTTCCCTTGAATGAGTGTGTTTCTTTTTTTCCATGGCTACATCTTGGAGATGTAGGCATCCTACATTTTCGAGTTTATAGCAGACATATTGCCAAGAAATCGCTTATGAAGGTAAGGCCTTAAGCCTCTCGACGTAGCCATTGACTCCCACCCAAGTTATTCTAATTAATTGTCAGTAAAACCCATGTTCGTCTTAAGTGTATATGGATCCGAGATGAGTCCCCAGTCTCTTCTTTGCCAGGAATGATAACCCCCAAGACCTCTTACTAGAAGAACTCTAATATTAGTGACTGGTCAGACAGGGCTTAAAGGTCGAAATAATTAACATCTAGCTTACCACAGTCACTGACCCATCAGGAAGCTGGCATGGATCAGACCACCACTGTCCACAAGAGAGCCTTTGTGTCAGGGATTCACCTTTAGCTGTTGCATTTTCTGATTGGTATCGAGGCCAGTGGAGCCGATGGGGAGACAGGGTAGTTACTCAACTCTTTGGGCAACCTCTGTGTGTGCAGTCTAAGACTCCACTTTACCAACAGGGTCATAAAACAGGATGCACGTTGACAGCATGCCAAGTTCTTCGAGGGACCCTGGAAAAGGACCCCAGTTGCTGGCTCCAGGTGGTCTGGGTGCCTATTTTCTCACCCCAGGTCTAGAGGCCTGTATCAGCTAGATCAGCAAAAATCTCTAACGTGTTCTTAGCTCTCTGTCCCGGCCCAGTGCAAGACAACAATCAGGCGAAGGGAGATGCTGGAAAGGATGCTCCCAGAATGGATGACAGTTTGCAAAGATCTCTCTCTCTCCTTCAGGGTTTTTCTTTTTTCTTTTTCCAAAATCTTCCAGAAAGAAAGAAAAAACAAAAAAAGCAGAACCTTTGCCCAGACAGAGCAAACATGTCACAGAGTTCTGCTTTCACCGAATTTTAAATGGAAATGATTGGGCAAGTGAGTTGTAAGCGATTCCTCTCTGTGTTTCCTCTGAGCTGGGGGCTGATCCTGCGCTCTCAGACTGACAGTGCAAAGTGCGAAGGCGTGAGCTCGGCACCCTCAAGTCCCACTGTGCCTCAGCTACCTGCCGTCATGGGCAATCTACCCAGAATGTGGCTGAAGGGGCTGCTGCCTGGATGCATATGTACTTATGACAATGTGTGTGTGTGTGTGTGTGTGTGTGTGTGTTGTGGTGTGTGCGTGCAAGTGCCTGTGCGTGTGCCTGTGCATAGCATTTTTGACAGTTTCTACACACAGTAGATGAGGCTCTGTCATTGGGCTAGCCACTACCAAGCCCGATCTCCCTACCCCAGCCCTGGGATTACAGACACTTGGAATTATGTCAAGCTTTTTACATGAATTTCGGAGATTGGAACTCAGCGCGGCAAGCACTCTTTGCCATCTCCACAGCCTCTCCGATTCTCTCTGTTTTACAGTTGAGCAGACTTTCTCAGCTCTCCTTGGCCCATGGTAGGGAGGCATGGCTGCTGGTCCTGACACTTCCTACCTGGACGTGCTGCAGGGTGTGAACCATTTAGGCTAGGTACGCTTTGGATTAGAGCTGTCGAGTATATCACACGCCATCAAGTAGGGTTGTATTGAAGAATCTCCCATGAGAAGTTTTCTAAAAATACCAATGTTTAGGGCTCTGCCCCAGAGCTACTATCAGAAGCACTAACAGTGTGACCGGTCTTAATTTAAACTCTCCAGAGGATTATAACAAGTAGTCAAGCTTAGAAATTACCCAAGGCCTTTGTTTTGATAAACTCCAGTTCCCTTACCTGTATCAGTGAGCGCTACCTCACCTCCCAGCTGTGAGAGTGGGTGAGGTGTCATCCCCAGTTCCGTTGATTGTTAGCGCTGTGACTATGGACAAACTACTTGATGTTTCTTGGTCTTAGGCAATACCTTGACTTAGGTGCCTTATAAAAATTCAATTTTGAAACTCGGATGTGATACGTTTGTAGAGCATTGACACACCTGATTCATGGTAAAAACATTCAGTGCAAAAGTATTATTGGTCAATGTTGATATGGAGAAAGAGTTCCCAGGGTTCTCTGGGACACTGAGCCCATACCATTTGGTTGCCTTAGGATGTCTTGGCACTGTTACTGTGAACTGCGGTTCTCAAGTCGGTGGAAAATTAAAAAAAAAAAAAAAAAATGGAGCTTAAATTATGGGAAAAAAGGAAAAGGTTGGATACAGGAGATGTAAAACTAAGAAGTATGTTTCAGAAAGAGAAAGGGGTGGCCCGATTCCTTTCTCCTGGGAGACCGCTTGGAACCAGTCTGATATAAATAATGGTAATAACTTCCCAAGAAGCTGATGGGCCTGAGGTTGGTTCTGAACCCTCGCACATGCTTTCCAGGGCCAATAAACTGGAATGAGGAGTGCAGATACTTCAGGCTTTATGTCCCAGCCAGGGAGGAGGCGGGAAATGCCTTTACAGCTTGGGAATGAGAATCAACCTGCTGCCTGAATCCACTCTTCAAGGATGCTCTGAGCTCCCCGTGCGTGTAAAATATCTGCATCGGCTGCCAACACGTTACTAAAACGCTGCAAGGCGAAGCTAACCCTTTGCCCTCGGCAACTCGGAGTCCTGGGAGTGCAGTATCTGATCCAACAACTGGGGTCGCTGGGTCCTGGCTCCTTGGAAACTGAAGGACATTTTTAACAACTTCCCCAAAAGAAGGCAGAGGGAAGCGTTTCACCACCGGGAGACACCCATTGTCTTTTAGCCATGATAACTTCATGTTTTCCAGAACAGACTTTATTTAGTCTCATGCAGAAAGCCAAGGGACTTCCCTTGAGGCTCGCTTGTTTCCCCCATTGCAAGGTTATGTCATGGTGAAGAACTTGGAACTTGAGGCTGAAAAGGCTTCCCAGGGAAGCTGGGTGTGACTGGCCCTGGGCAGAGGTTCAGATTCAGGGACTCATGCTTTGAGAAAGCCAGTCTGTAGCATCATATGAGGTCTCACTGGTGGGACAGAAGGAAACTGCTGTTACGTGTGTGTGTGTGTGTGTGTGTGTGTGTGTGTGTGTGTAAGCCCAAACTATTAATTCAACATTTGCTTCTCTTATCAAGTATAGTGAGTCAGTCTCATAACTTAACTGAGTGTATTCAGTAACCATTCAATGCTCTGTCCTAGTGTACACAGAAGTGCTCGAGGATGCTCTTGCCAAGCTCCTTGTGTTTGGTGAGCCTGGGGTGGCTCTTCTGAGCACTCCCTGTGGGGCTGTGCATGCATTTTAATGACCCAAGAAGGGAACATTATGTTATATTGCTATACAGTGAGGATTCAAGTTCTGATCGGACCTCAATTAGGAATGGACTCTTTCTGCGAAAAGAGGAAGCCGTAACCTCCTAAGCCCTTGCAGAGTGACAGGCAAGAGAACCAGTAAGGAGACACAGCATGACATCGTATAGGGAACAACTGCTTCTAGGTTAATGAACAGCCCTGGCTCTCTCGGGACATATTTACAGAACCATCGTTTCAACTCCAGTTGATGTCAACATTTTCTATAGATTTCAACAAGTCTGTAGGAGCAATACTGAGTACCCGAGAGCAAATGCATTAACTGCCCAGATCTAATGGCTTCAGATAGTAACAAGAGCCTTAAAACAAGGACAGCACCATTCTCGTCCAATACCACCAGACAAAAGCCTTACAAACACCGAGAACAGGACAGGCTCTTGAGAGTCTTCTGCAACTGCAGGTCAAGGGTCCCTAGTGGGTCCCAGAGGGTGTGCGTGCGTGAGGTGCCTGTGTCAGGGCCCGTTTATCAGTTATCCTACCTTCTTCACTGCCTTCTCCAGGGTTCCCCTGCACATACACATTAGCAACAGTGTGGCATTTACTGATAGTCCTTTGAGGGATGTTAGACAAAGCTCATATTACACAATAGTCAGAAACTGTGAAGGACAGGTTAAGAAAACTTTCTCTCCTCTTATAGTGATTTCTGTATATGTTCATTTGGGCTTTCTTGTTCTGTGTTTCTTCCCAAACAGGAAGGGAGGGAGGAAGGGGGGAAAGTTGGGAAAGAAGGGAGGGAGGAAGAAGAGGGAGGAAAGAATCCATTCAGCTAGGAACTGCTGAATACCTCTTGGTAGATAGGATGATGGGTTTGGTGACATGCCAGCCTCCTTCCTAACCAGTTCCAGATGCAAGATGGACTTCTGGTCCTTCTGAGGGGAAGCCCTTTGACACCTGGCAGGAAGCAGCCTCAGCGAGTGTGGAAGTAGACCAGACCTTCATCTAAATGTTCCTAAGCTTCAATCCATCAGTTTTCTCCTCTGCAGACAAGGGCTGTTCCTCACGGGGCTAAGAACCACGGGACAATGCAGAGGTGGAAAAGTCCAGGCCACCTCAAAGTGCAGCTTCAGATGTCCCTAGTGGTGCTGTGCCGAGTGCCTTGCCCAACCACATCACTGGCTTCTTGGCTATCATAGAATCAGCCGTCATTTGTTGGATACCCACTGTGCAGTACACAGCAGCACTGTTTCATGCCTACGCTGTGAGCTTCACAGCCTCTGTGGGGGACCGGTACTATCGTTTCTTTTTGTGGGTGTGGAAGCATTAACTAGGAAAGATTTGGATCCAGTCAGAGCTGCCCCTGTTGTCTGTGCCAGGGACAGACTTCAAATCCTGAGCTTTATACTGAACGGCTCTGCCGCCTCTGGCCTAAAGATTAAGTTTGGGTTGTCTCTGAAGTTAAGCTAGGTTTGAGGCCTGGGTCATCACTTCATTACCCATACCCCTGCAGTATAAAGCCCTTCACTTCCTTGTACTTGATAGATTTCAATATATTTGCTTTTTAAAATATTCTTTTAAAAAAAAGATTATGGGACCTTCCGGTGATCTGAAAATTCACTTGTGACCTTTGAACTTTACAAGTTTTGCTCTGGGGGAGAGGGGAGCATTTGACTCCACAAGGTTAATTAGACTGAAAGTACGTATGTTCCCACAGAACTGTCAAAAGTCAACGGTAGCATCATAGGAAATAAAGGATGTCCACAGTCCTTAGGCATTGACAGGCTCTGGGTCTGCCTGAACTGGCATCCAATGTCCGGCCTGAGAAGACAGAACAAGAAATGAATCACCTGCCGCAGTGGTATGTGCTATTTCCAAGCTGTTTGGCTCATAAGTCCTGCACAATGTAGCAGCCCACTCTAATTTGTCACACCAAAGGCTTCCTTTTGAGTAAACAGCGGTCCACACTTCTGTTGGCTCTGAGTCACCGCTTAGTGTTCACGCTGAAATGCCAGCACTGTCTTCAGCACTGTATACAGTGTGAAACCAAGTGGGTGGGGCGAGATGGGTACTTCCCATGGAAACTTCCATGTGCCACAACGGAGTGGAGCCTCCAGCAGAGTCTCTCACAGCATCCTTGTGGGCTGTCCCTTATACACAGTCACCTTCTCCTCCTCTCAGCAAACCCTTTTTCCTTATAGCCAAGGAAAGAAAAGAGCCAGTGGAGTGAATTGCCCAAAGACCCTGGAGTTTTTTATATGATTTGGCTATATCACCTCATGTGATCTTACACCTTGTCTCACAGGCATCCTCTCCTCCAGTCAAATGACATCAGCATAGCATCTTCCACTTGACATGCCACTATGACATTATCATAGCCTCTTCCATTTATCATGCTACTATGACATCATCACAGGCTCTTCTGTTTGGCATGCTACTTCACTTCCCATCCGTGTGTGTGTGTGTGTGTGTGTGTGTGTGTGTGTGTGTGTGTGTGTGTGGTTGGCTAGAGACTCTGACTGGACCCAACTCAAGCATTCCTGCCTCCCACAAAGCCTTGTCAGACAGGTGACCCTCCCCAGAAGAACCTTCTCCCAGCAAAGAACAGCTGACCCCTCTGCACCCCATGTCACTTGTGTTTTGACTGCACAGTTGCTTATTGCATTGGATCCCATAACTTATTAGATATGAATTATTAGATATTAATATGTCTTCCTGGGCCACAGACTTGAGAAGTTGCTAAAATAGCATACAGATACAGCTGCAAGTAGTGAAGAAACCAGCCAATTAATAGTGGGGAAACTAGGGGGTTATCTATTTTTAAAAAATCATTTTTTGGGGGGATAGATAACATTAGGACAATTTCATGATATTTTTGTTTGTTTCTTTGTTTCTTTATTTCTTTTTTTTTTTTTTTTGACAGGATCTCACTTGATAGCACTGGTTGGCCTGCAATTTACTATGTAGACAAGGCTGGCTTTGAACTCATAGAGGTTCACCTGCCTCTGCCTCCTGAGTGCCCCTGTTTTCTTGTATATTTCTGCTCAGCTATCTTTATCCTGTGTCTGTTTTCCTTCTGGCTCTCATCCAGCGGTTTAAAATGGCTGGTCCTTTATTGTATCTCGTTTCGAGGTAAGCAAAAAGTTGACCCAATATGCAATAAGGTGTCAGTAACCAAGTCTGCCCCTCTAATAATGGCTCATCTTCCTGTTCAGTGGTGGGGATGGTATTACCTGGACATCACTAGACACAGAAAGGAGGTGAGATACACTGTTCAGTTGGATTATACGGAGATGCCAAAGATAGCCAGGGTTTGCTTAGCAACACAGAAAAGAAGCTGTAGTATCGGGTGCACAAGCATCAGTGTCTACTGTGTGCAAGGATTATGGTTCCTTGTCAGGTTATCATTGGGGATTAGCCCAGAGTATGGCAGAATAAATAAAGGGACAACAAAGAAAGGACCTGAAGTTCTGGGTGACCCAGTCCAGTGTTATTTGCACAGTGAGTCTGCATGTCTTCCTATTTACAGATGTGGGGATATTTGGGGATGCCGGACAGCAAGATGATGGAGAATATCTTGGGGACACACCACACAGAAGCCTCCTCCGTATAGCTAGGGATACTCAGATAGCATTGCCCAGGATGCATAGGAAGGGGAGGTGACCTTCCTGGTATAGACGGCTGCCATGAGCCCCTCATTTCCATTGGTAAAGCAGTGGTGTCAAGAGCCTCACTATGTCCTTAGTCGTGTCATCTTCTACAACAGTGAGATGCATTGTACATCTCTCTCTCTCAGTCCTCACTCTATGGAAGGCCCTCAGCCACAGAGCAGACTCCCCTTGGTCTATCTAAGACCATGGACTAATCCTGTAGGATACAGTCATTTTCAGATTTTTCAAGGTTATAAGCAACCTTGCAACGAATATCTTCCTGTATCTTACTGATTTCTTAGTCTACACTCGAAAGAGAAGGAATCTTGAGTTGAGAACGAATTCATCTTTATGGTTTCTACAGGACTGCCGGGCTATATCCCCTTGGCAGGAACATCATTTCGATTCTTCCCTGCTGTGCCGATCGATGGCCTTCCTTCTGAAAGCTTCGGTTGTCACATGCTCATTCCTAGGGTCATCTCTCTTCCTTTCCCAGATCACAGCAGAACTACCACATGCCAGAAGCCAAGAGGGAGGAGGTGGGATGCTAACACTTTCTTATTCCATTATGTGAGAATAAATTTCTCTCTGGGAGACGGAGGGCCATAGAGTCTGCGTATATACAGATGATATTTATTAACTACTTGATGCTGGAGCTATGGGACTGTCCCGTGGGGCCCACTAGTGTCTAGAGATTTGTTTGCTTCTTTGTTTAACTTTTTCCTGTTGTTCGTCAAATTACCAAGCTCTGGTAATTCTCCCTCCTAAGTACCATCATAATCTTTGTGAAGTAGTTACCTGTAAGGATTAAGCTGGAGCCTCACGGAGAGTAGGTGTGGTGGACCCTAACTAAGACACCAACCAGGCAAGCACCTGGACCACTCAGCTCCATCCTCAACTCTCCTCTTCCAGTGCATCTTTATGACCCTGTGTCAATCCTGTGCTTAACGTGACCCCGCCCTTCCTGCTTGCTGTCTATGGCTGATCACCCACACCTCCAACCCGTACACTGTCCAGTTCCAGTTTTTCTAAATACCCATGGCCAGATGCCAAACGAGTTTCATCTCTTGATTCAAAAGCCACTCCTGCACCACAGTAGTTCCCCATATGCTACACTCTCTCATGCCCACGTGCAAGCGAAGGGTCCACGATGCCATGCAAGGAGCTCCTTGTCTACCCCTCCATGATTCCCACCCTTCAGAGAATGACCCTAGATCCACTTCAGTCACATCGTCCTTTCATGGGGAGGTGCAGGGAAAGTCTCACCTTGGATACCCTCCCTCTCCACTTCAAATGGCAAATTTCCATTTTTTTGTTAAGATCCAACCCTGGAAAAAGTGTAAGGCACTCATTCCTCATGTCCCAGGCTAGAGGCCCCCTTCTGCGCATCCACAGAGCCTAGTGTGCTCGCCACGCCTCTGCAGTGTAACTGTGGGTTCAATTGTCTCAGTCTTCTCCTGTACTGAGACTCCCACGAGGACCAGGATTGGCTCTCCTTCACTCTACAGACTGAGACTGTGTGGCACTAGATTTGTGCTCTATGGCTGTGTGGGTGCATACAGAGCTGATGGTCGGTCAGTCAGAGGTTGGAGGAAGGATGTGGGTCGTGACCCTTTTGGGGATTAACTGACCCTTTCACGGGGGTCACCTAAGACCATTGGAAAGTGCAGATAGTTGCATTATGATTTAATTGCAGTTGCAAATTTACAGTTATGAAGTAGCAACAAAAGTAATTTCACGTGTGTGTGTGTGTGTGTGTGTGTGTGTGTGTGTGTGTATTTATACTCCATCCAGTTTTGTAAACTGGACTATCAGCTTTCCTGTCTCATACCCACATGGCCTGTGTCCCTTCCCTTCCTGACGAGATAGAGGTGCATCAGACATTGTGTGATTGCAAACACAGCTTTCTCTTCTGGGATGCTACAAACATGGCGCTCTTCTCCCCCCGCCCCCCCCCGCCCCCGCCCCGATCATAAACAAAGCTCTAGACTTGGAGAGCTTGGGAACTTTCTGCCAGGAAGCAAGCGGCTCCGAACCGATCTTTCACATTTTCCAGGACTCCCTGATAACCTTACAAGATCAAACAGCCCTAGTTTGGTGCTGTGAAGCAGGGGGACTCCTCCCAGGCTCACACTTTATGGGTCTAGACACTGAGCCTGAGTGCTAACAATTTGCCTAAAGCACACCTTGTTGGGAGCTTAGGCGAGCAGAACAGGAGTCTGACTCTTCAGGTGCTCATCCATCTCCTATACATGGAACTCAGGAACGTGCCACTTAGGTTTGTTTCAAATTTATTCTTGTCTCCCAAGAGCAGGCCTGTAAACCCAGTTCGAGCAGTCCCCTCATGCCCACACTCCAAGGAAACAGCTCCCTCTTTAGGCAGACTTGGGGAATGTGGTCACAGCATCAGCCAGTGAACAGGTCCTTTTGCCTTAGGGTATTCCAGCCATTGTCCGGTCACCTAGAGCTATTTTATGTAGTGACTGAGACCTGTTTTTGGTATCTGGGACTCACACGTTTAGCTGGTGTCTACATAAGTCCCATCTGTGAGAGGCTGTCTCCCTCAGAACAAAGGGGAAGAGAAGATTCAATGCTGTCAATGCTCGTAAGGACTGCAGAGGGATTTTTATCAGCACCCACCACAAGGGGAAAGCTTGTCTGTCCACCTGAGAGATCCTCCAGATGGGGCTAGGGGTGGCCTGTCCCTGAGCAGGTGGGAGAGCCAGGGAAAAGCTGGGACAGAAGAACAACAGCAGGTCAGAGGCCAAGCAAGTATAAGAGTCTTTGAAGTGTGCAAATTGGATCCCTCTTCCAGATTCAACACTCTCATGTGGAACCAACCCTCCCATATGGAAGGATCCTGGGGTCACCAAGCTCCAGCCTCACTTCCCCAAATCTCATCCACTTCTCTGAGACAAACAGATCATGGAGAAACCATATCCATTGGTTTGTTGCTATTCGGTTTTTTGTTTGTTTGTTTGTTTGTTTTTGTGTATCCGAGTTGGGAACTCGTTTCCAGCACAGATAGCTGGGAAGCTATGACAGTCCCTCCAAAGCACCTACTTATAGAGTCACCTAGTGATATCTCCTGAAGCTCTTTATTTGACCATACAGCTTCCCGTTCTAAACTCAAGTAAGTACCAGGGTGACCCGAGGGTGTCCAAGTGCCCCCCCCCATGCAATCATTCTGGGGATGTGCCATTTACACTACTGGTACAAGGACCCCCAGGTCAGCCCTGATGCTGTGTATCATTGGCCAAGTCCTGTTCCTCTCTGGACCTTATGGATCATCATCGCTGAGATGGGGCTTGACCTGGAAGGCACCTCTTGTACTAGGGCATGGGTAGGCATTCTCTGAAGAAAGGGGTCACGGCTGGCAACAATGTTTAAAAAAAGCTCTGGACCAGGTGCTTTTTCTGAGTCAGTCACGTGTGCATTCATTCAGCAAGCACTTCTGGAGCACTCGGGGTGCGCTAGGTGCTCTTGTAGCATCCAGAAAACCAATCGCAAACAAAATGGGGATGTCTTTGTGCGAAGCAAATTATCATTTTAAGTCGAGAGCATTTAGCCTTCCACCCTACGCTCGCTTTCTCACGCAGAGGCCACATCCTTGTCCTCAGATGGGCAAGAAGGACACATCATTTTCTGCTCACATTTGTCTCATTTGTCCCTATGAGAACCTGAAGCTTGATAGGTGGTGAGCACAGTTTCTTGCACGGCTGGAGACACGTGGTTCCTACTACTAGAAATTAGGACAGTTGAGCTAATGAAACAGGTTTACTTTTTTTTTTAGTGGTTATTTTAGTGGTTAGCAACAGGAATTTTTCTGACAGATAAAATAACCATCACGCCTAATGACTCCTTGCTGTGTGGCTATTTGTCATCAAAAAGACAATAAGAACCCACATAAGAAATATCAAGGACATCATAATAATCTAGTTACCATGGCATTTGTGTGATCTCTCTGAATATCAGCCCACATGTGCATATTGGGGGAAAGCTCCTGAACCTGACCGTGAGCCCAATCAGTGGCAGGTGTCTTTCTCAGGACACTCTTAAGCGCATCCATCTGCCTCGCTTAATCATGTACCCTTCAGATTGATCCTGAGGGATCTATCCACCAATTTCTGGAGAAAGTGACACCGGGTGTCTAATGTCTTTCTGAAGCTCACCAAGCCAGCAATAAGCCTGCTTTTGAAATCCACAGCAGATTCATCCCAAAGCCCACTTTCTCTGTTCCTACCTGGTAGTCTGGTCTCACAGTTTGCTTGGTGCCATCTCCCCTTTCCCTTCTGTGGCACATGTCAAGGAAACATTAGAAAACACAAGTGACTCCCCCTTCCCCATTTCAAAGGTGATGGGTAGCTTCTTCTATCCTTTCCCTGTCACCACTGGGTGATTAAGCCTATACATCTGCTGGCCTAGCGCCCCCAAACTCAGGAGTATCAATATTCTGACCTGTGGACGTCTTTGCCTTGCCACAATTTGTCTTTGACACTCACACTATACTAAGGACCAGGGGTCTTTTGCATGTAGAGTTTTGTAACAAAGTAGCTAAAAGTTTTTAAAGAAAACAAAGTGCAATTACTTCCATATCATCCAATTCAGGGTCTCCCCCTCCCCCAGAGATAGAGCGATTAATGAATAACAGCATGTTTTGAATTCTCAACGTCTCTGTAATTAAAACCATCTCTATAAAATTTATCTGAAAAGCTAAGGTTTCTTATTAGGGTGATTTTTGCAAATAATTTTCTTGGAGAATGTTTATATTCGACAGCCAAATTTAGCTTCTGAATTCGCGATTCCGATGTCAGGGAGCATACTCAGGTGCTCACAGTTGACTCCTCTGATGTAAGAATCCCCCTGCTCCTTATCTGCCCGCCATCCTGCCCACCTTTTCCTCTCCAGTTTTGGGAACTGCACTGTGGAAGTTAGTGTTGCTCATGAACGGAGGCATTCAGACCATTCTGAAGACAGCAAGCTTGAAGGCATTTTCTGCCCATCTCGAAACCAAGCATAAGGCCTGTGGAGATGACTCAGTGGGCAGACTACCCGCTGTGTGAAAATGAGGACCCTCTGCATGTCCTGGGAACCCAACACCGAGAGGAGAGACTGGAACATTCTTAGGGCTGGATGGTTAGCTAGCTAACCAACTGTGAAGTCAGGTTTCAGGGAGACACCCTGCTTCAAAAAAGTATGGTAGGAAATTAGGATGATGTTCAATATTGACCTCTGGCCTCAACACGCATGAGCACAGTGTGTACACATGCGTACAAAACACACACAAAACTAAATGTGAACTGTGGTTCCTAAGACTGGAGACAGACACATATGTGGATGGTAAATCGGAGGTCATCAATACACCCTTACTGTCATGGTGAAC
The DNA here is from genome assembly GCF_900095145.1 of Mus pahari. Taxonomy (NCBI): domain Eukaryota; kingdom Metazoa; phylum Chordata; class Mammalia; order Rodentia; family Muridae; genus Mus; species Mus pahari. The sequence goes on from NC_034598.1 coordinate 32,863,563, forward strand.
TACTTTTTTGATGAAGATGTCCATTCATACAGCCATCAATAATAGGCAAAGAAAGTCTTGTCAGAAGAAAGCGAAAGGAGCTGAGCAGTCTTATACTCCTGGCTCCTGGCTCCTACCTGGGGCAGAGACACAGGCTGTTACTAGGTAACTGTTGGGTGGAGCCTAGAGAAATTGCTAACAACAACTGTGTCTTACAGAGTGGATGTGTAATTTCCTGCAAACTTTATCTTTAATAACATATTAAGAATAAATTTCTTCAGCTGGGTGTGGTTGAACACACCTTAATCCCAGCACTCAGAAGGCAGAGGCAGGTGGAGTTCCATGAGTTCGAGGCCAGCCTGGTCCATATGTTGAGTGAGTTCCAGACCATCCATGACTATGCAGAGAGACCCTGCCTCAAAAAAAAAATAGTAATAAAGGAAAAATAAATAAATAAATAAAGCCTTCAAATTACCAGAAGAAGCTATGGGGTTGACTAACTACTTGTGTTTATCCACTAAATGAAATATTATCTGAGCTGGGAAGATGGCTCAGTGTATAAAATCCTGGCTGTGCTCACATGAGACGTGGAGTTTGCATCCCTAGAATGGACATAGCAGCCAGGTGGGCATGGTGGCTGCCTACCATCCCAGCACTTGGGAAGCAAAGAGAAGGGATCACTGAGGTAAGCCGACTAGCTGAGATTCAGTACGAGCCTTCGCCTCAGTAAAGACAGTGGAGAGTGATGGAGGAAGACACCCAACTGCAACTTCAGGGCTCCCACACACAGTCCCATGTGTACACTGGCACGCGTGTGTACTTCCACAAACAAAAATACACATACATGTGGAAAAAAAATGTATTATCAAGTCTCTACCATGGGATGGTGCTTCTTCATTACTATATACTGTTGAATATAAGATGCCATCAATCTAAAAATATACTATCAACGTATTTATTACTATGAAAGAAAAAGCTTTGGACTAGAATAGACAATACAGCCAACTGACAGAAGAGGCTCCCCAAGTCTGAGGATAGAGGAGTCTACTGCATACACATTCATCTTCTAATTGGTGAACTAGGGCTTACCCAGTAACGTCATTTTGAACTGCAAATCGCTTCGTAGAGCGTCGTCCTCTTGAGTATCCCTTTAAGACAACTATGTCTCCTTTCCTTTGCAAAATGTCTTCACGGTAAGACAAGAACCCTAGAGTGATTTTTTGACACTGTTGAATGTATTCCAATAATTTTTTAAATTGAAAATTACATTTAAACATCTTTAGACTCAGTGCACCTTCATCCTAATAAGTAGTTAACTATTCAACCAGCGAGAATCTCGCATGAATATTTTGAATCTAACTGCATTCTACTCTAACGGCCACTAGGGTGAATTGCGTTCAAGCTGTTTATGAAATAGCCAGAGCTTCGGGAACACACCAGTGAGTTGGCACATTTGATATGGAGACAATCCCAAGCAATTCAGAAAGTAGACTCCGTGCATCAGGGGCATTAGTCACCGAGGAGACGGTTGAGAAGCCACAAGCTCAGCCTCTATGGAATGCACATTCCAAAAGGGAAGACTTCCCAGACGTGACTGCATCTCCATCATTTCCGTAGGTCTGAATTCCTATCACAAGGCTGAACCGGCTCATAGACCAAGGAGCTGCTTCCATGAAGAGGGTCTTCTGAGGGTCACCAAATCTATCCCTACGGTCTCCAAATCCTCCACTTGCTGGACAGCTCCAGTGTCTTGGTATTGCCCCTCTGAGCCTTTGCTTCTGGAATGATCTGTCTTTGCCTGTCACAGTTTATTACTGACCGGGAGCTACGCAGGGTCTTGAGAGAAGAAGGCAGGCACATTAGGTGCTCCTGATTACAAGAAAGCAGAGGCACTTTTATAGCTCATCCCATAAGGGAGGAGGGGCTTCTGGGAACAGTTGCTAGGAATTCATAGCGTGATGTTGCCCTAGCGAACACCTCATGCTCTGAGTGTCAGTGTGAATCAGTTTCTGTCTGTGAATTGTTCCATGCGCTCTGTAGCCTCCAGCATCTTTCCAAGTCCAGGTTCAGCATGAGCTGGTGGGCTTTTGATATCATCAATGATATTAGCCTAGATGGGTGAAGCCCTTCTCTCCTGGCTACTGATGGACCAGCATGCACCCTATAGGACCTATCTTTGGCTGGGATGTTGCTACCAGCTGATTAGCCCAGCTCAGCCTTGAGTCATTTTTCCTAGTAGTGGACTGTGCGTGGGCTGACTTTAGCTAGGAGACTGAGCAGAATTGGAAATCTTCATATTATATAGGGAGATAAGAGGAGGGCTAAGAAAGGACACAACTTCCCAAGCAAGAGGAGGAAGAAGCAAGTGAGGGAATTATGGGTAACCTTTATTAAGATCCTGTTATTAAGATCCTGTGGTTCACGTGTGTGTGTGTGTAAGTGTGTGTGTGTGTGTGCGTGCGTGCGCGTGTGCGCATTGCAGGTAGGGGATGTGTGTATGTCTGTGTGCAGACACATTCATTCATGCACTCATGTCTCCAGAGGTCAGGGTTCAATACTGGATATGTTTCTTAATCACTTTCTATCTCAGTTTTGGACACAGGGTCTCTCACAGAGTTTGTAGTTCACCATTTCGCCTACATTTGCTGGCTGGTGAGCTCATATAGCATTATTAGGGTTGTGGGTACACACTACTATGCCTGCCTTTAATGTGGGCGCTGAGGATCTGAACCCATGACCACAGGCTTATGCAGCATTACTTTAACCACTGAGCCATCCTCCAGCCACTCAAGACCACTAGTTATGAATAAGATGTCAGCTTGGGTGTAACTCAATGATAAAGCGTCTGCCTTGCATGTGCACAGGCCCTGAGTTTGACGCCCCCCCCCCTTTCCCCAGCACTGCAAAAAGCAAAGAAAAATAGTAAGGTGCTTTTGTGCAAACCACAATAGCTTGTCTTGGGTTTTCACGAGTGGACAGGCAATGCCTTTGTCTCAGTTTCCGACAAAGTGGGACCTCAAGTCAGTGCTCTGTCACAGGTCATGTGTAATGTGATCTAAGGGGACAGAGAGTGAAAAGGAAAGAGGGGCGTTAACACCAGGCTCTTACGTGATTTTCTTAAAATGCTCCCTGGACTTATGGAAACGCTAACACCCTCTTTGGGAATCAGCTTAATCACTGTCAGCGGTTTCCATGTTAGGATGAGAGGACGGGAAGGGAGAGTCGGGAGTGAGAGCAGAGATCAGGGGAGGCTCTGAATGGCAGAGGAAGCATCCAGGGTGTGGCCGGAAGGTTTCAGAAATGAACTGCAGTCTCCTGTGGTCTGAGGTGGGACTGACCTGACCGTTCTGATCTGGTTTGAAGCTGGCTCATTGCCGCTGGAGCATCCCCGAGACTCCATGCTCTACTCCCGCCCCCAAACTTGTCCCCCCACCTCCCCCCTTCGCCCCGCTCCCCTGCATTAGATAGCTTCTTCATCTTCAGCCGCGTGTCCTGAGACCTTCAGAAGTCAAGTCCCTTTGGACACTCTCCGAGACAGCCCTTGAATATGGTCAGATGGCAGTACTTACCCTAGAGGCCAGTTATAGGCCCCACCCCTGAGATTCCCTAACAAGTTTTTGGGGTTAGAGCCAACCCAGATTCAGAGAAACCAATCAACAGGTGTAGTCCTGAACTAAGTCTGGAGTTGGAAGTTGTTAGGACAGGTTGGGGGTTGGGGAATTACAAAGATCACCTTGGAAGAACCCAACAGAACAAGTCACGGGAAGACCTGACCGGCTGTCTGTTTTTTGAAAGTGAAGTTTCTGTGGTCCACAACCATGTAATGAGGAGAGTTGCCTTAACAGATGACAGTGGCAGAGATGGGGAGCCACGAAAGAGACAGAGTGGCTCGCTGAGACTAACGTATTTACGACCCAGCCTAGTATAAACCAAAACTGCTGAACCCCAGACCCTTGGGGTCTTGATATTTCTGCCTCCCTTCTTTGCAATGCAAAGATTTACCACTGGTTGAGAAGCCCACTGGGTAAGGTGTCAACTCTCTGTCAGATAGTCCTGAAAGGATAGGGCAGAGCACACACACACACACACACACACACACACACACACACTCACATCCCTACCTGTAGACTGTGTCTCTCTGAGAGGGGTGATGGTTCATCTCACCGATCAGCAGACCCAGAGCTACCAGGAACCACAGTGGGTGTTGGGAACATGAATATGGGTGACGATTGCTCAGATCTGGGCCGCTCTTTAATGAGATGTTAGCACAGAGCATTCGTTCACAGGGAGCCATTGCCATTGCCGGTGGCTTAGTCTCTCTATCTTTTCACTCTGTCTGGATCCTTCTTCCTCTTAGGTCCCTGGTTCCCCTGCCTCCATAACTCTCTCCCACGCTCCTTTGCTGGCTTGCTTTCATCCTCTTGCCCAGATCTCAGGCCAGCCAGTGCCACCCAGTGGCTCAGACAGGCATTACTTATTAGCTGTCTAGTCTCCTGGTCTGAAAGGAATAGGAGGAGAGAGGAATTTCCTAAGTGAGGGATTCAAAAACAGTTGGAAGATTGCAAGGATCCCTAGCGGTCCTCCCTCGCCTGCTCCAAACACTAACTTTTCTTCAGAACATTTAAACTTTAGTATAAATGAAAGACCCAAGGGCGGGTTTCTTACACAGAAACAGATACTATAAAGGCTCTTTTAGGTGAGTAGTCCTGCCATACTGCTCTAAGCAGAATATTGCATTGGATATGGTTAACAATACTAAAGGGTGGATCTTAAAAGGTACCATGGGGACAGATCTCATGCCAATGTTCTTATTCAAGGAAAAAAAACAATAGACGATAACTTTAGCCTGATCATGATAAACTTGAAGGCATATGAACTTCTTCCATACCCATCCGTAATCACTCTTACAGCCAGCATTATAGTTGGTAATCACTCACTTGAAAACTGGAGGTCACAAGTCCTCTTGCCCAGGGCCTAGGGATATGGCTCATGTGGGGATATGGGGATACAGGGATATGGGGATACAGCTCAAATGGGGATTTGGGGATACAGGAATATGGCTCATATGGGGATATGGGGATACAGGGATATGGCTCTTATAGGAATATGGGGGAATGGGCATACGGTGATACAGGGATACAGGGGTGTGACTCATATGGGGATACAGGGATATGGCTCATATGGTGATATGGGGATACAGGGATATGGGGATACAGGGATATGAGGATACAGGGATATGGGGATACAGGGATATGGCTCACATGGAAATATGGGGATATAGGGATATTGGGATATGGAGTTAAAGCATCTGCCAAACCAGTGTTTAGAGTCTCAACGCCCAGAACCCACACAAATGCCCAGTGGGCATGGAGGCCTGTAGTCTCTGCCCACTCAAGGCAAAGACAAGCGATCCCCAGAGCAAGCAGGACATTAGTGAGCTGGGTTCCATTGAGAGACCCCGTTTCAATGTGTGTGTGTGTGTGTGCACGCGCATGCATGTGTCTGCGTGTGCATTTGTGTGTGTGTGTGTGTGTGTGTGTGTGTGTGGTGAGCACACACAGGTGCATATACACATGCGTGCCTAAAGATGTAGAGGCCAGAGGTCTACACCAGGGATGTCCCTCAGTCACTCTCCACCTGATTTTCAGGATCTCCTCCTGCGTAGGCCAGGCTGGCAAGACCTGAGGACCCAGCACTGGGTTTTCAAGCACCTTGATTACAAGCACACACGTCCCCTGCTCCTGACCTTTGCGTAAGCTCTGGGGATAACAACTGAGGGCCTCATGTGTGTGGGGCAGGCACTTTACCAAGTGAGGTAGGTCCTCAGCCTTCAGCTGGACATTTTCAAAGGTCTCAGAAACCCCTTGTGCTAACTAGTGTAATTAACCCCATGAACCATGATGATCACGACCGATGAGGAGAGCTGGGGTCCTTCCTAGTGCATTTTCCATCGCTACAAACACAATACTATAATTTATAAAGAGTTGAATTTGACTTGCCATGCTGGTCCATGGGCAAAAGGGGCTACATCTGCTAATGACCTTACTGTGAATGTTTCCGGGTGGCACACAGACTTCCAGGGATTGTTTGAGAGGTCCAGCGAAACCAGTTCTTTAAACCTGATTCAACTGCAGCTTGACATCACTCGTGAATCCACTGTTACTCTGTCAGTGGCCATTCATGAAGACATAACCCTCGTCACTTCCAAGAAAGAAAAAACAAAAACAAAAACAAAAAACCTTTTTTTTTTTTTATTTGTGTGCATGTGTATGTCTAAGTCTATGTCATGTGCGTGTGGGTGATGGTAGAGGGCCGGAAGAGGGCATCAGATATCCTTGAGCTGGAGTTACAGATGGTCTGCAGCTGCCTGATGCGAGTCCTCTGGAAAAGCCGTAAGTTCTAACCATTTTGCCATCTTTTTCTGATACTGCTGCTCCTTCCCAACTGTTCCTTACTGTCCGACCCTACAATATCTCCTAATGAGAACTACATTTTCGACAAATGTTTGTAAGGGATAAATAGCATCCCAGTATCGTAGGGAGCTGAGGATGCACTCTGCTTCAGAACATTTGCCCAGCATGCACAAGGCCCTGCCTTTGGCACCAGAAGAAGAAAATATAAACAGAACAAACTGGAGCTGAGCCAAGTCTAGTTCCTGAACTTGACGGGGGTGGGGGGATCACTCCCCAAGCCCTTTGTGTTGGAGGAAGGGGAGACACTATGACACCGGGACAGGACGGGACTGGAATTTCAGGCGGGTGGGTGGGTAGCTAGAAGCACATCACTTCTAGGAAGATGATCCTTTGCATTGAACTCTGGCTCAGAATTATACCGAACCACTTGAGACTGCACATTTTTAAACGGCTCAACGGGTTCAGTACATGATTCATCGTGATCTTAACCCTGGTAGAACTGAGTGCACAGCTCTGCTTTCCTTACTGGAGTGTTCCTTCACTTCACTGCTCTGACTGTTGGGTAATTTTCCTCTCACGTGGCTAACCAGGTTTAGGAACGAGGGAATGTCAACTAGGAAAGACCACAGATCTCACCCTTATAAGATACACGTATGTTTAAACCGCTTTACTCTGTTTAGAAACCCTATTTCAGTATTAGTAGCTCATGATTCTCTAAAGAACTTCATTATCCCCCTTTTACTGACTGACCTTTCACATGTGTATATAACTTACTCTGAACAAGTGCACACCTATTCCCTTTCCTCAGATTATTTCTCCATCCCCATGACTATGACTCCCTTCCAATTTCATGTGTTCTCATATGGTTTTTATTTAGCCTACAGAGTCTACTCACTGTTGTAGCATGTATATTGTATTGGGCACCTACCGGAGCATGGATAGCCTCTAGGGGCCACGTCCCCGAAGAAAACTGACTCCCTACTCCAAAGACTTTTTGAAGCCATAATTTCATATGGATAAGACAGTTTTAGATGGAAGAATCATTTTTACAAGCTTTTTTTTTTTTTCCAGTTTTGCTGTTATCCTGTTTTGTGGTTTCTTTGCCAGCATGAGGAGCTCTTCAAATTGTCTACTTCCTGGGCTTTGTTAGCCATTCTGAAGAGGACGTTGTGCCTTCTTCTAGACGCCACCTCCCTCCATACACATCGTCGTGTTTGCCTTCTGTCTCCTCTCTCCAAGTGAAAATGAAGATGTTTACTCACCTTCTCTCCGATAACGACAGCCCAGCAATGCCACAGGAGGGTCCTGATGGAGGTCATTTCCTTAACAACTGGCATCATGGAAGGATGTGTCAGACCCAGTGCGGGCAAGCCTCCACAGCTCTGATGACTTGTCGTTGGGTTAGGGACGAGAAGTCTTGGGTTCTAACCCAGTTATGACAGTGACTCATGGGTTGCTCCCAGGGCAAGTTTTTGACCTCTGGATCTGGCTGTTTGTCCCTATAAAAATAACACGGAGTCTCTTGCTCCCATTTTGTTTTGTTGATCAGACTCCACTGAGTTTGAGTTGTTTCTTTTCAGTGTCTCAAACTCCTTAAATTCTTTGTAAATTTTCTTCTGTGTGTTGGTGTGAAGAATCAGTTGATTTGAAAGCACTGGGGCTCTGGGATTCCCCAGCGCCTCGGATGGTAGTCTCCATTGGAGATGGGACAGGAGTCTCTTCAAGAAGAGGTGTAACTTCATCTTTGGGTTAGCAGAATGAAAGGAATCAGGAATGTTCCTTTCAGTAGGTGAATGAGAACCCCTGTATTGTTGAAAACAACCAAGTAACTACACTAGTCCAACATGGTTAGGCACAGCAGTGATTTACGAGTTGAACATTTGCTCTCCAGAAATCCAGTTGTTGAGGCCAAAACAAGTAGAAGTCTAGAGAAAAAGACAATAATGTCTCAAAGGCATGACACTGCCAAGATCACGCCATAATTGCCTTTATACTTTAATGTATGAAGTTTACATAGTAGGTCATGAGGTACAGAAACAGAAAAACTCACGAAGCTAGGTTTTAGGATGAGTGTAATCAGTACCAGGAATAAGCTCTGTCTTTGTTGCTTTCTATCACTGTGATAAAATATTGACAAAAACCAAGTTGAGGAGAACAGGGGATATTTGGCTTCCATTTCTCAGTCACACTCCATCATTAATGTTAGGGTAGAAACCTGCAGGCAGGAACTGAAGGGGACATGGAGAAATGCTGCTTATTGGCTTGCCAACCATGGTTTTCTCAGCCTTCTTCCTTATACAACTCAGGACCATCTGCCTAGGGTCTGAGCCACCCATAGTGGACCGGTTCCTCCCATATCAACCATTAATCAAGAAAAAACCCCCACAGACTTACCTATAGGCCAATTTAATGGAGGCATTTTCTCAGCTGAGGTCCCTCTCCTTCCTCGGAGATTCTAGCTTGTATAAAGTTGATGAAGAACTGGCCAACAGAAGCTCTCAGATCACATTTATAACATGCTGGGCAGTGATTCTTTAAAACACATCAAAAGCTCAATCCACGAGAGAAAAACACAACAAACAACAGACAGCTTGGACATTGTCAAAGTAATAAACTCCGTGCTGTAAGTGACACTGTCACCAGACTGGAGGACAGACAGAAACACATGTGCAAAGTATGCTTGTGAGAAAGGACTTAGATCCAGAACACATGGAGACTTACAGTGTAGTGTTAAGGACACACCCTCCAACTCTCATATGTTGCTGGTAGAAATCGTACAGTTAACTTAAACTGACCAATTTGAAAAATATAAGTGCTTGAGTATGAACCAGCAACTTCCTATAGACATTTACTTACCCAAGAGAAATGAAAATATGTATCACCCCGGAAGCCATACACTTATTCGTGTGGCTTTACTCATAACCATTAAAATTTGTATCAGATAAATGTCCTTCAGTTGGTGAATAGTTAAACTCTGGGGCATTTATAGAGCAGAACAGGAATGAACCAATCAGTTGTAGTGGAATGATTGTTCCATGCTTCCATGTAAGTGAACATTAAATATACCATGCTAGAGAAAAAAGTCAGGAGCCAAAGACTATACACTGTGATATGCTGTTAACATTAGTAACATTCAGGTCAGTAGGTAAAAGGGCAGAATGATAGGACTGAGGCAGGGGTGGGGTGAGGTGGGGGAGAGACAGAGAGGAACAGAGAAACAGAGAAACAGAACCAGACACATAAACGCAGAGACAGAGAGACAGAGACAGACAGAGACACATAAACACAGAGACAGAGATGGAGAGAAACAGAGAGAGACACACACATACATACAGAAACCGAGAGACAGAGACAGAGAAACAGAGACAGAGAGACACATACACAGAGAGACACAGAAGCAGAAAAAGACAGAGACAGACACAGAGAGACAGACAGAGAGACAAGAGACACATATACACAGAAAGAAACAGAGACAGACAGAGAGAGACAAGTATGCAGAGAGAAACAGACAGAGACAGACAGACAAATACATACACAGACTGAGAAACACATAGACACAGAAAGATAAAGACAGACATAGACAGAAATACAGGACACATACACACAGAAACAGACAGACACATACACATGAGACAGAAAGACAGAGACAGAGATAGAGACAGAGAGAGAAACAGAGAAAGACAGACACAGAGAGACAGAAAGAGAGGGACACACAGAGAGACACTTTATTTTACAGTGTATGAGTGTTTTGCCTGCATGTATGGATGTGCACCATGTGAATGTCCAGTACCTGCAAAGGTCAGAAGAAGAGTGTTGGACCTATGGAACTGGAGTTACAGATTGTTCTGAGCTGCCATGTGGTGCTGGGAATTGAACCCAGGTCTTCTGCAAGATCGAGTGCTTTTAATCGCTGAGCTATCTCTCCAGTCTGAGACCTCCCCCCCCCTTATTTTTATTTTATAAGCATCCATCCTTTCTCTTTTGTTGTTGTTCTTTGCTTTAAGGGAGGAGTGGCTTAATTTGACTGACAGCTTGAAAGGATACATTTCCTTCTGCTGGGGAAGGCATGGTGGTGGCTGTGGCCTCAGGAGCATGTGGCTGCTTGCTCACACCTGAGTGGATAAAGAAGCAGAGAAGGAAGAATCTTTTTTGTTTACTTATTTATTTACATTTCAAATGTTATTCCCCTTCCCAGTTTCTTCTCCACAAGCCCCCATTCCCTCCTTCCTCCCCCTGCCTTTATGAGGGTGCTCCCCCACCCACCCACCCGCTCCTGCCTCAGTGGCCTAGCATTCCCCTACTTGGGTCATCAAGCCTCCACTGGACCAAGGAGCTCCCCTCCCCACAGTGATGCCAGATAAGGCAATCTTCTGCTACAAATCCAGCTGGAGCTATGGGTACCCCCTGTGTAGTCTTTGGTTGGTGGTCTAGTTCCTGGGAACTTTTGGGGATCTGGTTGGTTGATATTGCTGTTCTTCCTATGAGGTTGCGAACCCCTTCAGCTCCTACAGTCCTTGCCCTAACTTCTTCATTGGGGTCCCCACGCTCAGTCCAATGTTTTGCTGTGTATATCTCCATCTGTATTGGTCAGGATCTGGCAGAACCTCTCAGGGAACAGCTGTTTCAGGCTCCTGTCAGCAAGCATTTCTTGGCATCTGCAATAGTGTCTGGGTTTTGTGTCTGCATGTGGGATGGATCCCCAGGTCGGGCAGTCTCTGGATGGCCTTTTCTTCAGACTATGCTCCACTCTATGTCCCTGTATTTCCTTTAGACAGGAGCAATTCTGGGTTAAAATTTTGGAGATGGGTGGGTGGCCCCATCCCTCAAACAAGGGGCCATGCCTAACCTCTGGATATGGTCTCAACTCAACAGATTCTCCCTCTCCTTTGTGGGGGAGAATCTTATGCCATATCTTGACTGTGGCGGTTCTTGCATGATGACTCTGTCAAAATGTATTGAAGGAACTAATTTGTATGGATGCCACTAAGCTAGTTATATCCCTGTGTTCAAAGGGGGTGGGGTGCAATTTCTCTGACTTGGTTGTTAACACGTAAGGCGGCAGTGGGTGGCTGTTGCCGGTGGCATCGTTATTAAATGTCTGATGCCAAGTTTGCTTACAATTGCCATGCTCAGCTATTTTGAGGACTATGTTAAGCAAGTACCAAATTTTAATCCCCTACATGTGGGGCTAGAGGAGATGTGGGTCTCACGACAATGGCCAGCCTGGACCTCACCCCAGCCCCACTCACCTCTTCCTCCTGAGTTGCTGGCATTATCAGTTTGCACCTCTGAGCTTGCTTGGTTTTCTTTCAGTTTTATAAATAATCGAACAGGCTACCCACTATGACATTTAGTAACCTTCCTTTCAAGTTTCACTCCAAGTTTCCTGTATTGGTTAAGACTGCCAAGCCAGTACTGAACGGGACCTACGAAATCTGTGTTCTCTTTTCATTCCTCAAGGGCCAATCAGCTTTTTACCCGAGGAAACCCAATTGAGAGTTTTAGTTTGGGTGTCAGGCTCCAGTCTATGGATGTTGAGTTGAGTTCTGGAGCCTGAGGTGGGGTCCAGCATCACCCCAAGGAACCTGGTGGCTGAGAAGGGATCAATAGAGAATGGTCAAGCTCCCAATACAAGCTTCAAGAACACGCCTCCAATGACCTACTTCCTCTTGCATTTAGACCCCACCTCTTAACGACCTAGATCACTTCCGGCTGGCTGTGTTGGGCTTAATGAAGCCTTCAACAGTTGAGCCTCTGAGAGCAGCTTGAGGTGCAAGCTGCTATATGATGGTCACATCTATAATTCTAGAATCTAGGAGGTTGAAGCAGACAGATGCCGAGAGCTCAAGGTGTAGCCTGGGCTACAGGGTGAAGTCAAGGCTAGCTTGTTCTCCGCTATGGGGGAACACCCCGCCCCCCCCCACACACAATGCAGTTTCAAAACAATATGTGACTTTTAATATGTCTGTAAGAGAAACCTTTTATCAAATGAAGAAGATATCTTGACATTCTTATTCTCAAGAATTATTTCTTCTTACGTAAGTTAATATTGACATCTCTACTGACCGGTTTGCCTGCATCTACTGGAATCATATCAATCCTAATCTCTAAGTGTCATGATTTGTCTTTTTGTGTGTGACTGTGTCCCCACAGTCGAGCCCAAATCTGATTTAAATACAGTATTTGTCTCAGTTCCCTTTTATCTTTGGAGAGAAGATGACACTCAAAATATTCCATTGGGTTCTAGAAGGTTCAGAAGAACCCTTCCCTCTTACAATTTTGAAATGCTTATTTCACAAATCAACTTTAGCCCACGTTATTTGTCTACAACTCCATCAAAGCTTTAGCCGGCTTCCCTCTGCCTCCAGAGTGATCTTGTATGGAATATTTTGGACTGAGTCAGTAATTCATTCCTTTTGCAGGAGTTAAAAGTACACATAATTGTTTCCGGCCTCCCTCAGCCACGTTGCTGGTTTGCATTTTAATACCTTTCTCTGCTTATTGAGATGGCGGTAGCATGAGCTAATCCAAGGAAGGGAAGGTTTATTCTGCAAAGTTTAGGATACGGATAGAGAAAACAAGAAAGACCCTAGGGAGCACCCAGAGTCTCCACGCAGGAAGTTTCCACTGGTGACATAGGTGGCCAGCTCCGAGTGTGGCTTAGTAAGCTCTTGAAAATTCTGTTCTCAGGGGAGAGTGGGGCAGGACTCGGTGGGACAGGGAGGAGATGCTGTGTTTGATGAATAAAGGTTTGGGCTTTAAATTGAGCGGATTCAGTTGAAGTCTCCAGCAAGACAATTAGTGTCCGGGTGACCATGGATACATCATCTAACCTCTCTATTTTTGGTTTTATTGTCTCTGAAATAGAGATGGAAGTAGGTGGATGCGAGTGCCCTGCACACAATAGATTCTCAAAGAAATAAAAAAATGTTGACTGCCATTCCAGTAGCAGTTGCTTAGGCGTAACCTGACGTAATAAATAGGTTCCTTCATGAGAGAGCACTTAGAGGAGTTTTTCTGGGTTTTTGTTTGGCTTTAAATTTCTATCACGCGGGGAAAATATGCAATTTTTAAAACGTAGGGACGAAGGTAAGGACAAAGGGAGCCATGACTCACGCCTCGCTGTTTACATACCTTGTTTATTGTTTCATGTTCTGTGGTACTTCAGAGAGTTATATAAGACCCCTCTTCTGGGGACTATCAGGATGACATCCGGAAAGTGAAGAGGATGAGTTCTGTATGAGATGCAAGGTAGGGGAGGGAGGAAAGCTTCGTCTTCTCACTTGTAGCAGTGGAAAGCCAGTCCCAAGGGCTGCTGGGAAATCCCCCCCCCCCTTATCAGAACCGAACTTGCTGTATATGTATTTGAGCCTCTCTCTTACTTCTTGTCATACCCTGGATTCGAGTCCACGTTTCAACCCCACATCTACTGGCTCCCAAGACTCACCTGCCTTTGAAGTCAAGTTTGGATGTCCTCATAGAGGCAGGAATATAATTTTCTTGAATACATGCTCTCCTGTTAATCTGTAATTCAAGGAACACAACTGAATTTTCATCTACTGCAAGACAGGAGTAGACTGTGAGCTCCACCCTCCATTTCCTGCCTGCCTGAACAATCTTCCCTTTCCTTTTCCTCAACGATTTCCCCTCTCTTACACCCAGGACCTCTTAGGGAGCATTTTCATATGTGGAGTAGGAGCATCTCATCTCCTAACCTCTGTGAAGAGCTTCCCTCTCCCCTCCCCTCCCCTCCCCTCCCCTCCCCTCCCCTC
>NC_034598.1:32877777-32885627 GCF_900095145.1 Mus pahari
CCCCTCTTCTTCTCTCTCCTCCCCTTCCTCCCCTCCCCTCTCCTCTCCCCCTCTCTCCTCCCCTTCCATTCCCTCTTCTTTCCTCTTCTCTGCTTTACTTCCTTCCCTTCTTCTTCTCTCCCTCCTTCCTCCTTCTTTCCTTCCTTTCTTCTTTCCTTCTTTTTTTGGCCATCATGGAGAACAGAAGGTTTCTCCCACTGCAACACTGTGGTACTCACATTGGGTTCCATGTCCTCCGCTGTGGTAACCATGCTATGGCTCCATGTCCTCTGCTTTCTCCCTTTCGGGGTGGCTAGAGGACCTTAGTGCTACAGCTTTTTCAGATAAAGGCCTTTCCTGTCTTCAAAGAAACAAAACAGCTTTCTTAGGTGATTCTAGCTTGTGCACACACCTTCATTGCGGGTGAACCAGAGGTATACTTGGTTATTCCGGGTGAACCAGAGGTATACTTGGTTATTTCGGGTGAACCAGAGGTATACTTGGATCTGGAGAGTGAGAAGGAGTTCTCCTTTGGGTGAAGTTTCATTGGCTAGAGTTTAAAGTACCAGAAACACCTCATTTGCATGGAGAGGCATTCCAGGTACTTGCTGGGTGGGTTCTTGGGTGGGGGTGGGGGTGGGGGTGGGGGGAGTTGAACTTGTAAGTCTCCCAAGGACTACTAGACCTTCTCCAGGTAGAGGGTGTTGCGGGAGGATGTGGGGGTCAGGCTCCCCAGACAAGGTCAGAGACAGTTAAGGACATCCCCCATTTTGCCTGGAGCTCAGAGGAGACTGCGCCCTTAAATTGCAGGGTTTCCCCACCGGGCACCTCTCCAGCTGGGTGAGAGGGATTTCTTCATCTTCCTTGGTCTCCCTCCTCCTTCTCCAGATTAACAAGCTGCAGAAAACCTTACCGTCTGCAACATTTTGAAGAAGACCCATTACTAGATGTATTCACTTAGAAGTCAAAAGAGAAACATGAGTGGAAGCGGGAGAGACAAAATGCTCACTTCCATGTAAGAAGGAAGGGCTCAGCTCGCTCACCCTGTTTGGGACTGGACAGACCATGATAATGTTGGTGTAACTCTGGACAGCTGAGGCTATGTTTGGATGCCAACATCGTCCCTTTAATGTGACTACAGATCCATTAGCACCTGAATAAAAACAAACTCTGGTGTCAATGTGAATCACCTGTGGTGAGCTTCCCACCTGGCAGCACCCTGCCTTGGCGTCTAACTTGAAAGATGCCAGCTTAAAGGTTGTCTGTTTTCTTCGCTGAGTCACAAGCACAGCTTGGGGGAAAACAAAAACAAAAACAAGTGCAATTTGGACATGCTTTAAGGAAAAAGGCTATTTACTTGGCAAAGCAGCATGTCCCACGTGGGAAATTATATACTGAGAGAAGTACCAGACCACGAAGAAAGAATTAAAAATGATTTTCAGATCCTCTAAGGATGTGCCCAGTGGTGGGTGTGTGTGTGTGGGAAGGAAGATCGGCTTCTTCTCCGTATTCTGAACATGGTCGCTCGACTGTCACAGAAAGCTGACATCCTAGGGGTCTGAGGTGGGTCTGCCTCGATCCCACTGCACCAAAGCACTGTCCTTCTTTTCCTCTATGAAGAGCCTCCACCCTCATCATGTGTTCACTGTCCCTTTAGCATCTCCAATTTTTTCTCTTATGCCTCTCTTAACTTAGGGCTTAGCACTCACAGCTCGCCCTTTGGGACCAGTACAGTTTCTTATAAAAATCAAAAACAGAAACAAAAGCAAACCTGCCACATTCTGTAACCTACAGCATCACCACCTTCACCCCACCCCTACCACCTCCTCACCCTCACCCCACCCCCACCCCTGCCACCTGAGCTTCTGACCTTTCCAGATGATGCATGCTCCAAGAATGACACGAAGCCCAGCCCTCAGCTCCTGAACTATATACTACAGAGAAGTCACACTCATTCTAAGGCTACTTATGACCCACAATTTTCCAAACTCTGGTTTGTTTGAGGCCAGCCTCATTTGTTGGGGACCCCAGAATACATTAGCTCTCACTAATGTCCATGGCAATCCCAGCAGATGGAATAAGTTAGTTTAGTTCATACGGGTAAATGTATCATTTCCAGAGACTAATTTTATGCGTGCCAACTTTAAAATAATAGTACATTGTCTTTATGGAAGACTTCTTCCCCCCACCCCACCCCCCAAGTAACATAAGTCTCTTTCTTGTCAGCTCATTTAGCTGCACATAAAACTTTCTGAAATAGACTGCACCCTATCTTTCTTATAAACATTCGAACGTTTGTATGGGGAGGTGCAGGAGAGCAGAAAGAGGTCTTTTTTTTTTAAGTTTGGGTGTAACAAGTGAAACCAGCAAAGACCTAGGCCACTGTGACTTCCTGAACTGTGTATAATTTCGGATTTTATGGGCCTGCTGCTTCCTGGAGCAATGAGCAACCTGCTTGGTTAGACGTGGTCATGTGACTCTGCCTAGGACTATCCCGAAGTGAAGCAGAAGCCAGGATTAGGAAGTAAGGAAGAGACAGGGGACCCTTGCTTTAGTCCTTCTCCTGGTTCCGGTTCATGTTGTGCTCTGTAACAGAATACAGAGGTTGTGTACGTCGGGAACAATGGAGGTTTATTGGAGCTGGAGACTGGGGAAACAGGTTCAAGGGGTAAGAGCATCATCTGGTCAGGGCCTTTTGGCTTTGTCATCATTTTGTGGAAGGAGTTTCAGAGAGACTTCACTGACGAGGGAAGACCTACCCTGGATGTGCCGTGTCTGAGGAACTGGACGGTTGACCTGGAGAAACTGAGCTAAGCATCAACATTGATCCCTCCTGCCCGCCTGACTGTGGATGCAGCGGGGACCAGCCAGCCCATGCTCCTGCTGCTTTGCCTCTGCTGCCATGATGGGCTGCACTTTTACCTGCTGCAGGAACAGACCCTCCCATCCCTAAGTGGCTCCTGCAGGATACTATGCTGGACACTGTGTTACAATAACAAGGAAAGTAGCCAGCGCTCACTCCTTCTCCCATTCAGATTTACTTAAGACACAGGAAAAGGAGAATTTATGAAGTTCACCCCCTCAGTGTCTTAACAAGAGTCTCATTCCAACAGGGGGTCGGAGCCAAGATTTCTTAAATGGTTGGGATTTCAGAACCATCCAGTAACTGTGGCTGTATCCAAAGTAGAGGATATAAAATAAAGGAAGGTAAAAATAAGAAAATGAAAAAAAAAAAATACAACGGAAGACACATCTCTAAAACATTGGGACATCTATACACTTTGGACCTTGCTCCTCACACATTTGGCAGAAGTTGAGAAACAAAACAACAACAACAACAACGCCCCCCACTGTCTCAAGAGGCCTCCAGCAGGAACTCACAAGGCAAAACGCTTTAGTTTTAGACATGAAATTGCTGGAAGAGTCTGGAACAGGGTGAGCTGGTCAGGAAACATCCACTTCCTGTGAATGTTCTTATGGTTCTTCCGCTCTGGCCAGCTCCAACTGCTCAAAACTTGCAGACAGCAGAGCTCCTCACTGAGGCAGCTCCTTTGGCTCAGCCAGCTCCCAGTTGCTGTGACTACAGCTTCACTTGCCCATTAGGAACCCATTCTGGTAGGGCTTGTTAAAACAGACCAAGGAGAAGGACTTAGATAGGAAATGTGAAGTTCTGCAGGAACTGCAGATGTGCGAGCTTAAGATGAAGATGAAATCTTTGGCTGTCCAGCACAAAGAAGGACTTGGCGTTGATTTTCCTGAGATGCAGTGACTTCAATGAAACAGAAACTGAGGGTGATAGATGTCTTTCGGCACCATGGCATAAAAACATTGCCAACTACCTCCACTCCGATGATAGCGCTCCCCTGATGTTTGATGTAAGAAGGTGGATTAGTATGTGGCGTCTATTAACCACAGCCACCAATTCCAGTGTAAAACAGGCTGGTCTCCTAAATTAAAGATGAGAGAAAGCAACTGTGACAAAAAGCCATGACGAGATGCCCGTCTTCCAGTGAAAGGGGAAGTATGTTTTCTCTAGCTGGCCCACATAGAATCCAATATTTACTCTGATCGCTGAGAAGACAGAAAAGGTGCTCAGAGGTGACTCCTGCTTCACAAGCCTTCAAACGAGTCTCTCTAAGCCAGGAGGAACAGCCTATGGAAACGAGGATGGGAAAATGGATCTTTGGTTCCACTGAGTCATGGCGGGTTGGGGGGTGGGGCGGGGAGGAGCAAGATGTAAATGCATGGGTTAGGCTGGCAAAAGTCTCCAGACGGTTTTCAACCAGGGGAACTCGGATTAAGGGCTGCTGACCCGGAGACCAGCTTGTATTTTAGACTCTAGAAACCAACAAGCGGTACCACATTGAAGCAGAATTGGCTACGTGGGTGGCAGAGGTCGGAGCTGCCAAGACTCCCAATATTAGAACCATGGGAAGGTCTTAGGGCATGGGGTCAGGAGGCAGAAGGGAGCCATGGTTGGGTCTGTCGGGCAGGACCCTCAGCCTTTGCTGACTCTGACGCGGAAAACCAAGGAGAAATACTTTTACGCATTCACACCAGCAGGTCACTCTCTGGTGCCTTCCATTGGCTGCACCCAAGCAGACGCTGCTCTGCCCATAGGAACCTTGGAAAGGCAGCCCTACAGGAGACACGCCCCCCTCCCCAAGTGAGAGAGGAGGGCAGGAGCAGAGCAGGAGGAGGGTAAGGAACTGACCCGAGGGCAAGCAGACCCAGGCCTGGCCCAGCGAACATGCTGGGATCATTTTCTACCTTCACCGCAATGACCTCACCTCACCCAGGGCCAGACCGTGACAAATCAATTGCAAGCCACAAAAGCTGGCTGGTGGGGACTCCCGGGTGAATCTCTGCCTCATGTGTTGGATGGCTGTTTAACTCTACCGGGGGGCCGTCTCAACTCCTTTTTCAGCTGGCACCTTCTTTGTTCTTCCCATGAGAGACTGTGCCATCCGCAGCCTAACATTCTTTTCAAGCTTTTGGAATTGGCCACTCTTGTTCCCTGTGGACAGCCTCAGAATCTCATGGGCTTCATGCACAGACAGTGAACCTCTGTCTAGCTTTGAGTTTCAGATATTTATCTGTAACTACCACTGCCAAGACCAACTTGATAAAGTACTAAAGCTCCAAGACCCCTTAAACTTTTGTCTTCAGCTCCTCAGTGTTTAACTTAATGCCAGCCCACTTGAAGAGAGCCACCCTCGATGTCTGCGGAGGTTGTTCCTATCACCCCCTGCAGATAAGAAAGTCCACAGATACATACTCATAGCCTTTCCAGAAAAGTATTTACACAGAACCTACACATTCTTTCCTGTCCCTTAAGTCATTTCTAGATGACTTTAGTACTTGATAACATCTAAATACTATGTAGATCGTTGTTATGCTTACTGTTCGTGGGATGATGACAAACAAAAGTGGTCTTCTCAGATGTAGTTTTATTCCAAATGTTCTTGATCTGAGGTTGACCACATTCAAGGTTGTGGAACCCAGGAATACAGAGGGCGATGGACTGTAGCCCTGAGTGATGACCCAGGTTCATCCTGCTAAATTTAAGCTTATGAATGCAGCATTTCTGAGGTTCAGGCACCCTCTGCCAGCTACGTAGCCTCTTTCTGTGTTCTCATCTCTGCAACAGAGGACACAGGCAGGACTGTCCTGTGGATCAAAGGAGAGATGGCCTTTGTGAGAGGCCTTCATCTTGACGCCCGGCACATGAGCATCACTTAAGAGACACACAACTGCAGTTGTAGCAGTCAGTGTGGACTCTTCTAGCTGCAAATGGCCAAAGCCCGGGATAGTATTGCTTAGCTGGGCAGCTTGGATCTGAGATATCTGGACCTAGAGTGGATCCATGATCCTTACTTCAGTTTCCTCTAGATCGTCCAGGTCTGTATTTCTCTGATGGGTCCCGCTGTTCTGAAACAGTCCTTGTAGCATGACAAGGTGCTAAGGCTTCCTCCCAGATTAGCAATAGCATCCCTAGAGAATTCCTAGAATCCTGGAATGGAGTTCCGTTGGCCTGGCTGGGTCACACTTCCAACTTCAAATTAGTCACTCTGGCCCTGGAGTAGAGCAGTGCCCTAGTTGGCCAGGTCTGAGCTGTGTATCCATTGTAAGTGAAGTATAAGGGAGTAAAAAGGCTTCCGATAGGCATGATGTCACGGTCACGGTCACGGTAATCAGATACAGTAATGGAGGCTGGGAAGTTCTAGACAAGCTGTATCTACTCCAGGGGCGATTGCAGCCACTGACATGGCAATTTACTATTTGTCCAGGGCTGTCACCAATACTTCTGTCATCTCTTCCACTCTAAGCTGTACAATGGGTACAGGTTGGCTCTTTAGGAGAAGAGCACCTGCTTAACATGTAAGGGATACTGAATTCAATTCCCAACATGTCCAAAGCGAAATAAGAACCATAGTGGGATATTCTAGGAAACAGCTAGGCAGCCAGGGAGGTGAGTGGGAAAAACCACTGAAAGCTATAATTGGGAAGAAAGGCTCCCTGGATAGAAGCAAATCACATGTAAAGAGGAATTAGCAACAAAATCAAGGTGAAGGAGAGCAAAGACCCAATTGGAACGTCTTAGAAGACAGACTGTGCATCTTTCAGAGCTAAATCCTTCATAAACAGCAATGTGGAAGATGTTCTAGTTGCTAACTTACACATACCTCAAGATGATTGTTAAAGACTAACAGGCCATAGGTAGTATGCTTATTGTACCTTACTATCTTTAAGCACGGGTCATTGTAGTAAACAGAATTCCCCACATAAGAAGATCCTTCTCACAACGCCATCTTCCTGTAAGCATCCTTAAAAGTTCATCCTCTACCTGATGAATTCATAACATTCTAATTATTTTCTTTCTGTGTTCTAGGCTGACAGAGTTTATGATGAGGTCATCATAAAAGGAAGTTTAGGGACCATCTCCTGCCTTGAGACACTTGGCAATGTCATTCATTGTACCTTCAAACAATTGGCTTACCCAAGGGTTAATGACATGTATGAATATATATAATTCCCTAAGACAAGGGTGCCATGAAACCAGCTACTCTGACTTTGAACCCTATATTTAATATGCAATGTGCTCTGTCAATAGAATAATCTGCTGTGCTATATGGAGTATTGGGAAGACTTGGCATAGAAGACTTGTTCATCTATGGAAATGATAATGTCCTCAGAGATTTATTCTTTACTTAGGAGTCAATAAAATATGACAGCTGATATGCTATAGGCTCTGCTCAAGGCTCAGTTTCTCTGTGCAAAACAATTGGATATCGGCGGATGGAGCTGGTTAGTTGAGCCATCTGGTATTTCACTTGAAGAGCATCCAGATCTTGTTGGCCAAAGTCCATGTGAGTCTCGGAACTCAGCTGATTGGGCCAAGTCAATTGCTCAGTTTCAGTGTAAGTGGAGTATACATGCTCTCTGTCTTTTTTATTTCTCTTCTAAAATCGTATACAGTGAGTATAGCATAGAGTTTGTGTAGAGGTGCATGTGTGTGAGCATGTGTGTATGTGCACACACCTGGGTATGCATACAAATGTGTGTGTGTGTGTGCACACGTGTGTGTGTGTGTGTGTGTGTGTGTGTGTGTGTGTGTGCGCGCTCAGCTATGGAGACCAGAGAACCATGTCTGGTATCACTCCCCAGAGGACACTCTTACTTTTATTCCTTTTTTTAAGCCAGGGATCTCTGACTGGCCCCCTGCTTACCAATTAGGTTAGACTGTCTGGCAAGTGAGACACAGGGATCTTCCTGTCTCTTGCATTCCCTGGGCTATCATTACAAGCACCCCTATACTTGCCTCCTCCTCCCCCTCCCCTCCTTCTTCCCCTCCCCTCCCCTCTCCCTCT
>NC_034598.1:32885694-32895996 GCF_900095145.1 Mus pahari
TCTTCTTCTTCTTCTTCTTCTTCTTCTTCTTCTTCTTCTTCTTCTTCTTCTTCTTCTTCTTTTCCTCTCCTCTTCCTCCTCCTCCTCCTCCTCCTCCTCCTCTTCCTCCTCCTTCTTGTCCTCCTTCTCCTAATTAATGTGGGGTCTGAGGATCAAACTCAGGTCCCTGTACTTACAATGTAAACATTTTGCTAACTAGGTCTTTTCCCTACCACTACCATATAATTTTATGTAATGAATTTCCAAAGAGAAATAATGCATATTCCAAATGAAGAAGGCTTCTTCAGTGAGTAGGGGGTGTTCTTGGGAAAGCAGTTGGGTCTAATAAATTTGCCATATAGATGCAGAATAAATAAAGTAACCTTACATTTCTAGACTTTATAAATATGTTTTCAAACCATTCGAAATGTAGTCATTCTCTCTGTAAACTGTGCCCCCCCCACCCCGAAGTTAGGGCCAATACCTACGTCATGCACACCCTACTGGGGCAGACGCTTCCATAATGAACACCAATAGAGACACTCTTTGCCTTTGTTGAGCAAAGCAGTCATTTGGTTTATTAAAGCTTTCCTTTAGTTTTTTTCTTTTATATTTTGAAGGGTGGTGCAGACCAGATTTCAAAACATGGCTTGAGGAGGCAAGAAACCATTCCCTCAAGTGTTTATGAAGTGAATCACAAATTCATCCAGCATGACTTCTTACCCAGAGAAATGAAGGCAGAATGGCAACAAGCTGAGTCTCCAAGTCTTCAACCTTAGGATCTCCTTGGGAAAGGGTCATAAGGGCAATTATTTTCAGCTGTCCCTGCCTTGCTTCCGCTGGCCATGGAAATCTCCAGGCAGGAGGAAGGCAGCCTCTGCCTAGACCGAGCTTGGAAAGTCAGGATACACTCTTCCTGAAGCTTCTTAATTTTTCCCATCCCTCCCTGATTGAAAACACCACTTATCCCATTGCAGCATGTGGAAAGAGAGGGGAGAGAAGCAGACGGATCTGAACTCAGGATAAAAATGACTTTATGGGGTTATTATTCTCATCCATAACAGATGACCATTTTCATGTCATTTAGCTGATTCCACGACAGGCTCACTCGGAGAAATACAAAGTGCCGTCTTCATGCTATTTATCTTGAGCCCCACCCCCTATGACGAGGCCCGTGTACCTCCATGTAATAACCCGAGAGCTGTCGCTTGAGTATTTTCTTGGAAATGTCTGGCCATTTGCTAGAGACCAGTTACCCATTATTTCATTGGCTGCATGTGAAGAATTCCCCTCTCTCACTTACACTGTGGTGAGTTCTAAAGATTCAGACTTCCCCCAGTGTCTGGGCACTGTCTGGAGACTTGGGTTCTAAGGAAATCTGTGGATTCGTGCTATTCCTCATTTATCGGGTGACAGCTGCTTCTTGCCCGGCTAAGCTCTGGCATGAGCTCCTAAGTCTCCCCAGCCATCTTGGATTGGGAGCTCTCGGTGAAATTTGAAGATGACCTGTCATTCAAAGGGCACAAAAGCACAACAGGTTTTGAATGCAAGAAGATGCTGGAGTAGAAAAGGTTTTGAGCAGGATGCAGCACCCTAGTCGCTGACATCAGCAATCTGTTTATTATTATATTACTATGCAGCTGGATCTCCGTCTGTGGCACTGCTGGCTAAGTATCATTTCCACTTTATATAAAGAACCCGGATTCGGTGCTGTGTCTACTGAGCTAATGAGTCAGATTTGGAATGAGTCTCTTAGCCGTGCCTACATAGGAACGAGGTGATTCCAGTCTACAGACCAACTTCCAGGGACTTGGATAAAATAATAATAATAATAACTTAACTCACTCTCAATGCAATCTTGTCAGAAAGAAGCAGAGATAAGTCACAGAATGGGGAACAATGTATGTTTTCATGGGTTCACACAATGCACACCCTCTAGTGGCTTTCAGAACTGAATTACTGAGGTATTTCTAACATGAGGCAAGAAAGGGGAAGAAGCATCAGGCCTGTAAGCCTTGGGCTGTCCTCAGTGAGTATCGCAAATTAAATCAAATAAATCCAAGACTGTTTCACCGAAATAGGTTGCGGCTGTCTAAGGAAAATTATTAGCTCCCAATAAGTCACACAAGTATACGTGGACAGGAGGTATCTAATAAAAAATATAGCTGTAGCCCAGAGTGTTAATATAATAGGACATCATTAACTTCCTCTTGATTTTATAAATGAAGCAGGAATCATGACAAATGAATACTTTATTTCTGTTGATAACAGCAGGCCATACATTACCATCGGGTACCTTTTGTTTTCTGTTTCAGTAGGCAGGTACACATAAATGAGGAACGTGGGTAATTCCCAAGGAAAGTCTATAAAATGCCATATCTGGAGAACAAGAAAGGCCAATCGGAATCAACGAAACAGCCTCTAGGTCGTCAGGTCCCCTGTCACAGAAGGAAATATCAAGAGAAAGGAACACATCACAGTGTGTTCTATAAGGACAGGTCAGCCCTGAGTTCCAGAAAGGAGAAATGACCACATTCCAGCCTTCTCTATGAAGATGTATCTTCTCGGTGTGTCCTAAAATCCCATGTCACGGCACATGTATAAAGTGGTACCATTTGTCTATCAACACGTTAATGTGTGATCCGCTACATGGGGAGTTTTACTTTACAGTCTTTCTCTTCCTTCTCACATGGCTCCTGAACTACCAGCAAGCTTCATTTTAATTAAAATGCCAGTAAGGTTTATAGTGATTTCTGTAATGCTAATAGGCAGAATCTATATATCATAATGTCAAGACAATGCATTGGCTCCTACCAGCCATGTTCAATTAAAGGATAAATCATTCTCAGAAGAACATTAAGTACAGAAAATTTAAATATAAATAAGACAGGAAATTAAAACTCCCTTGAAGTAGCAGATGAAAATTTGTTCTGAGAGGGAGATTAGCTGAGTAAACAGAGAACGAGTGTTACTTTAGATATTCCGACAGATGTAATATCAAACTTTTATAAGACTGATCCTTACTTCAATATGATGGTGTGTATCTGTACATGTACGTAGGTGTATTATGTATGCCTGTAGATGTGTATACAGTGTATGTGCTTCACCTTAGTGGCAGGATATAGAACAATTAGGTTGGAATGGAACTAGAAACCTTTACCTTGCTGGCTGGTTTTCACAGGGCCACAGGAAGGTGTTCAGCAGGTTTCCTAGGGGAGAAGAGGATCAGCTCAACACTCCTACCCAGTTCTGACTCCTAAGAATAAGGATCCTAACCTTCAAGGCAAGATATGACCTCTTGTATAATAGTAGTACAATTGCTATGGGGACAACCAACTGCTCTCTGCTTGGGTTTAAGGCTTGTCCTGCAAGAGGAAGAAGTTCCTGCCTGGTACTGTAGACTCAGTCAAAAATACTTGACTGGAGAAGTCTTAGGCCCTAGCAACGAGCTTACTAGTCTTTTAAAACTACACTGATACAACATCAAAATGTCTCCCATGTTTGTATCCATAAGCAAATGCTCTGCTGAGCCTTGATTAGAGACCTGTCTATGTGTGGAGGAGGCAGAGATTCATGGCTGCTCAAGGGACTGAGAGTAAGTGATAGCTGAATGTTCAACCGTAAACAGGACATGTAGACCTTTCTCTCTAAGGCTCAGAGAGACGTTCAGAAAGAGTGTACCAGAAGATAAGGAGAGAAACTACAAAATCCCATAGTCCAGGTACAGCACAGCCATTGCAATCAGGAGCTCTCAGCAGCCGCAGCCTCCTGGCTAGGCTTCCATAAGCCTGGGCCTGCCACTGTCAGTCATGGGAAGGGGTATGAGGGACTAGTGGGGCCCCACCCTATACTGATGGTAGATTCTAGAAGACCCTAGCCTTCTTCTCCTTCCCTGAACTCTTATGAGTTAATCTTTTGATACCATTTAATTGAACCTTTGAGAGTGAGCAGAAATGATCCTTCCTTTGAGAGAGAGAGAGAGAGAGAGAGAGAGAGAGAGAGAGAGAGAGAGAGAGAGAACGCCATAAGAGACCATTAGGTCCTCTGAACTTGGAGTTATAGCGTTATAGCAGTTCTGAGCTATCTGATGTGGGCACTGGGAACTGAACTAGAAGAACATCAGGTGCGCTCAACTACTGAGCCCTGTTTCCAGTCTTTACTCTGTTTTGATTTTTAAATAGTACTGTCAATAGTACTATCTCCCTAGGGCCTGCGTTCATAACTTGCATGCCTATAAAAGAAACTCCCACTGTACAGCTAAAGTAACTCCTGATAAATGGATGACTACAGTTCCTTATGAGTGTCATAGGATAATTTTAAATCTGAACAAAAGGCAGAGAATTGCTTAGCCATGTTGTCAAAAGCATATTTCCATTCTCCAATACAAATGTAAGCTGGAACGAGAAAAAAAAAATCGTCTCTCGACTTTTGGACACAGTAGGGGAATTGCCATCACCGGGTGTTCATCTATTTGATTTTGAAATCTTGGAAAACCTCAGAATCCACTGGAAGGCTTGTTAAAACAGATGGCAGGAACAGTAGATTCCTGCCCTGACAATAGGTCTTGAGGAGAAGGTGTGAGAATTTTCCAGTCTACCAAGTCCCTAAGTGAAAGACCAGGGTCCCTGGAGGACACTTCCAGAGCCACGGATCTTCATGGACTGCAACCAGGAGATCTGGAATGTTCTTGGATGGGAAGTTCTAGTGTTTAACGGAATACTTTTGAGAACTCTGTTCAGCCCAGAAGTCTTGAAGTCTCCTCAGTGCTATAGCACAGGCCACCCAGGCCCTTCTTGTTCCTCCCCCTGCTTACAGCCTCAACGTCCCCATTGCCTCCTCCTCCTCCTCTTCTCACCCAACTTCTCCCATTCTGTCTCTGTCTCAGTCTCTCTTCTCCTTGTGCATGTGTGAGTGTGGGCGTTCATCAGTGCATGCGTGAGTGCATGCATCAGTGTGTGCGTCAGTTCGTGTGTGCGTGCGTTCATGTGTGTGCTCGGACATGCACGCATGAGTGCATGCATGCACACTTAAAGTGAGTACATGCATGCATGCATGAGTGCATGCATATAACTCATTGAATATATTATTCTGGACAACCAATGAGCCTTATCTACCTGTCTTCATCACTCCCAAACTGAGTTTACAAGCAAGCATGACTACATCTAGCTTTTTAATTTTATTGAGTGTTCTAAGAACTGAACTAAGGCTCCTGTGCTTGCCAGGTAAGCACTTTGCCAACTGCAACATCTCCCCAGCCCCTACCCACGCCTTGCTCTGTTCGATCTTTCTCTTCCCACCCTAGCCTCCTCTCGGAGCTTACTCTCTCCTCTCTGCCATAGCAGTTACGTTCCTAAAATAGAATGTTCTTTCTCTTCTACCTTTTATGTGTTCTTATCATCTGTGCCCTCACTGTTGGAGCAATGGGGCATGTTTTATAATTGCCCCAACTGTCAACTCTTCAGTTAATATTAGCCAGTCTCTGAACCAAAATCTTCAGTGCATAGATTGCACCCAAATTGCAGCTTCTCATTTGGAGGAGGAGGAGTGGGATTAAAAACATCACTGGCACCAACATCCAGCATCACTGGAACCCACATCCAGCATCACTGGCACCCACATCCAGCATCACTGGCACCCACATCCAGCATCACTGGCACCCACATCCAGCTAGAGTCTATTTGTGATGCTTGGGGTGCAAGAAAAAGATCCAAGACATGGAGGAAGGGTACTAAGAGGGGAAGAGTTTGGGGTCATTCACATGCCCTTTTCAGGTACCTTTCAGGGCAAGGTTCACTCTTCTCCAAATGTAACCTTATCAGAACAGGCTGGAGGTGAAGCCATGAAGTCATCATCCATTGGTGTTCTCACGACTGAGATTTCTTCGTTTGGCCACAGAGTAGCTCTGAGCCACTTAATTAAATAAGGAGACCCAAGCTCCCATTTAGATTATGGTCAGATGAACTAACTGGAAATTAGCCGCCACACTCTGATCTTTAAACATGTTAAGGTAACAATAAAAAGCCGGGCATGGTGGTGCACGCCTTTAATCCCAGCACTTGGGAGGCAGAGGCAGGTAGATTTCTTAGTTCGAGGCCAGCCTGGTCTACAGAGTGAGTTCCAGACAGCCAGGGCTACACAGAGAAACCCTGTCTCTATAAAAACAAAAACAAAAACAAAAACAAAAACAAAAACATACAAACAAACAAGATAACAATAAAAGCCATATCCATCAGGACACAGAAGGCTACACAGAAACGCCTGAAAGGGCTTTATAGCTAGGAGAATCTCAGTGATGCTTTAACACAAACACTGTGGAGTGGCAGTCAAGAGTAAGGGCTTTAAAACAACCTGAAATCTCTAATGCTTGCCAAATTTTAGTTTTTACTTTGCCACCTTCCGCTACTTTTGTGATCTTGGGAAGATTTCTCAGTCTGCCTGAGCCCTGGCTTCTTACTTCCATGTTCAGATTAAGACATAGAAAATATTACCCACTAAGAATGAAAGAGAAAATAAATAGTGCTATGGTTATCTACAGTCTGCTCCTAGTACAAAGCCGGGCACATAGCAGTAGCACAATAAACAGTGGCTATGATGCAGGCCCAAACTGTCATTCTTCAGATGCACAGGCTGAGGCTTGGAGAAATTGTATTCATTTAGGGACAGATAAGAATTTAGGATTTTTAAATTCTGGCCCGATTTATTCAGGGTACCTTATCATGTTCAACACATTCTACAATTTAGATTTGTCTTGTATATAGCTTATAAAAATCTGGATAATGAATCTGCTGTGGAAACCAGGCTTTTACATTGCATACTTATGCCATGAATAAGACTCTTATGAAAAGGTGGGAGATGGGGAGAATCTTATGAAAAGTACTATTTTCAAGTCTTTCAATGACTAGCGTTTGAGAAATCACCAAAAGGGCCATTTGTCAAGTAATTACAGGTTGTTTCCAACTGGAAGACTCTATTCTCGATTATTTGAGTATTGATAAAGCCAAGTTGCATTGTGATATACAGCTGTGTGCCAGCGTATAATACTATCAGCACAGGACATGACTGCTCTAAGATCTCCCTAAAGACAACAGTTGCCTCTTGCTGAAGAACTCAGGCTAAAGCAATGCTCAACACAACTTTCATATTTGAGCTCTTGAAACTCTTGAAATTTCCCTCAGATTCTCAGATGTTTCTTAAATCTAACATAAACCTACCAAGGAATATATTCTAAAAGTTACGGCCATTATTGGTCACCCTCAAAGCTCCTACTTTCATTTAAAAGCCACAGACAACTTATCCTTTTGTGGTGGTGGTTGTTGTTGTTTGGTTTGGTTGCGGGTTTTGGAGGGTTTTGGTTTTTGTTTTCATTTTTTTTTGTCTTTGTTTTTGTTTTTTGCATACAAACACAGTCTGGGTAGGAGCCAGAAGCCTTAAACATGCTACATGCAGAGTTAATTCTGCCAATAATCTGCATAAGAGGAAGCCATGGCTTCTCAAAAGAGAAGAGAGAGCTGGAAGAAGAAAAGATGTATCAGGCAGGATGGTTTGGAGTGTAGGAGACATTCTCCAGAAACAAGAGGGGAATGATGAATGCACAGGACTTCAGGGAACTGACGTCACAGAACAAAGGGCCACTGACCTCTTGTCTTAACTTGCTTTCTAGTTTTGTGATAAAATATCACGATCAAAATCAACTTAGGGGGGAATTTATTAAAGCTGAGTTTAGTTCACCAGGAAGGGAAATTAGAACAGTAACTTGGAGACAGAAACTCATTCAGAAGTCATAGAAGCATGCTACTTACCAGCTTGCTCCATATAGCTTACCCAACCCACTTCAAGCCTAGGGAATGACACTGCCCACAGTGGGCATTGGACCAACCCACTTTCTTATACAATTCAGGCCCCAGGCCTAGGGGATGGCACTGCCCACAGTGGGAATAGGACCAACCTGTTGGTGTCTCCCACCCCCACTAACCACTCCCCCTCCAGCAGGAATACCAGAGTGCTACCCAGTTCGCCCGGACCGCCCACCATCGCGAGGACTGCCCACCATCGCAAGGACTGCCCACCATTGTGAGAACCGCCGTGGCAACTTCAAAGGACTCAGGGGCATGCTGGGAACCCTTCCTAACCCTTCCTTGTACTTAAGCAAGTCCGAACAATAAAAATTTGAGCCTTGATCAGATTTCTTGCCAAGGCCTCCATATTTCTTTTTGCAGCCCTCTTCCTTTTCAGGAGTTCCCGCTCTCCAGTTCGGATCCAGACCAAAGTGTTTCTGCAGGCAGAAACACTCACCAACCCACTTTCTTAAATAATTCAGGATCCAGGTCTAGGGGATGGCACTGCCCACAGTGAGCACAAGACCAATCTGATAGAGGTACCTTGTCAGTCAGGGTTCTTTCTTCTCAGATTACTCTGGCTTGTGCCAAGTTGACATAAATATGTAAATAACCCAATAAATATCACACCTCTCCTCAAAAATCATTCTTGGACCAGCTTTTCTACCAGACAAGAGACCTGTCACAATCAGCTATAGGCTTATGTCTTTTTTTTTTTTTTTTAGCCCCATGAACAGAGAGAGGGAATACTATCCTCCTCATTACTCCAGTTGCAGTAACTCAGGGAATAACTGATAGAGTTACTCATTCCCAGCAGACATTGCAGAGATGGGAGATATTCCAGAAGTTCTTCTACTATATCTGGAAGAAAGGGCACAAGTCTGTTCGCAAGGTCTACCCTCTACCCTCTATGGTACACTTACTGAATGTTCTCTTTGTAGCAGGCGTGCTCTCTCTCACCGGCTTCTCCAGAAATGAGAGCATACATACAGGAAGTAGCCATAGGCGCACATTCAGTGGCCCCGGCGAGCACAGAACAGCCTGGCATAAGGGAGAACGCTAAGTCACAAACAGGAATGAAAAGCTGGACCTTGTAGCAGGCTGTGCTCTTCTCTGTCCCCATCCATCGACAACACATGCAGACACTGAAAGTGAATCTCCCCACCTGCATGGCCAGCCCCACGCAGTTTTTCCAGCCCGATGTGGATTCAGGCATTAGGGTTTTTACTTCTTAGATAAACTGTGGAATCCCTCTTTAAGAAAAAGAATACTGAAAGAAGTTGTGTTTTGTTTTGTTTTGTTTTGTTTTGTTTGTTGGTTTTTAACAACTTGCGACTATGTAAACACACTCTTAGAGAACCACAGCGGTGTCCCTTTAAGAAAGAGGCTCTCCAAATACGGATGTTATCTTAGCAATGCATGATAAACTCATCTTTGGTGATATTTCTGATAGCCAAGTGTATTTGGAACCAGGATTTCAAGAAGCATCCCTGGTCCCAACATCCATTTTCTCCCCTCCCCCCACCCCCTGAAGACACTACCCATTTGGTTTCCCATCTTCTCTGTGGTTTCTGATTGGGAGAGCTATAATTCAGCCTCAATTAACTAAAATCCCAGAAATGTATCGTTTTCATAAATATTTAACACTGACTCCCTCCCCCAACACACAGATGAGTGTGTGTGTGTGTGTGTGTGCACGTGCACATGCACACATGTGTATGTGTGTGTATGTTTTAACAAGATATGGTCACTAAAGAGAAATAGGCTGGACAGTAATGCTTAGTCTACAGTAGCATTCGACCTAACGTCATGAGTTTGAACCTGGTGTTCCCAGGCGAGGCTCTGCTGAAAACGATAGTCTAGTCAAGTAGGGGATTTTCCTGACTCCGTGTCTGGTCTCCTCAAAGCTGTTTATTTGTCCTGCTGTCTGCTTCTTCGGCCTGGGACACTGACCTTATGAGCGGCTTCGCCGGCCCGAGCTCTTAGCCAGGGAACAAGGAGTCTCCCTTTGGCAGTACTAAGGGCCAGTTGGAAGGAATTGGTTATTGATTCACTGTGAAGCTGGGCTGGGGAAGGAAGAGAGGGAGTGAAGCTTGTGGTTGAGAGGAGGGGAGGACACGGGGGGGGGGAAGGGCGGGAGAAGGAGAGTGTGTGTGTTAAAATCATTGCCTAGCCAGCTATGGCTCTCTGGACAGCTGAGTCACAGATGATCGACCCAGCAGGTCAGTTTCGAGGCAGACTGTGTGTGCTGACTCGGGTTCCGGTTGGAGTGGGGGGGGGGTAGTGAAATTAAGACATTAAAGGAAGTTACAGTTTAATCTCAGAGACCACTTCATTCTAAAAGTCCCTGTGGTCAGAGGTGAAGGATGGGAAGCTGGTTTCTCTGCAGATGAGACGATCCTGCTGCAGTTAACTAAACATCTTTTAAAGACATCAGAGAGGAGCTCTCTCTCTCTCTCTCTCTCTCTCTCTCTCTCTCTCTCTCTCT
>NC_034598.1:32896886-32903101 GCF_900095145.1 Mus pahari
TAAGAGACAGAGAGAGAGAGAGAGAGAGAGAGAGAGAGAGAGAGAGAGAGAGAGAGAGAGAGAGAGAGAGAGAGAAGCAACACAGCTCCCTCTGCCAATGACCTTGGACATAAGGTCCACACATTGTCTCAGGTTAGTATTTCTCCACACTGACTATACTCATCATCCAAGATTCTTTAGACAGCACAGACCCTAGGGA
Source organism: Mus pahari (assembly GCF_900095145.1). Lineage (NCBI taxonomy): Eukaryota > Metazoa > Chordata > Mammalia > Rodentia > Muridae > Mus > Mus pahari. The sequence goes on from NC_034598.1 coordinate 32,897,086, forward strand.
TCCTGTGGTGGTGTGTCTCTGTAATCTCAGCATTTAGGAGATGGAGGTAGAACGCGCTCAAAATCCATCCTCAGCTACACAGCAAGTGTGAAGTCAGCCTGGGCTGCATGAGACCCATCTTAAACAAAATAAAAAGGACCCCCACCCTCAATTTCTCAATGGCTTGAATTCCCATAGAGATCAGGCACAGGCCAGGGTCATCACATCGTCCTGCTGGAGTGTTCCAGATGGTTTGAATTTGGAGTCACTGGCACCCTCTCAACTATCCCTTACTGAGGTCACACCAGCAACTTCATGTCTGTCACGTCAAGATTGCATGACATTTTGCAGATCTTACCCTGTGCATGGAAAATATTGGTTGGAAATCACTTCTGGCTAGCACGACTGAATTCATTTCACTTGTTCCTGCCCAAGGAGAAAGGACTGTGGTCCAGAGCTTGATTTTCCTGACAGAAGCTACATCTCCTCTTCTAGCAGAATGGACTGTTTAAATTAGATATTTCTTAAGCCTCTTTGTCAGTTCGAAGACATCAGGAAAGCAAGTTCAAGGACCTTCTGTTGAACTATTCTTCAACCAGTCTAATCTTTATCAACCATGTAGCCTGGGAGGACCCACTGTTCTCTCTAACCTCCTGAGACTCCTCAGGCATGAAAGAAATAGCCAGGACACCAATGCCACATCTCATAAATGTCTTCCACAGAAGGTCCCTGGAGCAAGAGATGTTCAGAGAATGAAAGGTGCCCAGAGCACTGCTCGGTAGAGGAGTTAGCATGCCTTGAAGGTGACAAGATGAGGTTTAAGACAAACTCAGAGATTCCCAGTATTGGATAAGATGCTGCTGTGTTCTTGTTGGTCTATTCACAGATCTCCTGCATTTATGTCCAGCAGTTCTCTAGCTAAGGAACAAGTGTGCTTGCTCTTTGACGTTTAAAATAGATGTCCATTGTTTCACCCCATCCTCTGCTTTTCTATAGAGACTGGCACGATTTGATATTAGTCTCTTCTTCAGGCACATCCTCTTTAAGAAGACATTTGTAAAGGTAGGATAAAGACAGTAGAGATGGCTTAGCAGGTAAAGCTCTCACTGCACAAACGTGAAGACCTGGGTTTGAATCCCGCTACCCACATCAAAACCATATTGTGAAAATGATACACGTCTGTAATCTCCGAGTTGGTAGAAGGTGAATCAGGTGAGTTGCCACAGCTTGCTGGCCATCCTGCCTAGCAGAGCTGATGAGATCCTGATTCACTGAGAGATTCTGTCTCAGAACAGAAGCTGGCTCTGACCTACACACACACACACACATGCGCGTATGCACCCCTGAAGGTAGGATGAAATGTCAGAAGTCACTGTGATACAAGTCTAAATGGATCCCGATTCTCTTCACAGTAGCTTGTATGACGTGGATAATAAAAAGGAGGAAATGGAATACAACTCCTCACTTGCTTTTCTTAGATTTATAGTAATCAGACCAATCCCACATAACCAGCAGGGGTCAGAATTGGGGAGGCCATCAAAGCAAGGGCCTCACAGGTTTCAGATGAAGACTAGAGTCAGACTTCCAGTTGACAAGGTGCCAAACGTCGCAATCAACTGTTCTGTGCCGTGGCTTTCCCTTCTGTAAGATGGACACAGTCTGTAATACCAATGCCTTGACTATAGCAGTGAGTGGCAGATACACTCAAGGTGCACAGAACATGGCCAGCACTCAACAGTCTTCAGGATTGTTTAAGTCACTCTATAACTAACACAGCTTTCAGACGTCTTTTCCCCTGGCCCACAGAATGGATAGAAGTTTATTAGGTAATGATTTATTAGGTACAGATTCTGTAGTTTGATGTAAATGCCATTTCTCAGTGTAATATAGATACCCAGACACCATATACGTGCATGCTACCTGAGGCTATAGCACATACTTGCCATTTTAGGAAGTGTGCATGCCTTGATTTAATGATAATGCCTCATTACCTAACAGGTAGGAAGGGCTAACTCTTGGTTAAGTATTTTTGAACACACACAGAAAGACAGACAGGCAACACACACACACGTATACCACCAACATGCATGCACATATGCATACAGAGAAACACACACACACAGAGAGAGAGAGAGAGAGAGAGAGAGAGAGAGAGAGAGAGAGAGAGAGAGAGAAATACACACACGCATACCCCACATACAGAAAAATATACACGTGCGCGCACACACACACACACACACTCACACACACACACCTTGGCATAACAGCCTTTTCAATTGAGCATCTTCATGAGAAGAAGTTCACAACTGCCTATTTCTACTAGGATTTTTCTGTTGGGTGGCATTTAATTTGCATATAGAATCCAACTCTATTCCTCATCAGGTTTTAAAATCCTCATCCACCTCCTCCACATAGAGAAAACGCTAGTCCAAACTTGACAAAATAATAATAATAATAATAGTAATACCAAGATTCTCAATCATGTTGCATTGTTGTGGAGCCTGCTAGCATAACACACATATGCTGGCACTTTTGTGGTGTGATTGGAGTCTCCAATGACTTGGAATGTAAGTTCCTCAGACAATCGTTCAACCATCAAGGCTTCAACCCTTTGGTTCCCAAAAAGCTTTCCACAGCTACCACATATTCCTGTCTTGAGGGCACTCATAGGTAGCAGCCGCCTCTCTGTTTTTAATTGGCCCTTTGGTGAGGATGACGCTGGGTAGGATTAACAGTCACAGGCTGGACCCTGAAGGGGGAGATGTGTTTGGAGGATGCGGGTCACAGGAATCAAGCTTCACCTACTACAGCAGAAGGCCAGACGTAGCCTAATCCACACCCAGCCTCTCCTCCCCAGGATGTTGCTCAACATCCCTTGGGGGAAGGGATGGGGGTGGAGGACAGGCAGTGGCTAATTTAATATAATCAACATGTAATAAACTCCATTTTGCTGTTAAAGTAACAAAAAGAGAAGGAAAAAAAATCCCTTAGTGTAGTTTCTAGAATTTTCAGTTGTAGCAGGAAATGGTGCCAGGGGAAGTTGAAGCTTCCACTCAGCTGGAACGGTGCCCCGACCCCACCCCCATCTTCTCCAGATAGAAGCTCTTCAATTCCAATCTCAGTATCTCTCCGTTCTCTCTCCCCCTCTCCCACCCCTCCCCCCTCTTCCTTCCTGGTTCTCCCTCTCCCTCTCCTTTTTCTTCCCCTCCCCCTTCCCTCTTCCTCCCTCCTTTTTTAATTATGATCTTCTCGGAGTTCCGGTAAAAAGTAATAAATCCTCTCTCAGGGCAGGGGAGGGGTGCAGGACGGCATGAACAGGGAGAATTTTGCTTGTGACCCCTGGTGATACCCTCACCTCTTTAAAAAAAAGGGGGGGTTCGTGGGTCCAAGTTAGTCATCTCTGTTCTCTAGCCAGTCGGATGTATTAAGTTGTCATCTTCATAATTCTTATGTCACCCAAGGCCCTCTGTGGGCTCAGGAAAAGGGAGCTGCTTTCTGAGACCCTTGAGGCAATGGCAATTAAACCCAATCAAACTCTCTGCTGGGCACAACGCAAAACGAACTGGACCCCAGGTCACACAGAGAATCGGGTTTGTTATAAGAGATGCGGGTCCCGTCATGTCTCCCCCTTCGAAGTCCTAGAACACAGCTCTTTACACTACAGATCAAATCACTAAACATGGAGGTCACGAGAAGCCAAGGAAATCGTAAAAGGGAAGGGTTTCTGAACTCACCGACAACCGAAAATTAATTCCGTATTAAACCCACAAGCAAACCAAGGTGCGTCACGTGATTTCTCCACAGCGCCCGGTTCAGAGCCCTGATCCCAGCAAGGCTCCAAAGACACAACAAGGAGCATTGCACAGAATATCTCAGCTCAGGGTCAAGTCCACTCTGCTGTTTCAATGTGCATATCATTTTCTACTCTTATAGTAACATTTTCTGGCCAAACAAATAAGTAAACAAACCTTAATATTTTCCCACCAGCATAACTTAGCATGTATCAAATCAGCTTGTCTTTGAGTTGTATTGTGTGATAACATTTAATTCAGAAAAAAAAAATACTGTTTGAAGTTGCTGGCTTTAGTTTCATGAAAATAAGTTTTCAGTGAATTTTGACTTGAGATTAGGACAAAATTGAAAACAAAGTCTGAAAGGGCTCTGATCATATGTCCGCCACTTTTGTAGTATGAATTTATGTGGGGTGGTATTCTCAGCATTGAAGATTATGAAGTCAGATGACCTATGAACTCTGAAAAACACTGAAGATGCTCTATAGAAATACTCATCCAGCCAAGATTTAGTCCTTTATGTGAAAATAGACATGCACGTTCACCGCGTTGGTATGCAAATTTGCTTCCCTGCTTCATGAGTGGCAAAATTCTATATGTATCAAATAACAGTTTCAAATTAAATTCCTTACTTAGTTAGTAAATAAATTCTGATTATCATGCCCATTTTCTATGCCCATATACCTGAGTTCATATGAACATTTCTTAAATGGAAGCCTTCTTGGTCTAGAATCTCCCCTCTGTGGCAGCCACCCAGCCAGATGTTGCCACATGTAGGGAAGAAAGTGTAGCTTTGCTCTGGAAGGACTCAAAGTCTGACCCACGGATTTCCTTTCAAGCAGAATGGAAATTTATTTAGACATGTTTTGAAGACAGATCTTTCACGTACGAGTCAATAGAGGGACACTCATGGAGAGAATAAGACAGGCCCACATGGAGGTATCGGTTTCTCAAGGGAGTTGTGCTCCAGTGGCTTCACTTGGTCCAGCTTCCTTGGGTGTCCCTGGAGGAAGGTGTCTCACGAGACTGCAGTCAAGACTTTAGCCAAGACTCTCATCCTCCAAGACTAAGGGTGAGACTGAAGAGTGGGTTTTGAGATTAAGTAATTGCCTCACTCTGCGGGTGGGCCTCTCTATAGCAGCCTAACTGTGCTCCTGACATGAGAGGACTGACCCAAGAGAGAAGTAGAGAGTGCCCAGCAACAAAGCGACAGTCATTGGAAGCTTAGCCTTCCAAGAAGCATCCTTCACTTTTCAAGCTGCTGGGTCCAGGAGGTCCTCGAGGGGATGGGAGTGTATGGGGGATTCCATGTGTGAGCACCAGGTGTGAACACCAGGTGTGAATCCCCCCAAAGCAGCGATGATCATCTTACAATCTGCCCACTGGACTTGTAGGCAGCATTCCAGCAGAAACGCTCTAGAGGGGCTTTGGCTCAATGGCCACAGGAACAGTCTCTCTTCAGTAGCTCAGAGAGATGAAGTAAGAACTGTACGTGGAAGATGGGTAAAGCTTGCTTTTGGTTCCGAGGAAGACAGTGGGTACAGAGTGACATTGAGTGTGTAGGTCTGCTCAATAGGACATGCTGGCATAACCTTCATTTTGATGATAGTTATGGTGTATCTTGCTAGCTAATTAAAGACTTGAAGGGACTCTGAGGGGTCTAAAGTAAGACATTTAGTCCGTAAAGCATATGCATGGCTTTGTCTAATGCATTGAGCTCATCCTATCCCTCTCCTTTGCTCCAAGTTCCTCTTCTAACACATGCCTACCATTCTAGCCAAAAGGAAGCTTTACTTACAGCATTCTAAAGCCAGCACATTTCTGTGGCTCCTTCTGCCTGGGGACACCCTCCACCCAACCTTCGGATATTTCCTTTGCCTGATTCCGTTCTATCTTTAGGAGTCCCACCTAGATGCAAGGCTGCAGAACCTTTTTCTGCCCTTCTTCTGTGAATAAAGTGGCCTTCTCTCACTGGTCATCTGGCTCTATGTGTCATTTTATAAAGTTGCCTGTTTGCTTGTCTGTGTCAACTTCTTGAACCTCTGTGGTGGTTTGAACGAGACTGCATCTCACTGCCGGTAGGCTCATATGTTGATTCTCAGGTGGTGAAACTGTTTGGGAAGAACTAGGAGGTGTGGCCTTGTTGGAGGAGGTGTGGCCCTGTTGGAGGAGGTGTGGCCCTGTTGGAGGGGGTATGGCCCTGTTGGAGGGGGTATGGCCCTGTTGGAGGGGGTATGGCCCTGTTG
>NC_034598.1:32903314-32905309 GCF_900095145.1 Mus pahari
TGGCCCTGTTGGAGGGGGTGTGGCCCTGTTGGAGGGGGTATGGCCCTGTTGGAGGGGGTGTGTCACTTGGGGTGAGCTTTAAGGTTTCAAAAACCCATGTCTTTCCCAGTTGGAACATGATCTATATGACAGAAGATCCTGACAGATTCAGAGATCTTTTCAGCGGCTACCTTGCCATTCCCTCTCCAATGACTGATTCTTCTGGGTGTAAAATAAGAACCAGCAAGGTCTCCTAAATAGATAGGCAGTGTATGAGAAGATATAGCTGATGTGATAAAATAACTGAATCATAAATGAGCCGGTAAGTGAGACTTCCGTTCATCTCATCTTCTGCACTAGCATGCGTCTGTTGGCTTTCTGCACCAGACAGAATTCCTCATACATAAGCATAAGACGATCATCCGCTCCTTCAGGGGAATGACTACAGAATTACTTCTAAGTCCACATGGCCATGTGATCCATTCGCTACAGCAGTGGTTCTCAACCTTCCTAATGTTGTAACCATTTAATACAACACACACCTCATGCTGTGGTGACCTCCCAGCTATAAAATTACTTTTTTGCAGTTACTTCATAACTGTAATTTTGCTGCTGTTTTGAATTGTAATGGAAGTATGTGTATTTTCCAACGGTGATAGACAATCTCCGTGAAAGGGTCATTTGACCCCCAAAGGGGTCATGACTCACAGGTTGAGAACCAATGCTCTAGAGGCAATGTGCAAACGACATCTGCTAATCAGGACTGTGGTTTCTGGTCATAATAATTGACTATTAGAAGCCACATGGCCTATATTCCAATGAAGATCAATTCTGAAAGTTTTGTAGGAATTATTTTAAAGAGCAGCTGTCTTTCAACTTAACTGTAAACTAGACAGTCCCAAGTTTGACTGTTCTAGAGGTTTGGAATGACAAACTGGATCAGTGAGAAAAGTTTTCCCAGAGGAAAACAGGGATGGAGAGCAACCTGATCCAAGGCCATCTGAGCCCCGTGTCAGCCTCTCCTAAAGACTACATCTCCTTTTCTGTCCAGTGAACGTTTAAGTCGAAGATAGTTCGACTTGAGTTTCTGTTCTCAAGAGCACAGTAGCTCGATTGATAAATGTTTGTCTAGCATGCATGAAGTCCTGTGTTCCGTTCCCAGCATCCCCCACACTGGGCATGGTGGTGCGAGACGGTCAAGTCTCAAAAGCCTTCAGTAAAGTCAGGAGAGGCAGGAGCGTGAGGTTATTCTTGGATAGAGATAAACTAAGAGGGTAGCTTTGACTTGCTGAGGCCCTGTCTAAAAGAGAAGGAGTCAGGTTTTACCATTTCACCCCTGTGGCTTCTAGTCTCTCACGAGCACCATCATTAGAGCTCTGGATTGTCTCTGTTTCTTCACCTGCTCCTTTCCTTAACATGTTAACTTTATTGATTGCATCTGCCGTCAAGCTGTATGGACAGGAAGAAGGTGTTCTGGGTGGCTATGCCTAGAGTCCCTTATTGAACCACTGGCGACAAAACCGTCCTTGAGGCCTGGGACACTGAGGAGTGTAGAGGACCCCACAGAAGGCAAGGGACACATGATTTCAGCAGAAGGGCTGACCACAGTGTTAGCCCACCCGGAAAGCCCATAGATCTGGTATCTAGCATGAGATATGTCACAGATTACAGAGCAGAAAGATGGAAATGAGTGGAGAATGTTTGGGAAGAAACCCAGGATAACAGAAGCGCATGGCCATCTGTCAAGGCAGGAATATCGAATTAGCAAAATTACTGTAATCCGGTATTACTACAACAGCAAAATATTAAATGAGCTACATTAAACTCACTGTGCTGTGTTTAACAAAGAGAAGCGAGTGTTGTCTATTTTAGTGCTTTTAAAAAATTTTTTTCTCTAGAGCTAAGATGAAAGGATGGACTATCCAGAGACTACCCCACTCGGGAGTCCATCCCATCATCAGCCACCAAACCTAGATACTAATGCTCATGCCAGCAAGATTCTGCTGAAGGGACCCT
>NC_034598.1:32905534-32921334 GCF_900095145.1 Mus pahari
GCTGCATTGGCCATCATTGGGAAGAGAGGCCCCTTGGTCTTGCAAACTTTATATGACCCAGCACAAGGCAAGGCCTGGGCCAAGTAGTGGGAGTGGGTGAGTAGGGGAGCAGAGGTGGGGGGAGGGGTATAGGAAACTTTCGGGATAGCATTTGAAATGTAAATAAAGAAAATAATAATAAAAAAAAAACCCTCAAAAAATTTTTTCTCATAGCCTAAAAAGTAGTACTAATAGTAATAGTAATAATAATAATGATAAACAATAATATGATAACAATAATAGTAATAATAAAGATTTGGTAGAGAAAGAAAGAGGATTTGATTTCTAACAGTTTTGCTTACATGCAACACATTCCTAAATAGATAGGCAGTGGATGAGCAGAACACTGTTGTTCTTGACTTTGGATGTTATTCTGCTAATGTACATATTTTTTAACAGGTCCCTTTAAACCATGCAAAATGTCCTAAGGAGAGGATGCTGTGTAAAAGAGAAGTCGGGTTTTACCACTTCACACCTGTGGGTGTACCCACAAGGTACGCCATAGTGGGGTACCCACAACTGGTCTTCCAAGACTGTGTCGTATCCCCTCGCATCAACGCCTCTGTCCACATCTGTGTCTTGTGAAGCAGGCAGAAGGCCTCCCGTCCTAGGGGAAAGAGCCATTAACTCTGTTTATAAGCAAGGACACCAAGACCGGTCTTGCTCATGCCCAAACGCTTCGTCAAAAAAAAACGAAGAGCCAGGATACCTGGAAATCTCTCACCCGAACACCTAACCCCCACTGCCTGTTGTCATGTGCCACAACCAAGAAAGAGCTGTAGATTGAGGCCCGCAGCATGCCGACTAGCGCCATCTAGTGGAAGAAAAGGAGTTATCAGCTGCCATGTCTCAGGCGGGATTGGAAATCCACTCAAAAGCTTTAGAGGGAGAGGGAGCTCTACGAAGCACTCACTGTGGGAGACATATTGGCTTTGCTAATAGCTGAAAATATCCAGGTGTGTGGAATGATCCAGAAATGTGGGGAAAGTGAGTCCAAATTTTATAAAGTTTTGCTATATATCACATATACATATGTATGTATATGTAATTTCTTATATATAATAATATATAATATATCTTATAAATTATATTGTATATATTATTATATATTATATCTGTTATTATGTATGTAATATATAATAAAAGACTAAAGGAGTCCATGTCTTCGGTTAGTAACAGTCATATTTAAATGCAGCCTCCTGGGGCTAAAAGAGTGGAGAAGATAGAGGAGCACAGGGAACAACCCCCTGGGGTTGGCTCTGACCATTTTCTTCCACTGAAGGGTCCTTTGTCCCCAGCAGAAGAAAGGCAGTACGGATTTACCAGTGGACAGGCGATCAGCATTGAGAAAATACCATGACGGGAGCTTCCTTCCCCAAAGTTGTGCTGTGACCAGCTAAAATCCCTGTAAGTTTGGTCTTTAGCGCTCTTGATTCCCGTGGGCCGCTTAGGAGGGAGGAAGAGTCTAGAACTGGAGAAGTGACAGGCCACCATTCGTCTCAGAACCTGTCAGGATGGCCCTGCTGATGCTGGGTTCTGTGTAACTGGGTCTCAGGAGTATAGGTGAGTAAGGCCAGGGGAGGGGAATTTACTGGAAGTTTGGGGGAGATATTTTACACAAGCAAAGAAATAGTCAAGTGACTGAAGGGGAATGGCTCTAGACTTCCAGAACATTGGGAACCAGGGGCTTCGATGGTGCCTGGACTCTTGTCTCTGATATCTCCATGGATTTTTTTCCCTACCACAGTGAGCAAAGTGGGTAACAAGGTCCCTGGCCTTGGCTAAATCTCTCCTCTCACAGGTCCTTCCACATAAAAGCCTGACCTTCCCTAGCTCTGAGTTTGAACATTCCATAGAGATGCTGCCTAGCCTAGCTGAGGTCAGAGGCCTGAGGGATTCTGTTCTGACTGCGAAGCCATCCCGGCGGCATGCAGAAACACTAGCAACGGAGTCGTCACTCCCTCTTACAGCAAGGCTTCATGCCAACTAGTTCCTGACTAGGAATCTCAACTTCACTTGGTAGCTCCTTCTCAAACACCTTCTATTGCCCCCTTTCTACTTAGAATTCAATAGGAATGGACCACTCATGAGGGAAAGACCAAGCTGCCTGCGAGGGACATGGGTCAGCTGCCGACAGGTGTCAAAGCTCACGCGTCGTGAAGAATAAGATGGTTTTAAACATAAGGACGCTGGTCAAGAGCCAACTGCAATCTCCATGCTGCTCCTCTGTTAGGTCACAATGACAAGGAGGCGTTTCTCCCTTGGCCTTTTCTACTAGAAGAGCCCACCAAGAGGTGAGTGTGAGCCTTTGTGCCTGTGGGTAGTGAGGCGGGGTGCTTCTGAAAAGAAACTGCAAGGTGGGACGCAAGAACACCAATATGGTGGATGGGTGGCTGTGCACCAACCGTTTCGTCGCATCTTAAGGTTACAAGATTATGGTCTACACGCAGCGCAGATCAAAACTGGGCCTTTGTTTCCCTTGCCTGGAAACTTGGAACCCTCTTCTTTTCACACTCCAAATCTGGACAATTTATAAGCAAAGTGAAGAGTGACTTGGGTCAAACAGTCCTTGACCATAATGACAACTGGAAACAATGGTTCCAATCTTCTGATGTCGGATTAGTATGTTCTTGTCCTAGTTTTTTTGTTTGTAGAGATAATTGGCCCCGAAAATCAGTCTAATACAAGATAGGATCCTAAATTGAGCCTATGATTTATCAGGCTATAAAAGACTCTGGGGTAATATCCATTTTCTTCTCTTTGTCCTATTGAGACAGGGATTTCTAGGGCAGTAATTGCAGGGAGTTCAGAGGAAGGGGTGATGGTAAGAAGAAGGGGAGATCAATTAAGGAACAATCTGTGAGACCTGAAGGGTAAATAACTCATTTCACAACCATCATCAATAGTTATCGTCTCCAAAAAATAGCAGGTGATGGGATTTAAGCACTAGCTCAAGCAAGTATTAAAGAGACGTTAGTGGGAAGATAGGGAAGATGCCATATTTGGTGAGAAAGATCATATCATAAAGTAAATAGGTGGATATTTTTTTCTAAAAACAACAACAACAAACAGGGAACCAGGGAAAACATTGGGAGAGAGGCTCTTCAAGGAAAGTGGGGTAGGTTGCATCATTGTTGTATTGCCCGTGATGTCCAAGCTTACTGAAATAAAGTTCTGGCTTGAGAGAAAGTAGTCTTAGCATAGACAAGACGACGTCCATCAAAGGACAAGTCAAATCACAAAAGGGACATTCATTATTATTGGTACCATGTTCTTGCAGAGCATGCCTTTATTCATAAAATAACTTCTTTTTTTAAAAAACCTTTTTTAAAAATTTATTTATTTAGTGTATGAACTTTCTGCTGCTACATCTGCCTGCCTGAAGAGGGCATCCTTTCCTCCTATAGATGGTTGTGAGCCACCATGTGGTTGCTGGGAATTGAGCTCAGGACCTCTGCAAGAACAGCCAGTGTTCTTAACCGCTGAGCCATCTCACCAGCCCATAAAATAACTTCTTTTTGAGTCTGAAGAACACAATTTAAAGTTTGTTGGTTATGCTAAAAACTATAAGAGAATCCACAAAAGCACTTAAAACAAAACTTTTCAAGTTATAATAAGCTTACTTTGGCTTTCATACAATGGCGCCAGAGACTTCAAGGTACTAAGCGCACACCTTTTGACAGGATATTCTGAATTTTAGCTCCATCTAACTTGGGGAGATAATGGCGTTATCTTGTCGTGTGTCTTGAAAGGACACTGAAGAGAATATTTTGTGAAGGTCGGAGGACGGGGAAACTTAGAAGACAGGATGACGGAGACAGTATCTGACTGGAACAACCGGAAGTCGGGAGAGTCTCTCCTGGCTCACAGTTTGAAAGGATCCAGTCCATCACAGCAAGGAAGGCATGGCTGCAGTTGGGCGAGGTAGACGGTTATATTACAGCCATAGTGAAGGAACAGGGCAGAGTGCTAGTCCCCCAGCTGCTTTTTTTTTTTTTCTCTTTTCATTTGCTATGTCCTTCAGTGCAGGACCTCAGTTCATGAGCAGATGCTCCCCACATTCAGAGTGGCTCTCTCCGTTCTGTGAGGCTTATCTGGAAACTTCTTCACAGACATATCCAGTATAATCTAGATGTTTACGTCTTTGGTGATCCTGAGTTTTGTCGGGTTGACCATCAAGATTCATCATCATAGAAGGTGAACCAGGGACCCCTGCGTCTGCATCAACAGAACTATGTTCCAAGGAGGAACGTTTTTATTGACTAGTGATCCTTCGGGTGTATACTAATTGAGGTAAGTCCTGGAGATGGACACACAAGAAGGCACACCAGCACTCTGTCTTCTGGGTCCCCGAGGCTCTGAGGGAATGGTGCTTTATTTCTGCATAGATTAGCTATACATAGGGCCCAAATCACCCAGAAATCCAGTCCAGCCTCTTAAGTAGGGTTACAGAGTGAAAGTGCGAGCCTCCGGCATCTCTCTCTACCCTCACCTGACCGCAACATTCACCAGGCGACTTGTAATTGCTTTTCCAGTTGGAACCTTAGCTACTGGAAACCTAAGCCTTCCCCGCTGTTTGCAGGTGACTCTCAATCTTTAAAGGCCCCGCTCCAAACCAAGGAGAGATTCTGATGGACAAGGCAGTTCCAACATCCCACTCCTACAATTTAACAGATGCGCTGACCGTTTCTTGTGGCCTATACATTACTCAAGGCCTTGAACTATCACAGTGGCCAAAGTAACCTCCGTAAGCTCGCATGCTTCTGTTTAAGGATGGGATGTATGGGTTATAGTGCAGATTAAAAGAAGAGCTAATTTTATAATGCAAGCTCAGACTACACGAGAGAGAATAAAGCAGACAGAGAGGACCAAGGGGCATCGGGTGTGATGGTGCATCCCTGTCATCCTAGAACTTGAGAAATGGAAGCAGGGGGGACCAAAAATCCAAGGTCAAACTGAGCTACGTCGTGAGTTCAAGGCTGGGCTGCGCTGTATGAATCACTGCCTCAAAACGAAAGAAAAGCTATCAAGCAAATATAAGTGATGGGGTAACTATTTGAAAGGAAACATTGTACAAAGTGTCCCTAAGAAGGGCAAAGTTGAGAAGATGCAAGATGTTATAAGAATATGAGCAAAAGAGTTTGATAGATGAAAGGAAGCCAGGGCCCTTTCCCTGAGATAGCCTGAGTCAGACGTCCTGTGAGGTTCAATGACTAGAGTAAGAGTGGTCTGCAAAGAGGTTCAAACAGGAGCCAGTTGACTGCAGAACAGATACGGGTAAAGCCCCAGGGTCTCTGAGGGGGAGGCGAGCAACAAGGATCACCAGCCCGACTTTTATTGTGAAAGGAAATCTGCCAGAAGTTCCCTGATCAGAGATGCCCCACCCAGGACTCTGGAGCTCAGGGAGTCTGGCAGTCACAGACTTCCTCAGGCTCAGTCAAGGCCTCTTGGTAAGGGTTTTCTGAAGATTTACACACACTCCTGAGAGTCGTGGACATCTCCAAACATATTGGGATTGCCGCACCCAAAGACAGGGACGGATTTTGCTTCAAGTTAACAGCAAGGGCATTTTGTATTGAAGCCTCCTATGGACTGGGTGTGGTAGGGTGGTTTCCCTTCATGAGGTCCTGGGTTCAATTCCTAGCATCAAACAGACACACACACCTTTGCTATGATAACCCCATTGCATTAAGTCACCATCGGAAGCCCTGGGTTAAGCCGCCATCAATTAAAGTCTTGGGGCTGGAAAGATGGCTCAGCAGGTAAGAGCACTGACTGGTCTTCCGAAGGTCCTGAGTTCAAATCCCAGCAACCACATGGTGGCTCACAACCACCCATAATGAGATCTAATGCTCCCTTCTGGTGTGTCAGAAGACAGCTACCGTGTACTTACATTTAATAATAAATAAATCTTTGGGCCGGAGCAAGCAGGGCTGACTGGAGCAAGCAGAAGTCCTAAATTCAATTCCCAACAACCACATGAAGGCTCACAACCATCTGTACAGCTACAGTGTACTCATATACATAAATAAATAAATCTTTTTTAAAAAAAGTCTTAACTAGGGTTGCATAGCAAGATAGTGATTACAGAAACATTTTTAAAAGGCTGAGAGAGCGAACTGCAGCTGAGTGGCCGCTGTAAGATTCGCCCCCTCCAGGAAATGCTTTGCTGAGACCATAAATAAGATTCAGAACCGCTTTCTCTAGAGTTGGGTCATTTTCAAAGTTTATGCTCTTTGTTCAAGCGTGATGCCATTTGCACAGCCCATACTCAGGATGAAAGATTCCATACGGTAAATAGCCAGCTCTTCAGCTTACAGGTTAGCCTCGAGAGCCTGGTTGGCTGATTCCAACAGTCCAGAAGACCCGCACTGGCTGCAACACTGGCCTCTGTCTATTTGACGAGTCAGAGAAAGGGACTGCGTCTCCGCACTCAGTAACCCTAGCCAGATGTCAACTGAGAGGCAACAGAATGTCACAGACAGACTCTGTCAAGTATCTGCAACAGTGAGAGGGAGTGGTTAGAGTCCACACTGTTTCACAGACTGGGCGCCACAGCGGTCAAGTCCTATTCTAAGCCACAGAGGGAAAAGTGGATACAAATAAATAAATAATAAATAACTAAGTGCTTTCTCTCATGGAGTTTCCATTCTATATGGCTGTGATTCTGCAAATACCTATGCAAGTCATCAGCAAATGCATGGTGTATGGGATAAACACTTGGAAGAGAAATGGAGGACTTTGCAGGGGTGGCAGACTGCTAGGGCCGCGGTCAAAGGTCACCTGTGGACTCTCCATGGATAGGCGCCAATGGAGTGGAGATCACAGAAATGTTGGTCTTCGCTGTCATATTCCACTAAGCATAGGGGGCACTAGGGTCACCTCCGAGGGAGTGGTTTCAAGAGGTTTGTGAGAACATGGTAACTCTTGGTTAAGTAGACAGAGGATGGCCAGAATCCCCCCTATTCCTGTTGCCTCTGGACTGGTTGTCATAGAAATACCCTATACATGTGTGTACTGTTGGTATTCTGTCTGGACTCCACCCCACAGTTACCTGGCAACAGCCAGGTAGGCCTGGACCACTATAAAAGGGGCTGCTTGCCCCCTCCCCTCTCTCTCTTACTCTTTCCTCTCTCTTGCCTCTTGCCCCCTTGTTCCCCCTCCCCATGCCCTTCCCCCGTCTCTCCACATGGTCATGGCTGGCCTCTACTTCTCTACTCTCTCCCTTTCTCTGCCTTTCTCTCTGCCTCTACTACCCTCTTAACTCCCCTCCCCATGCCCTGAATAAACTCTATTCCATACTATACTGTCATGTGGCTGGACCCTCAGGGGGGAGGGATGCCTTGGCATGGGCCTGCTGAGACACCTCCTTCCCTCATACCACACCACACCCCCATGGAACATATTCTTTCTCTTTTTATAATCACAATACTTACAAATATCCACATGTGACACAATACTTATAAGCGTGTGGTACTCATATGTATGATACATGTATGTAACATGCAACAATATAGTATACACATGTGTAATGTACATGCTTATGATGTACATGTAACATACATGTTATATATGTGTACATACTTGTTACAGGCACACATGTGGCACACATAACTTCACTATTCACGTATGCAACACGCATGCTTGCACATCCTCAATTGTCTTTGCAGAGGTAGCATGTTCTACATAGCAAAAGGTAAAATGACTTTCAGATTCTATTCAGGATGAGATGAGGTGACTGATGAGGGACATTTAAACACCTGAAGTTCTTCCTCTCTGATAGTTTGGTTTGTTTGTGGTTTTGGAGATGGAATCTTTCCCAATTGCCCAGGCTTGTCTGGAACCTACTAGATAGCCCAAGCTAGAACTGAGGTTCTCCTGTTTCAGCCTCTGGAGTACCCGGGTTACAGGCACACACCACCAAGCCTGGCTCCTTCTTAGATGAGATTTGGAGTCAACTGGCTAACTTACCCAGCTCTCACTTCCTCCTTGGGAAACAGATAACAACGCCCCATCCACTGGACTGGCTATAAGAATTCAATCCGTTAAAATCTGGGCAGCTAGTAGGTGTCTAAGAACATGTTAATTTTATTCTCCCAGAATGCCTGGAGAGTTAGTAATTCACAAAGGCTGTCACGGAACAATCCAATGGACATAAAAATTTTATTTCTTTCCCAGCATCGGAATCAGACATTTTAGGATGTCCAGGAAACCAATGACTCCCCTGCCATTAAGATTTATTGAAATGTTTATTCTTCTATGCGTCTAGTATTATTCTCCCAACTGATGGGTTTGTTTAAAGTCTTTTATACTGGCTCAGTATTGGGTCAACAAGGATAAGAGTGAGCACCACATCTGGAATCCTCCTTTGGGCAGTAATCCTGGGACTGTAACTGTCAACCAGCCTCCCTAAGTGTATGCTCAGAACTAGTCTCATGTAACGTTCTTGTTTACTTTCTCTTGCTATAATAAAATACTGACCAAAGGCAGCGTGCGAGGAAAGGGTTAATTTGGCTTACTGATGACAGTCCGTCATCTAGAGAAGCCAATAAAAAGAACTCAAGAATCAGCCTGGAGATAGGAACTGAAGCAGAGATTATGGAGAATCGTTGCCCGCTGGCTTGCTCCTGGGCTCGGGTTCAGTCATCTTTCTTAGATATCCCTGGCCCATCTGCTTAGGGGTGGTACCGCCCACAGTGGGCTGGACCTGCCTACATCATTTAGTAATCAAGGAAATGCCTCACAGACATGAGCACAGGCCAATGTGATAGATTGATGTGATGTGATAGATTTTAGTTGATGCTGACTTTCCCCAGGTATGCCAGTCAAGATTAGCCATCACACGTGATCTGTGAGATTACTATTTCCCCTTGGTCTAGCGGGTGACATGGGCACATGTGACTTTCCATGTAGTATTTGTCATAACAATCGTGGGAACACAATGTCCACTGCATTGACATTCCCTGAAATGAAGTGCAGGGAGACCTCTTGGCTCCACTTTCAACTCTCTTGTTTGCCTTGACAGTTACAGCAGTAAATTAGAAGCGATTCCCATGTCTCACCTGAGTACTTGTGGGGGTGGGGGGAGGTCCATGCGGTGGTTTCTTCAAAATACGTGACTGGGATATTTTCTCGATTCTGTTGTGTGGAGGAACTGCAGGGTGCCCGTTGCTGATTGCCACTATGTTTCTCTTATTCAAGATGACTCTGTGCAAGACAGAAACTTCACATTTACAAATGTGATGGGTATCGAGCTTTTTCAAGATATGAAGGCAAGTCTTTGCTCCATTAGAAGTCTACCGTGAATACGGGCATACATTCCACCTGAGCCAGTGCTGTCTGGCTGTAAACCTGTGGCGAGTCTTTCTTCTCTTGATGTTTGAGAATTCTCTCTACTCTGGCAGGCTCTAGCAGAGATTCAGCCAACCTCTGGGAGAATCAGGCCTTTGCCTGCTCTCCCAGGGGCCTTCGTATGTTTACTAACCCTGAGCCCAGTGGACCTGATAGCTCTGATCCACAGCACTAAGGATGAAGTCATGGGGAGGCACTAAGCCCGGTCGTTATTGGGTATTTGAAGCAATTGCAGTAATCAAGTTTCTATACAGGAGCCTGCTGCTCAGTGAGCATACCTTTGAGCCACAACTTTGTATTTCACTGTTAAGAGTTTACACAGCACATTCTAGGATGCTTGCTTATAGACTCTGGAAAGTTCTACTTTCCATACAAGGAGATCCCAAAGCACTTGATGATCTGGCATTTCTCTTTCTTCTTTGTGAATGCTGGGCACATGACTTGGTCTGGAGGCAGCAGTCATGTGACATGAATGAGCATTAGATTGAGAAGATGATAACCAAGATATAAGAAACTGGAGCTTCCACGATCAACCATGACACATCTACGTCAAGGCCGAAAACACCTCCATCCAACCTTCTTTTGTGTATTTTTTCCTTTTTCGTGTTCTATATGGTGTGTGTGTGTGTCTGTGTGTGTGTGTGTGTGTGTGTGTGTAAGCTTTGAGACTGATGTCAGGAATCTTCCTAGATTACTCTTCTACCTTATTCTTTGGGGCAATATCAAACGCAGTCTGAGCTAGGCCACCACTCGGTATTTACGTGGGTTTTGGGATACCAAAATCTGACAAAATTATGTGTCTTTGAGGAAAACAGTGGAACTTCTGAGCCCTGTCTCGAATCTCCAGCCCTGTTCATCCTTCTAAAGAAAGATTTATTTTAATATTATGTATGCTTGCATATACATATGCATATACGTATGCACCACATTTATGACTAGTGCCTTTAGAGGCCAGGAGAGATCATCGGAGAAGCTGGGACTGGATTTCCAGATGGTCATGAGCCACCATGTGAGTGCTGGCAATTGAACCTGGGTTCTCTGCAAGAGCAACAAGTGCTCTTAACCTCTGAGCCATCTCTCCAGCCGTACTTCTAGCCTACTTAGGAATGAGGCATTCCTGTCTGGATGGCTTACACTGTTCCTAACTCTGACTGTAGAGATCCGGACTCTCGGGCTGACACTGAACCACACACTTCTTTGTGTTTCCTAGTGTGTAAAACAGTAAACATATAAAGGTACATGGATGACTATTGTCACTGTTTCTAAGGAGAAGAAATAAGTCAGCTCTTTAGGAATGGCCCTGCTTGGCATAGATCTCATTTCCTTACGAAATGTCTCAGGCAAGACACTAGAAAGGGACATGGAGCCAGGATAGAGATACATTCAACTTTTATCTGCACCTTGAAGTAGAGTTTCTTGGAGGGCCTTTGATGAAAACAATAATTATACCCATGTAAACAATAATTATATAAGAAACTGTTGTAGTGTGTGGCCTAAATAGTGGGGTATTTGGGGGAGGGTTAAAGCCATACAACTAACAAGTAATAATTTTTTTTTTCACCTACAGAATTTTGATTCATTTGGGTTGCCATACAGTCAGAAGGGGCAACATGTTGCTTCCCTTTATGTAAATGAAAGTTCACAATGGGAACAAATAATTAGGGGAACTTCCCCAACTATCCCTATGGAAGAAAGAGGTCTTAGGGTCTGAAAGGATCTGCTTCACCACTGACTAGTAATTAAACAGTCAAACTGCTTAATTCTTTTCTTTTTCTTTTTTTTTTTTTCCTGATCAGAAAGGAGGTCATTCAATTGGGTCTTAGAATATCAGACAAAACCAGCTGGCCCAGTGCTGAATTAGGGAAAAAGGAGATACTGACTCAACCCATTTGAACAGAGAGCAGCGTAGGCTGAGAGGGTCAACCTTACACATCTTTTATTGCAAAATAGTTCCAGATCTCTTGAGACTGGCTGAGTGGGAGAGAAGAGATTGCGCTCCTGATGTAGAAGCTATCTGCGAGGACCGGAAACAGCACTTTGGTACTGAGAAGGATGCAGAGCCGCCGTTCCCGCCCCCTGTCCTGTCCCCTCCACCCAGGACAGAGTCTGATCGGTTTGATATCTGCACAGCACTTGGGAGCTTCTAAGTCTTAAGAATCTGAACTCATTAACACAGAACTTGAACTAATCTTAGCCTTGGCTTTTTGTCTTGGGAACAGAATTGGCTCCAGGGTTCTAAGTGACTCACTGAGGAAATACTTGGGCATGCTGTGCAAGACGAGGGCAGTATTTTAACAACAGGCCATCGTGTAAGACACGGAGGAGAATCACAAATGAAAGGAAAATAAATTAAAGAGTCCAGAAACCAGAAGAAATCTTGGAGCCAAAGGCAGATACCATGCCCTGGAAACGGAACGCCAGCACTTTGGAAACAAAACATCTGGACTAGAATCATCAATGACCTTGCGATGAGACTTAGGAAAGAGCCACACCAGTTTGCCTTCCGCCCGAATGTGCTTGCCTTACGCCAAATGGTTGAATATAAAGTACCCTAATGGATGTTAAGCGTTTTATAAATTAAGGGCTCTGAAAATATAAGCCGTGACCATCCTTGCTGGAGAAGAGACCACCATGATACTGAAATTATGAGGTTTACCAGCCAAAACGCTTGACCAGAAGGAAGCTATGAAGCTGAAAAAAATTTAAACAAAACAAAGCCATTTCTCAGCGCTTGGCCTTGAACTGCTAGAAGGGGTGGGGAGAATGGCATTTTAATATCCTGAGTGTTAGAACTGGGGCATTACCGGAAGGGGAGGGCTGTGCTTTCTTGATCTTTTCAGAAGGATAGAAAATTGGAGCCATGGGCCACAGCTGCCAGAAACATGCCGTATTCCCGTTCTCCCTCTCCTACTCTGGGCAGACATTACCAATCAATCTTAATTCTATGCATCTCTTCAACACCTTCAGCTTCCTTTCTTACAGTCTTCCAGAAAGCTGCTGTTAACTACCAGTCTTGAACTCAGTATGTAGACCAGGCAAGCTCGCTACAGTTTTTTGAGACAAGATTACAGGCCTGTTCCACCAGACCTGGCTAGGGCTTTTATTTTGTATACAAAGAAGCCAAGACACAGGAATAACATGCTTGGGGTTCAAGTCTACGCTCCACCACACACACACACACACACACACACACACACACACACACACACACACACCTTTGTACTCTCATTAACCATATCACTTAGAACTTATAGTACATTCAGGCCTTTGGCACACGGCCAACAATCTCCATTCCCTAGAGGGTTCCACGGCTGGAAAAGAGAAGGGCGCTAGTCCCTTATTTTACTCAAGTGAGCATCTCTCCCTTCCCCCACCCCAGGACATAGCCCATTAGCGCAGGGCAAAGCCCTCGCAAAGATGACTCAAGGCCTCCTGAGGCAGCCAGTGGCAAAACCAATCCGGCGGGTGGGTGCTTCAGGATCTGTTCCTGTGAACATTCTCTTCAAAAATGAGAGTTTCATGCAGATCCTAGATAACGTTCTTGGTCACATCCGGAACAGGCTTGCGCCTGGTCTCTGGGGAAACATCATTATGGATATGGGAACGAAGCCAGGGAAAGTAAAACTGAGACTTCAGCCCTTCCCAAGTCTTAACCATGAGTAAACAAAGAGAAACGGCTTCATCGCTTTCATCGTTCCATCTTGTCACAGAACCTTCTATCTTCTTACTTCCTGCACTCCAACAAGCCTCAGAGAGATAATGAAGAAAGGGGTTTTTATGGTAGCCACACCCCCACTCCCCACCCCCTGCCTGTACATATACTTTCTTATGGAATTTATAAGAATTGGGTAACCTCTTTCATCCGTTTAACTGTACGGATTTGTGTGTGTGTGTGTGTGTGTGTGTGTGTGTGTGTGTATGTGTGTGTGTGTGTGTGTATACAGCAGGCCCGTAGTCTTCTGCATTATGTGCAACCCCTCTTTTATGGCAGCAGTCCTGAAAATCTATGCTTTCAGCATAGCCCAGTGCATGCTGTTGGCCACAGTCCTCTTGGGGTACATCAGATCTGTTACTAGACTCTCACCTATATTGTTAAGTTTGTGCCCTCTGATATCCTCCATATCCTTGTCCTAATAACCACAGTGACACTCTCTGTCCCTGTGATGTTTGACCCATCCTTAAATTCCACCCATAATATGAAGTGTTTTTCTTTCTGTGTCTGGATTGTTTGAGTATGCTGTCCTCAAAGTTTATATGTAATGTCACAAATGGAAAGACTTTTCCTCCTCCTCTTCTTCCTCCTCCTCCTCCTCCTCCTCCTCCTCCCCTTCTCTCCTCCTCCCTATCCTCTTCCCCTCCTCCTCCCCTCTCCTCTATCCCTCCTCCTCCTCCTCCTCCATGCTAAACAATATTCCATCGTAGATATAAGCCACACCTATAAAAGTTGATTCATCAGTCAGTAGGTTCTCCGGGGGCTTCTGTGACTTGCTTATTATATGACCTGCTGTGAGCATGGCCTCCGTTTATAGGCTCTGTTTTCGTGTCCCCTCGGCTTATATCCAAAAAAGAGATCGCTGGTCTATGGTAGTTCTGTTTTCAATTCCTCTGAAAGACTCCACACTACTCCAGTCATCTTGGTCCTCACCAGTACCACACCACACAGTGAGTGGTTCCCCATTCCCCTCACCCTGGACAACACTGGCTGCCTTCTGTTTTAGAAAAGCTATGCCCCGTTTATTAGTTTGTTGTTGCTGTTATTAGCACTCCAGGCAACCGGTTTGAATCAGTATTTTCTTTCTCGTGGACCACTATGCCATTACCCTCATTTACGCCGCCCGCCCCAATCTTCTTGCGGGTCCCAATCTGCCTTTCTGAGCCCGCTCTTACACTCTCTGCTTCCTGCTGCTACGTTTTGTTTATTTGTTTGTTTGTTTTTATGATGGAGCCCTCAAAGCTGCTTGGCTGCTTCTGTTCTTACAACGCCGTCCTTCCTTCTGTGCGTTTCCGGTCTGTGCCCCGCCCACACTAGTACCCTATGACTTTTTTTGCCGCTTCCCGGCCCACCTCTCACTCAAGCTCTGCATTCATGTTCACACCCAAAACGTCTTTCCCTAGTTCCCATACCACTGGGTTCCACTCTGTGTTAAATCAAGTCAAAGGATGATGACAGATTCAGTACTCTCTATATTGCTTGCCCCTTTCAGAGTCGACGGAAGAACAAGCTGGAGTAAGGGAGGCTCTCAGAGTCACCTAGAAAATCCGATGCCCAATAAAGAGACAGAGGTGAACCTCAACAGCAGATCTTATAGTCCTCAGTGAGATACAGGATAAAACAAGGAATCGAGAGCTGAGCACACCTCCAAACCATCTTCCGACCAGTCTACACTTCCAACCGGAAGTGATGCACGCAGCTAATAGTTAACGGCAATGGTCTTACTAGGTACACAGCAACTTGAGCAAGCGTGGAAGGTCACAGTCCCAGTGGAGCAGGGACACCTGCCTCTGTAGTGGCTGGAGAGCCATTGAGATGCACAATCATGGTCCCACTGACGTCAACACTTAACAAAGGTACTTGGGCTGTTTGAAAGGCTGTCCATTGTATGATCTGCACAGCTCGAAATAAAGGAGATGGCCTGTCTGTGCAATAATAGCCACGGTTCTTGTCCCTGCTCTCTCAGTTCATACATGCATAAATGCATCAAACTGGCTAAGGCTGCTTTGCTCAGGAAAGTTGCTATATCAGTAAACTTTCTCCTCTTCTCCTTCTTTCTCCCAGCTTGTCCTGAGTCTTGACTCCCACTGTCTGTCTTTGAGACTGGGTATGTATGTATGTATGTATGTATGTATGTATGTATGTATGTATGTATATGAGGGTATGCGAGTGTCTCTGTGTATGTACATGCATATATTACCTTGACAAATGTAATCTTTTATATAATCTTGATAAATAAAATTACACATATAACCATTACAATGTTTTAAAGATTATTTGTATGTATGTGTGTGTGTGGTATCTGCAAGAGTATATGTGCAATACATACGTGCAGACACCTAAGAAGGCTGGAGGATGGCATCAGATGCCCTGGAGCTAGAGTTACAACAGTTGTAAACTTCCATGTGGGGCTATGAACCAAAGCGGGTCATCTGTAAGAATGCCATGTGCTTTTAACCCCTTAGCCATCTTCCTCGCCCCTGAATACAGTCTAATAAAGGACACTTGGTGCCACATCTGACTACCTGAGTCTAATCCCTAGGACCCACAGAGTAGAAAGAACACTGACTTTTGCAAATTGTCCTCTGACTTCCACATGCAAGCTATAGCAGGAGCCTGTGTGTACCTGTGCGTGAACACACACACACACGCACACACGCACACACGCACACACACACGCACACACACACACACGCAC
>NC_034598.1:32921834-32936566 GCF_900095145.1 Mus pahari
TCCCTCCCTCCCTCCCTCCCTCTCTCCTTCCCTCCCTCTTCTCCCGACATATTGAACTCAGTGTTGTTTACTGGAGAACCAACATTTTATCCAATGAATATTCTTTCTTACTCACTGTATCTTCCTTCTGCTTGCTTCTTTTCCTCCTTTCTCTAGTTCCATGAGGTGGAGTTTAAGCTGTTTATTTTTCAGTTTTTCTTCAGCTCTAGCGAGAGTATTTATTGCTATTGATTTACTTTTATTTAAAGTTTATGGATATTTTTTGCCTATGTGTGTGCATGTGACCCCTTGTGCACGCAGTATCCGAGGAGGCCAGAAAAAGGTATGGGATCACCTGGATCAGGAGTGACAGGTGAATTCTGGGGAAAGACCTCAGCTCTGCTGAAAGAGCAGCAAGTGCTCATAACCTCTGAGCCATCTCTCCTACCCCTCAACTGATTTTTTAAAAAAGCCATTATGATTTAATATCATTATCGGTTTTATGAACTGTACCCCCATATGATGGCTTTCTGATTGCTCTATTCTTGGTATTTGCCTTATTGCCTCTTATTTTCCTTGGTTCCTTCTCCCTCGCCTTCTTTGGAAGACTTACCAGGACTTCCTTTTAATTTGCCTAAGGAGCAATTGGCCATTACCTCTCCATAAAAGCGTTTTTATGATTTCTTCGGGGATTAAAATACACTCAACTTTTTCAGTCTAATTAGGAATTACAATCACCACTCTAAGAGGAACATAGAAGACATGCTGTGCATGCAGCAGACCCTTAGCTCCGGCCTCGCCGTGGCAGTCAGCCTTTATGTCGCAAACACTGAACACTTACGGGGACTGCTGTAAGTTTTAAATTCAACTGTGTTCATATCTTAAAGAACCAAATGCTTGCTGTTTCTGTTCTTAATTGCTTCAGACTCCCCTCTGATGACACATTTCTTCTTTGGAAAGATTTTTTTTTCCTAGCACTGGAGTGAGGAACACAGATGGGAACTGGTATTTAAGATCAAAGTCACAGTTGATGTCAAAAAGACACCACAACTATGCAAAAACAAACAAACAAACAAACAAACACAAGCATCCTACAACCTCGATTCAAACGGTGGAACAGAACCCCAGTTGTTAAAGCAGGTCTTCTGAAAGATTAATTTCAGTTTTCTCACATGAAGAACTGTTAGTTGATCCATGATGGGCAGATGTGTGCTGGGTATAGAATACATTCCATTGGCTATGAGTCCAGGGCTAACTGTCCATTCCTTGGTGGGTTTGGACTGGCTTATCACTCCCTACCAGGCCCTGGGACCCCAGTGAGCTATCCTTGCTCATCTGAGCTCTCACGAGGAATGTCGTTTTCCCCTGGCTGCTGCCTGGACTATTCTTTGTCTTTAATTTTATTTCATTTAATTATCTTGTATTTTGACATGGATTTCTTTCTTTGTTTATTCTGTTTGGGGCTCACTAAGTTTCTTGAATTAATAAAATATGTCTGAGGACCACATTTAGGGCAAGCTATATATATAAAACCTTTGCATAGTTTCTGCTGGGCTCTTTTTGCTCTCTTCCTGGAGGTCTGGGGACTTGAACCAAGGTTGGAGCTTTTTCTATGTACAAGGAGTTCTTTGAGGCTTTATTCGTTTATACAATTGTGTTGTCTCTGTGGCTGATGACATGATTTCCAGTGGCGATCTATTCTTAAAAGGAATTAGTTTACTAATTCCTTTGCCATAGTCCCAGGGTAGAGCTCAAGAGATGACTCTGTGGCAAAAAGCACAGGCTTCACAAGCCTGATAGACCCGGGTTCAATCCCTAGAAGCCACTTAAAGGTGAACAAATGCCACAAAGCTGTCACTTGGCCTCCACGTAACAATAAATAATGGTAATTAAAAATATGAAGTCTAATAGTTGACCCAGAATTAAAAAGTGGCAGAGGGGGAGCAGAATTTTCTCCACTCTCTCTGAACCATGAAAACTTCCGTTTCTAGCCTCAAGAGGCATAAATCTGGAGTTTCTCCTGGACCCCCTTCCTGATTGAGTTGGTGTGCACTTCCTGTTTGTGGCTGTGCAAATACATATCTGTAGCTGTCTTTTGGCCCATGCGGATGACACTGGCAGGGAAGTATCTAACCCAGGTCCTCACTAGTAAGCTGATGGTAACAGGATGGACTTGCTGACAAGAAAAGCTCCCTTGGGATAGAATGCATGGCTTCAGGCACACGGGAGAACTGTTCCCTTGAGCTGTCCACCAAAAGGACTTTTCACAATCCTTCCAGGCATAAACGTAACAAGCTCTCTGTCTAGCAAGGATGTACACTCGGGTCTCAGTGTCCATGAGAACCAAATCACAATTGAACGGTGATGTGTATGTGTGATGTTGGGCGCTTTCCCCCTTTAATATTGTTTTTCTCTCTTCATCTTCTTCCTTCCTTGGTGCTTTGGTAAGAAATGTCCCAAATAGTCAGTCAGTAAAGTGTTTTCTGCATAAATATAAGGACCTGAGTCCAGATCCCCTTATACCCAGGTAAAATTATGTGGGGCAAGATGGCTGCATTTATTAACCTAGCTGTGGCAAGGGTCAAACAGCTACACTCCTGGAGCTTTCTGTTCAGATCGTTTCACCGAATTGAAGAGCTCCAGGTACAGTGGCAGACCCAGTACTCATCCCTGGACGCTACATGTCTATACCACATGTGTACATACATGAACAGGTACACATACATATGCAGCAGACACACACCTCTCTACACACACAGAGAGGGAGAAGAAAAGTCAGAAGTAGTCTAAAGAAATCAGTGCGGTCTGTTTCACCTAAGAGTGATCCATCTGTTGCCCTTCAGCCTCAAGGTGCATCGTGGGAAATGAGGTTCTGGGTATGAAGTTCAAGACCTTCCCCAGGCTCTTTCAAGACAGGGAGCGCTCTACCACCAAGCTCTATCTCATTCCCTAGAGTTTCTTAAAGTGTCATTTTGCAAGTGCTTAAAACCTCAGGTCATACATTAAGAATACATTCCATCATCATAATTTCACAAAGATACCTTGAGAGACTCCAGTATCATCATATCACAGATGAAAATACAGCTTGGGGGTGTCGTAATTTATGTGAACTCTCAGGACTAGTATGGTAAGCAAAATGATGAGACCCCACCCCCACCCCCATGCTGAAACCTGTGGATGTTTAATGCAAAAGGACGTTGTAGGGTGTTGTTAATGGCAAAGTGTAAGGTGTTCTGGGTTATCCAAGAAAGTTCAAGATAATCACAGGGCTCTTTTGAGAAGGAAAAAGGAGGGCGAGAGCCAGTGTAAGAGGCAATACTACAGACTCACAGTCAGAGATCTGAAGAGGCTACATTGTTTTGGAAATGTGGACCATTGTCCAAGCTATTCTTAAACCTCTGTAAGCTGGGAGAAATGAAACACAGGTGCTCCTTCCAACATGAAGAAGGACACAGTCCCTGCCTGCACACCCAGTACCTTCATTTGAGCATGCTATGACCTGTTT
Source organism: Mus pahari (assembly GCF_900095145.1). Taxonomy (NCBI): domain Eukaryota; kingdom Metazoa; phylum Chordata; class Mammalia; order Rodentia; family Muridae; genus Mus; species Mus pahari. The sequence goes on from NC_034598.1 coordinate 32,925,319, forward strand.
TGGATTTCTGTGCCCCAGAGCTGAAGTCACTAAGTTTGCATTGTTTTACAGGTGATGCAGGGCTGACTAAGGCCAGAGGATGTTAGGTCTAATCTCAATAAGGAGAGGAGAGCAATTAAGACGGGTGAAATGGTGAGAAATGGTGAGAAATGGTGTTTCCATGGCCTCCTTTTTCTCAAACCAACACCCTGTCAACTGTTGCTCTGAGGAACCATCATCTCCCCATTAGAATTCCATAGACACTTGAACGCAGTCATTCTACTGCATGTTTATTTAATCACTGAAAGTGCAAGGGAGTGGGCAAGTGGAACTCAGAGGTCAGTTTTCTCCTTCCATCTTGTGAGTCGTTGAGAATTGAACTCATTAGTATTGACATCAAGTGCCTTTACCCACCGGGTCACCCTGCCAGCCTCCGTTAGGCCTCCTTAATCATCGAATTCTGGCTTCTACCCCACTTAATAGGACTACTTGACAGTGTGCTTCATAGTAACTCCCTTAGTCACAGGTTGGGCTTACTGTTACTTAGGAACACCATGGAATTGTACCTACTGGAAGCACTCCAAGCTCCAAACTCCAAATTCTGAGTCATCTGCTTGGGTTATGAAGTCAACAGTCACCGACCGGCCTTGCATCACTGGACCCAAACCTTTGACCTAACTTTCCCGTCTAAGGTGAAGAGAAAATGACAGAGCAGTTAGCTTTAACCCAGCTTATCTGTTTGACGTTGCCACAACAGAGCACTTGAGACTTGGTTACTTAACACGAACAGAATAGCACTTGACCCAGAGTTCCAGAGGCCGAGACATACACGATTGAACTGTCCCCTTCAATCCAGGTTCTTCTGCTTTTTAAAACATTGCAGGATACAATGCATCACAAGAGGACACACCTAAGAGAAGAAGATAACTAAGCCTGGTTCATAACAAACCCACTGTCAGGCTAACAAACCTACTCCCAGGATGGCGTGTCTACTCGTGAGCGAAGAATCTTCATGACGTGGCTATCTGTTAGCCACTTGGTAAAGATCCTGCCAACTAAAATCTAACAGCGAGGCTTAAGATTCCAGTGAAGAGCAGGGAGCAGAGTGTTTCTGAACAGCACAGAGATATGAGGCAGTGTGCCATGCCCGCTCTACATATTTTATGTAAAGATAGCCCCTAACTTAATAACAGGTTGGCCCCAAATTTTCCCACTTCCCAAAGAGAAACACTACGTCATGAAGCTGTGACTTCTGCTATTTGAGGTAAAAGACACATCTTCAACTTTTAGTAGGTTGATAGAAAGAGAGCCCCATTTTAACCTGGGGTATGTACTCCTAAATAATCTCATAGAACGTATAGTTATTTTACATGGTTTAGAAGTCATTACCCAAAGACACTGAGCACGAGATACCACACTGGCCACAGCATCAGGTTAAAAAGGAAGTCATCATTGCAACCCTGGCATTCTGGCTTCAGGTTGTGTGCCCATGACTACCATACCGTGGCTCCATGGGGACTTAAGATATGGATCTGGGGGAGACTGTCACATCTATGTCCCTTTAAAGTTAGATTCATTTCACGTATTAGTGATTTCCAGTTCCTTCAGTAATTTCCCCAGCCACTCCCTCTCTTCTCAGAGCTGTCTTCCCATGCGTATGTGTTTATCTGAGTCCTGCTTTTGGAGTGGGTGAGGTACAGAATTGGAACGTGGGGCCTTGTGCGTTATAAGCAAGCACCCCCACCCCCAAACTTCATCTCAGCCCAGAAGACGCTATCACTTTGTTTGTTTGTTTGTTTGTTTGTTTGAGACAGGGTTTCTCTGTGTAGCCCTGGCTGTCTTGGAACTCACTCTGTAGACCAGGCTGGCTTGGGTATCTGCTGGTCTCTACCTCTGCCTCCTAGGTGCTAGGATTAAAAATTGTGCACCACCACTGCCCGGCAAGACCCCCACACTTAGAAAAGCAACGCTGCTAGTGTGCACATCATCTCTCATGTTCTCTCTCCCTTCCTCTCACCACCAAGCCTCCTAGAAAGTCACTCTGACCGCTTTCTGTCCTGGGCACGGGATTGCTCTGAGATCTGGCCAGCTTCGAATCTCTACCATAGTTACGGCTTCATGATCAACCTCAACTGTGATTTCCAGCTGTTCTTTTGCCTCTTCCTCCGTGGCATTTGACTGTGAGCCAGGACTCCTTTGAAATCCCCACCCCTTTGACAATATGACATATCACTCTCCTTTCCCATGGTCCTTTCCCCCTTACAACTCCATGTCATCTCCTGGGATAGATAACCTCATGATCTGGGCTCCCTTGCCCACAGTGGGTGTGTTACAAGAGCCTGTCTTGGGCTTTTTCCTTCTGTGTTGCTTTGCCTGCTACCCTGGATGATCTTGCCTCCACCCACAACTTAAATTATTCCCTCTCTTTTTATCTTTGTTTCCAGGGCCAGCCCCCTCTGACACCAGCATTCCATCCTCCAGCTGAACATCTTGGGCTGGACTGTCTCCATTTGGGCAAGGAAAATGGCCCCTCTCCACTCTCACACGGAAAGGGGGGCTCATTCAGTGTTAGCTGAGGACCAGAGAGGCATGCACTTCCAGCATCAATACAGTGTTAACCCAGTTTGTGAGAACTATCGGTCCTGATAGCTCAGGAGGTGTGTGTGTATGGGGGGAGGAACTCATGGGGAATAGGAAGTGTAAACACAAATCAGCTGGAACGAGAAAACACACCTCATATTTTACATTGGCTGTCCAATGACTAACCCCGGACATGTTCTCACGAACTGCTGATCTATTCAGTTTTCCCTTGCCAATGGTTTCAAAAGAGACACTATAATTTATCTTTTTTTTTTCTTTTCATTTCAGTCTTCTAGATTGTCCCTTGGGGGTACCCTGGGACCTCTGTAGATGGACATGTAGCCTGTTCCTCCCTTTCAAACAAGATACTTACATCTGTTTTCTCCCGTTTGATTCAAAGCCTGGCCAGTGGGTCACAACCTTTACTCTGGCAAAACAAACAAACAAACAAACAAACAAAAAGATTTAGTCGGAAACCTCCCCAAAAGGAAGGAAGAAAGAGAGAGAGAGAGAGAGAGAGAGAGAGAGAGAGAGAGAGAGAGAGAGAAAGGAAGGAAGGAAGGAAGGAAGGAAGGAAGGAAGACAAAAAGTGGAAAGCATTAGAAATTGCCCATTTTCCTACAACCCAGAGCCATTGAATAGGATTGGCAAGAGATCTTTGAGCAGAAAGCACATCAGCAGATGGGAAATGATGCTCTTTGTAAAGATGTCCCAAAATGTCCAGCTGCATGTTCATCCTTACAATTAAACAGCAGTTCCCAACCCTCCCAACCCAAGGAACAGGTCTGAGTGGGAGGCAGAGATACTTCTGTGTGTTTGGGTGTGGTCCAAAGTGTCTGCTTCGGAGGTATGGAGCAACACTGGTTCCGCGAGATTCGCGATGATAAGAATGCTGGAGTTCTTGTGGACAGAGGTTAATGCCAGAGTGTACCTCCCGGGGCCCCGTGAGGCTGAAGTCCTGGCACACAGTGAGTTTGTAATGTGTGCATGAGAAAGCAGATACACGCAGCAGGAGGAGGCACGGAGTAGAGAGAATGGAAGGAAGGAGCTAGAATTCAGACAACAACAAAGATGAGGAAGGACGCTCGGATTGGGAGGCTGTGAGGGCTTTAATACGCAACTGCTAAGGTCCCGGTCAGTAAACACTCTCTCGCTTGGGGTTGGCTCTTACGAACATTCTTTCTCACGGTGTCATTCCTTAAGGTACAAAACTTTAGACACTCCTCCTTGGCCTCTTGAGTGCAGTAAAAGAACCTGTCCCATTGTCACCAGGCCCCATTTGCACGTAGATTTTCTGGTCATTCTACTCTTGGGTCCAGGAAAGCCAGAAAACCGTTGTGCACAGTGCCTTAACGGAGATGGAGACTTATTTCCAGCTCGTTGGTACATGACCCGTTTCTTGCATAGGCTCATTTCTATAGTGCGAGAATGACTGTTCCAGATTTGCCTGATAGATGCTCACCCCCTTCCTTTGCATGCGCTCCATGCACTTCCCTCCTTGGCGGCGTCTCCTCTCCTTCACAGCCCCTGCAGACTTCACCCTACACCCCCCGCAGACTCCTTCCTGCATTGAAAGAATCGTTGCCAAACAAAAGAAGGAGCAAATGGCTGATGGAGGAGAATCCACATCCTCTCAACAGTCACTTCAAGCATCCGTCTCCCTTCTTAACAAGAGTAAAATTTATTCTTACTATTGGCTAATTTTTCACAGGTAGATCTTGGATGCTAAGTCGTGTAGTCATATTAGTGACTTTTCCTGCTTCTTTCCCCATTCCCTTCCATTTTCTCCTTCCTCTGTCCCTTCATCCATTCTTCTCTCCTCCCCCTCTTTCTCCCCGTCCTTAGCAGCCCATCCTGTTACTCATCTACCTAAGAGGCAATGGGGGTCCCTTTGCTTGAGATTTTCACCGTTTACAGGCTTAGACACATGTCCTGTCTACCTTGACACTGCATAGTTAGACTACAGGAAAAGGTCCCTCAGGAAGGTCTCACGGAGGAGTCAACCAGTCTGTAACTGTAGTTTTGTGTGACTTATCGATGCAAAACTGTGACATGAAGAATGGAGGTCAGAATTGAAGACCAGTAGTTTCTTCAAAGGACCCAACCTCTGAATCTAGTTAATATTGACAGCAGCGTGGCCTGGCATTAGAAAGAAACCCCTTTGTGGTTTATGTCCTCTTCAGTGCAATGGACATGGATGTAATTTTCCCACTAACAACATAGGGCTTCTATAAAATGATAAATAACATAAAAGCAACCCTGTTGTAAGGAAAGGCGAGGGTGGCTATTAGAAGGGATTGATCTTCCCGATTTTCAGAGCTTTTCCTTTGTAGAGTTTCCCCCAAACTCAACTTCAGGCTTAGGGTTCTATCCCACGGGCTCTAGACTCCTTGCTACCTCCACCATTCAACGTGCATGGGAGAAAACACTGGCACAGCCTGACGTGCTACATCTGGGATGTGATTATTATTTTAAAATACACACAATGGGAGCTAGAGAGAGGATGGCTCAGTTATGAGCACTTGCCGCTCTTGCAGAGGACCCACAGTGAGTTCCCAGCACCTGTTTTGGGTGGCTCCTGACTGCCTGTAACTCCGGTTAGGAAACTGGGTGCCTCCTTCTGGCCTCTGCAGTACCTGCATTCACACGGTGTATATCCATACACTGAGGCATGTAATAAAGCAAATAACTACATCTTTAAGTATTCATGTAGGGATGGTTATGAGCCCATTGTGATGGCTGGCTTACATGTTCTTGAGTATCTTATTCTTTTTTAAAAAAATGTGATGAGAAGTATTTACTTTTAAAACCAATGTGTTAATGTTTCTTGATTTTCTCTTAATGATAGACAAACAACAATAAAACCAAACAAACAAAAAGCCAAAACCAAACCAAAAGCAAACAAACACCTGGTTCCTTTCAGGTTTTGGAATGTTTTTTGCGCTCCACAATCCTACCTGTGCCCAGGTCTCAGAACTTCACAGCCCAGTTCACTTTCAAATAGGAACAAAGCCCACCTTTCCTTTCTCGTGCCCCAGTTCTTCCGGGTCATTAGCCAGAGTCTCTTCAATGAGGACAGAGTAGAAGTGAGATCGTAGGTGGGAGCTGAGAAGGGAGCGCTCACGAAGAAGATCTGCCCGTATTTCTTGTGGGGTTCGCATAATTACTAACACGGAGGGGAAAGTAACGGGGCAAATATCGGGATGATAAGAAGGAGATAAGAAAACCCTGGCATTATAACAAAACGCTGCTGTTCAAGAGAACCCAGCACTTAGAAAATCAGTTCTGCCAAGGCTGGGTCTGTTCACAAGCATAGACCGGCGACACGGGGAGGAGCTGAATGTAAGCCATTGGGCCACAGAGCTGAAGTCCGTGCTCACGTGGAACGTGATGAGGCCTTTTGTCTCTCCGTGCAGTGTTTAGTCCACACTGCATCTCCAAGTACACAGAAATGCTTTTGGTAAAATCACACTAAAATCATAAAAGCACATTGGTAGGAAGGGAAAGAGCATGCCTTCGGTGAAATTCCCCAGATGGGAAAATAAGTCTGGGTGATAGTAATGAAGAAAGATCCTGGGCAGTGCCAGCAGGGTCCCCCTCTCAATGACGTCACAACTACAACTACTGATCTGAGTGAGCCTCAATAGAGGGCGATTTGGTTGTGCTTATCCAATTAATTAATAGATCATTTCTATTATCTTCCCTGGGTGTTGAGAATGTGTTTTAGACAAACTGTGAGAGTCAGTTCTTGCCTCCCAACCACGTGGATTCCAGACATTGAACTCAGGTCAGGAGGCAGCAAGCACCCTTATCTGTCGAGCCATCAGACCAGCTTGCACTGGAGGGTCTTAGCCATCCTCCTGAATTTCTAGAGACAGATGGAAAACCAGAAAAATGGAAAAGTTAGGGTTCAGTTCAAGTGACCCAGAAGCTAATACCAGAATTTACTTTTGAGACCAAATACACACCAACATACATACATACGTACATACACACATATATGGATATATAACTAATGATTTTGCCTAATTTAGCATTGATTACATCAATGCTAAACTATAAATGTAAAGTGGGTGCAACTTTAAATAGCTCTCATCCAAGTTCGCCTTACATTTTTATTGCATTGATATAGTGCTACTGAGTTTGCTGTCTATAAACTACTTATATATATATTTTTGTAAACCTACGGACTTTCTTTAATATGCCAAAGTACATCCAACCCTAATTCCTAAATAAATGTGTTACAATTCGTTGACATTTTTAAGGCTTAATGACAAAGTTTGGGGAAGGAAAAGATTAACTAAGTTTATTTTACAATCTGGATGAAAAATAACTTCAGGAAAGTCAATACAATTCAATACAGTCTCATCGGCCCGAAGTCAATAGAATTCACTACGGTCTCACCGGCTCTGGCGAAGGAAGACTGTTCCCGATTTGGGGGAGCTATGGCTATGTCTAGATGAGTCCCTATTTGTGACTGTGGGATCATAGAGTCATCAGTGCCTTTCCTGTACCGGACATGAGGCTGCCAGTCTCCTTAACTGGATACCCAGGTCTTTTAAGATCCAGAAAACCAATTGCGTAATTGAAGCTGTCTGCCTTTCTTTCTGGCTTTTGGGTAGACACCCTTTACTAAACTAGTCAGCCTCTTTCAAAGTTGCAGTTGGTATAGAGCGGCAGCTCGCTCCGGGTGTTCCCAGGGGAGAATTTGCAGGAAGAAGCAAATATTCTCAAGGTTTCTCTGACTCCTTCTTAATTTCCTCCTGGGTAACACGAGAGTCCACAGCCATCCTCTTCCTTCATTAGGGAGATGCTTGCCCTAACCTCTGACCCCTGCAGAGAACATGAGCTTATAAGTACTTATATAAGTAGTCCCAGACTACTTATTTTTGACATTAGAAATGCCCCATGCTGTAAAACCAGTTTAGTTTAGTTACAGAGACAGAACATCTAAATTAACTGGGCCTAGAGGTTGAAGGAAGGAGCTTTTGACTTCTGACTGAATAGCTGACATATTTGAAGGAAAGCCAACACCCTTAAAGAACAGGCATTTGCATTCTGCATTCAGTCTAACGAACAAAAGAAAACATAGTTTATATTCACTTCCCTTTATTAATTTGCTTTTCTGAAGTCAGTTATAAGTATGGTGATACCCTCCCACCCTTTGTGTGTGTGTGTGTGTGTTTGTTTTTTGGGTTTTTTTTTTTTTTTTTTTTGGTTTCTTTTTGTCCCTGGGATGGTGCCTGACCACACTGAGGGCACAATTGGAAGACGTAAGAGGGCTGACTTGAAAATGTCACAAATGTTGTTAATAAGCTCCCATTGACATAAGAGAATTATTAATTAATCCTGCAGGCGATCAAGTTCACCGTGTTTAGGACTTTGTTTCGTAGGAAAGAAACATAAATGGTGAAAAAGGCAGATAAAAGACATTTTTGAATATTTTAACTTAAAAATGAAATAGCTAAAATGTAAATGTCACCAGAGACTTGCCAAATATGTAGGCCTTTATATGTGTTCCCCCCCCCGCCCCCGGCTGAACAGCTCTGAGGGGAAAAATCCTTTAGCCATAGAAAGTTTTCCTATTCACAGTGATCTTAATTCCATGTTAAATCTTCAGCTATAATTTTATCTACACAATTTACAACAATTTTTTTTTTAAAGATTAAAAAGGGGGAACAAAGTTTCCGTGTTCCGTAAGTCTTTTGGTCTATGCTAAAAGATTATTTTTATAACTGATGTTAAATTGATTTGGTTTTCATAGTTGTTCTCAATTAGATCAACGTGACTTCTTTCAGAGTGCACATACACGCACAACAAGACACAAAGATATAAAAATAAATGGTTTACTTTTGGGAGAATGGGTAAAGTGCTACCCAGAACTGCAGTAGATGTAATTTTTCCCATTGCATATTACTTACCTACTGTCTAGCATCATTATCTTTAATCGTGTCTGCTCTACAAATCAAATTCATCCTTAGGCATTTGCTTTGTCATACAAACACCTCATTGGTATTTCATCTATCATCATCATCATCAACAACAACAACAACAAAAATAGTTGAGTTATTCTCTGAGACACCACACAGTTAATCTTTGAGTTTCATTTCTGTTTCTGTGATAAGATACTCTGAACCAAAGCAACAAGGAAGGAAAGGGTTTATGTGACTTGCATTTCCAGGTTACTCCCCCAGGTTACAGGGAGATCAAGGCAGATGTTTGAGGGGGTCACCTCACATCCACAGTCACAACTGTGAGAAATGAATGCATCCATGGTGACTGGTTTTGTTTTATCTAGCTTTCTCCTGTCATGTATAGATCAGGACCCCCTGACTAGAGGATAGCGTCACTCACAGTGGACTGGGTCTTCCTTCATCAATGAGCAAGAAAATCCCCCCTCCCTAGACAACTCTACAGCAACCCTGATCTAATTCTTCATGTAAAGCACTGTTTCTAGGCATTTGTAGATTTGATATTTGAAATTTGATATTTAAAATCAGTCACCACAGCTGACCTGTGCATAACACTTACAGAAAGTCTAGTCAGAATGTGCTCTTAAAAAATATAAGAAGAAAGACAAATTTTTATTAGAGGACAAAAGAAAGGAAGATCAAAACTCTTTAAATGCCTAAGAACTTTCTGAAATATCGCTTTATTCCTGAATATCTCGGAATTTTTTCTTTCTGATACCTATAATTAAAAGCTAATGAACTTATTTATGCCTAGGGTGAATTTTTGGAAGACACCACTCAAGAGTTGAAAGGAAAGAGATATTACCGAAGATATTTTTTTAATGGCATTAAGAGATCCATCAAAAGAGATTCTTAGAACCTGATGTAGGGATGATGTGGTCCTTGTAGTTTGGAAATCCTTTGCTTAGGTAGATGGGCTCAAGGTGAGGTTTTTGGGGTAAGTAGATCCAACAAAAACTCAAACATTTTCAAAATAACTGATTCAAAAATGTGTGTGTGTCTGTGTGTATGTGTGTGTCTGTGTGTGTACAGCTGGCTGAAAAGAGAGACAGAATGACTCTCCATGTCAGCTATAAGAAAGTCTCTCTTGGAGCCAATGAGGTGACTGGAATGGTAAAGGCACTTGCCACCAAGTCTGGTGACCCAAGTTCAATTCCTGGGACTCACATGATAGAAAAAGAGAAGTCATTTCTATAAGTTGCCCTCTGACCACCATATGTGTACTCCCAATAAATAAATATAAATAAATAAATAATAAATAAATAAATAAATAAATAAATACATGTAACAACAATAAGAAGACTTAATTTAAACAATATGACATCTCAATTTTCCTCAGGCAGGGCTCACCTCTAACAGATGCCTGTAAAAGAAAAAAAATTACAACTAACCAAGCAAGAATAGGCCAGCCAGAATCAATAAAATAGTAATCTTCATCTAGACCCTGGCCAGTCTAATCAGCTTATATTCCCACGACTTTTAAAATATCCTACAGCCAGAAGAAAATGAACTTGACCTGGATGAATAAACATACTGATTGCTAAAGAAATGGTGTTGTCTCCTCAACACCACTAAGAACAATTGCCAGTTGAAGAAAAGCACACAGTACGTCTGGCATGACATCATCCTGTAATCCCATCAGTGAGGGAGGTGGAGGCAGAAGACTCTTCCTCAGATTACATAGTGAGTTCGAGGCTAGCCTGTCTCAAAACCAAAACCAAAACCAAAACAACAATAAAACAACTCCCCCCAAAACCAAAACACCACCCACTGCTTTGGTAAGAATAGATTAGAAAATGATAATTTTACTGGACTGGGTGTCACCAATGAACCAGTAAAGCAGACAAGCCTCAAACATCCTGGACTCATGCTATGTTCCTGAACTGTCACCAATGAACACAAGTTCTGATAATCGGAACCTAGTTTATTTCACATGCCTGTAACTTTTTAAAATAAATAGTCCACCAATGAGAGAATAATTAAAAGCTCAGTTTCTCCCAGGTCTTACTTCAAGAGAGCAACGTTGAAAGCAGCTGAATTATTTGCCTTGCAGTGATAAAACACATTCAACACACGCCATTATCCTAGCCCTCACCTCGGAGGCAGGCTACAATGCTGTGAATCTAAAGAGAGATGAGTGTCAGGGAAAATGGGCAAGGTTTTCATCTCCAACTTTCTCTCACGAAATTGAAATAATCAGCACGGAGGAAGGATTCTTTGTTGTAGGCAAGAGCTGCTAGGTTATTAACTTCGAGGTGGAACACAAATCATAAAGGACTTTTCCCCCTATGGTTCTTCAAATTAGCTAATCTATTTAAGACCTTTACTTCATTTCATCATATGCCAGGTTATAAAACCCTGGAGGCTGTTTTTAGAATTAAAAAAAAATCATATAGAAAAAAACAAAAAATAAACAAACAAAAAAACAGAAACCAAAACAAACAAAAAACCCAAAGCTGGCTTGGGTTTTGTAAATCAAGGACAGAATCAATATTTAATAGGAAAATGACTTATGTGAGGGAAGAGCACCAAGGTGTTTGAATTTACCTGTATACAGTGCTGAGGCTGGAAAGACTATGGGGACTTCAGAAGTTAGACTAAACGCATTTTGCATTATTATATGGCAGCAATCTAATGGGAGCCAGGGTATGGTAGTAGTTTGAATGAAAATCTCTCTCTCTCTCTCTCTCTCTCTCTCTCTCTCTCTCTCTCTCTCT
>NC_034598.1:32936581-32970763 GCF_900095145.1 Mus pahari
CACACACACACACACACACACACACACACACACACACACACATACACACACTTCCCCTCAAACTCTCATGTTTGTCACCAATGTTTGAATACAGAGTTCTGCAGTTCCTGGAAATCTTTGGGATGGACTGAGAAGCATAGCCTTGATGGAGGAGGTATATCACTGAGGGCAGGGTTTGATGTTTCAAAAGCCCTTATCATTCCCAGTTATCTCTCTCTACCTTCCATTTGCCAGGCAGGATGTGAGCTCTCAGCTATGCTGGTCACCATGGCTTAGCTACCCCATCCTGGACTCCGGCCCTCTGAAACTATCAACCCAATTAAACACTTTCATTTGTAAATTGTCTTGGTCATGGCATCTTGCCACAGTGATAGACCATTAACTAATCTGGCGGCTGTTCAGTCCATGAGCATCTACCACAGCATCTCAAACTGATGCTAAAGGCCCGGGGGCTTCCCTGGAGAAGGGTTCATTTTCAGTCCACATCAGAAGCCTAAAGAGGTTGGTTGTACTTAGCAAAGCAATGAGCTTATTAAGCACTGCAACGGGGCAGATGAACTTGCCAACAAGAGTGGAAGCCAACCAAATTGAAAAGCTTTCCTTCCTCCATGTTATTTTATCTGAGACTATACCAGAAGACGCTGCCTATGCTTGAGATATGACACATTCACTGGCCAACTTCATCTAGACAATTCCTTCTGCTTCAAGACTTCTTTTCCAGGTTACTCTAGGCTGTGTCAAATTAACAAAAGTGACCATCACAAACCCACATCTGAAATTCCCTACTGATGGGTACCAAGTTGTTTAAATTCACTCCATTATGGCCTAGGTGTCCCAGCAAGTGCTGCAGACAACTTGAGCTGGCCTAAAGCACAGGGGCACTGTGTTAGTGATCAGCTTAGGATCCTGATACAGGGGCACTTGTGTGTCTTGGGAATCCCTTTCAGAATATTCCTTAGTAGTTTAGCTTTGAGAAGATGACTAAACTGTGGTAAATATACATAGAGTTATATTATTCTTATCTGTTGTTAATGATTCAAACATACCTCTGTATTGGTCATAACATGAGAGTTGGTTATAAAAATGGTTCAAGAAGATGGCTTTTAAGCATATATAACTAACTTACATTGGACCACTCCTTCTTAAATTATAAACATGGAAAATACGGTAGCCAGTTTGTTCCATAAGACAGTCTCAAGGATTATTTGTCTGGTTTCTAAAGTTGAAAGGCCTTTAGAAAACTTTTTCGAACTGTTAAGACTTGCCAATCATTTCTCCTTGTCACTCCCAGTTTTACAAATGGTTGCAGAGAGAACCCAATGGGGAAACTCAAAGTCAAGATTAATGCCCCACTTATTGGTATAAGTAAGCCCAGTGGTTCATTTATCAGCTCCCACTAAGTCGCATTAACTGCTTTTCTGGGTTGTAAATCATTCTTATTAAGCCACAGGGATTTCAGGAGGAAGTCTGGGCATACTAGCCAGGGAGAGGGTAACTCACCCCAAATGTTCTTAAACCAGAAGGTTCTAGATTCATCTCATCTTTAAATCAAAACCTAAAATGCCTCATTTTTATGACATTCGTTGTTTTTTTATTTCATGGAAAATAAATAGTCCACTTCACAGCAGCAATAGGAAACTTACTAACCTCTTTAAATTTCCATAATAAAAAGGATGGATCTCTTAATTTTAAATCCCTTTAGAGCACATGTCCATCTCTTACTGGTTGCTCTCTCCCAGAAAGCCAGGCTTAACCAAAGGCAAGAGTGCTTGCCACCCAAGTACCTTTTAGATGATTTCTCTCATGGAGACTTAAAGCTCCTCACTGGAGCTATCATGATGTGTGGTTCAAGACAAAAAAGGTGCTGTACTTTCTAGAAAGCACTTAACTGCAAATGGGGCTGATCCCCGGAAGCACATTCTAAACCATCCATTGTCCTTTGTGTACATGTATACATCCGCTGTGCCCCCTTCATGTGCGATAACTACGGCTAGTATTCTGTGGGCAAGCATGACCCCATTCATTCCTCAGAGCGGTGAATAATTCATATAGTAAGTTTTACCCTCGGCAAGATACATTAACATCAGGAGGCATTCAAGGAGAGTCATTCAAGCAACAAAATGCCCATTCATGCTTTCGGTGTGAACCATTGAATCTTGCCAACTGAGTTAAAGAATGAATGAAGTCAATTCATCAGGGCCTCTCCTGAGCATCTGTAACACGACTGCCACGAAAACTGTTCCCTTCTTGGAGTAGTCTTACCTGAGGTGGGAAACGCCAGTCATTGCAACTTGGAGCATGTCTGAACTGGTTGGTAAAAGAAGGTGGTTCAAAGCATCCTGACTCCCTTTGAGCACAGGGCCCTGTCTCATCTTGTTTCCGGCCCCTTCTTCTCTTTCTTCTTTAGCCACCCACCCACCGTGAAGAGAATGGCTCAGGGGTAGCTGGCTTCACTTGACAGTAACTAACCTCTGTTTGGAGATGAGGGGCTTCATTACCCTTGGCAAGGCCTGGCTATTGCTGTTCACTGGTTGCTTTTTTAAGACACCGAGAAGAAGGGTGCACACGTACGCCTTTAAGAATTCATTTGCAAGGGCAAAAGGCAGCACGTGTTCTGCTTTGACCTCTGCAGAGACTCCATTGAGAAGGGCCTCCCACAGACACCCAAGCAGTCAAAACGCCCCCTAAAAGGGTCTCTAAAAGAGAATAAAATTGTCCCCCAGAAGATGCAGCAGAAAGGAGAGTGGTCCCCACAAGACAAATATCCCATCTTTTCCGACCAATTCCCTTCAAGCATCTGGCTCAGCTTTTCCACTTCAGGAATGGGAGACCCCGCCCCTGTTATCATTGTGTCTGTAAACTGAGTCCTGCCTCCACATCTCAGACCACTATATGAAAGGTGTCTGGGAGGAAAAGGCAGCTGGAATCAATGAAATATTCATAAAAGGGAGAAACCCAGAGTGCCTTCAGTACTCAAAACTAGAGAGTTTCTGAGGTATGAATTCCACGGAGGTGAGAGAAAGAGGGGGGGTACTTTAGGTTAACTTTGTCTACAGAATTAACACTCTCATGGTAAATTTCTTTTGAGGTTTTATTTTTATCTTATTGTATGGATGTCTTGCTGATGTATCTACCTGTGCATCACACACATTACCTTCCTAGACCAGAAGAGGGTGTTGGATCCCCTGGGACTAGAGTTACAGATGACTGTGTTGAGAGTTGAACCCTGGTCCTCTGGAAGAGTAGCCAATGGTCTTAGCCACTGAGCCATCTCAGGACTTCCGACACCCACATTTTATAAACAAGGCCCAGCTAGGATGAAGGACATGCTCCATTAACAAGCTCAGCTGAAACTTAATTGTGAACATGGAAGTGTTCTTTGGACTGCCCTACTATGCAGACGGATAATGATGAAATCTTTGGGGTAGGGTTGGCAGGATCTTAAGTATTGTTTCCAGGTTTTTCACTAACTGCTTTTCCAGACAAGCCCTCTGCCCACTCCTTTCTTGCATGCATCCCTAGCCAACAAGGTTCCTCCCCGTGCCTTGCAACAGCCTAGTTATCACCAAAGATGTAAGGTAGTTAGGCGGGGCATAGGCTCAGAGAAAATGAGTGACAGAATGAACAGTGAAATTTTCTTTTCAGAAAACACCAATTTTTTTTTTTACCATGATCCTTTGTGTCACAGTAAGCCTCAAAGGCCTTTCATAAGAGAACCACATGGAGGGGTTTGATCTTATGCTGGTCAACAGTCCCTAGAACAGGCTTCATTCTTTCTACTCCTCAGGCTCCCTAATCTCCATCCCGTCAAG
Source organism: Mus pahari (assembly GCF_900095145.1). Lineage (NCBI taxonomy): Eukaryota > Metazoa > Chordata > Mammalia > Rodentia > Muridae > Mus > Mus pahari. The sequence continues at coordinate 32,940,394 of NC_034598.1, forward strand.
CAGGAACATCCTCCTGGGTCTCACATTATTGACTGTGAGCTACAAAACAGTAAGTATTACGTCACTGTTCCATTCCCGATTTCGATAACGAAGCTGTGGTTATGTTGGAGAGCGTAGCAATGTTTAGATGATTTATGATTTAAGTCCAAAGGAGGATATCTTCATTTTTTTCCCTAAATGGTTCAGATAAAAAGAAGGAGAGGGAGAGAAATAAATAAAAAGGAAGCAGGAAGTAGATGAGAAAGATCCGAGGGATGTCTATGAAGTTGCCATGGTGAAGCACAGAGAGGTTGACTTCTGGAAAGTTCTGTGTTTGCTCGTTTTATGATTTTTCTGTGAATTTCAGTGATCTACAAATGTACTAAATTACCAATAAAAGTACTCAAGGATGGATGACTAAGAATGGTGGATTCTCTTACAGAGAACCAGAGTTTGGTTTCCAGCACCCAGATTGGACACCTAACTACATCTTGTAACTCCAGATCCCAGGGATCTGATGCCCTCTTCTGACCTCCATTGGTGTGTGTTTGTGTGTGTGTGTGTGTGTGTGTGTGTGTGTGTGTGTGTGTGTGTGTGTGTGTGTGTGTGTATGTGTCCTAGTTTGGCTTCTATGGCTGAGAAGAGACACCATAGCCACGTCCTTCTAAGGACAACATTTAATTGGGGCTGGCTTACAGTTTGAGAGGTTTAGTCCATTATTATCACTGTGGGAAGCATGACAGCATTCAGGCAGGTATGGGGCTGAAGGAGCTGAGAGTTCTACATCTTGTTCTGAGGGCAAACAGGAGACTACTATCTTCCAGGAAGCTAGAAGGAGTGTCTCAAAGCCCACCCCCAACAGTGACACACTTCCTCCAACAAGGCCACACCCACTCCAACAAGGCCACACCTCCTAGCAGGGCCTAGAGTACTCATTTCACACCACAGTGTCTATGTGTACATATACACAAATAGACATTCACGCATAAATGTTTTTAAAGGAATTTTAAGAAAAATCATTAGTGTGTCATTAAAACAACAACAACAACTGTGCATGGAGCCAGTCTCTGGACCTTCTCAAGAAAACGAATGATTTTGGAAAATAAATTCAAAGATATCCTAGAGATCCCCCTTCAATTTAGAGATTGGGAAACTGAGTTCCAGAGTTAGGTAAGAACCCTTGTGAGCACGTGCCCTGGAGCAGGACTCCAGCCAATGCCTTCTGCCCAAACACCCTTCAGCACATGGGTCCTTGCTCCGAATGGCTCTCTTCTTGGCCGTTTCTGTCCATCCAATGGCTCTGTCTGCCTTGCTCCATGTATCCTCATCATTTCTATGAACTTCTTCAAAAGTATATCACACACCTACATATCGCACCCATTTGATAGGATATGAATTGATATTGTGTAACATTGGTGCCAGATAAGCTTGAGAAACAGGAGGCCAAACAATGAGGACCAGACGTCTTCAATGGAGAGCTTTTAGGGGCTTGCTGTGGGGAGAAAATGAACAGAGAGAATGAGGGTTTACAAACTTGCTTGGAGATTGAACAAGGAAGTTCATTTGGTCATTCATTTCTCTCTCTCTCTCTCTCTCTCTCTCTCTCTCTCTCTCTCTCTCTCTCTCTCTCTGTTTTGTTTTCATTTTTAGTCTCAGAGGTTATACATTCCCAACCACTTTTTAAAAGCTAACAGAGTACATCTGGTGGGTGATGGGTGACAACAGATGTCACGTGATGTGCCCATATTCCCTGGACTGTTAGAAACCTTTACAAGATACTGCCCCAGTAGGGATGGCAAGTAAGGCTGAATCTTAACTCTGGCTTCCAATTTGCAAAAGATGTCTGTGGGCAAGTCAGCAAATCTCTCCAAGTCTGCTTCTTCCTGTTTAAAACAGAAGTGGTACCGATATCCCAGAGGGCTTTGTGAGTCCTTTTTCATTGAAAAAGTTCTTCACGCCCTGTAGGCTGACCGCTGCTCCCATCCCTCACCCCCTGAAAAAAAAAACAGAAACAAATCAAATCAAAGAGCAACCCAGGGAAAACGTAAGGAAAGTCACCTTTATGAAAGGTTATCTGTTAGAGTGGTTTAGAGATAACTCTGTTTTAGTTCCTGGCTTGGTAACAACCGTGTATTCAAGACCATTCAAAGAGGAAAGAAAGGCTGAGAGACGGTCCTTCTGCACAGCTTGCAGACCTGAACCTGTGTTTGGGTCTATGGACCTGTGAGGGAAATATAAAGTGTTGAAGATAAGAGATAACCCACTAGGAAAAATTGCTTCCTGTTGTAAGGACTTGAGTTCAAATCCCAAGCACTCATGTAAAAAAAGCTGGGCATAGCTGTGTGTGCCTGTAACCCTAGTGCTGTAGGGGACGGATACAGGGGGATTGCAGGCTAAGCTGCCAATGTAGCCTCAGGTTCAATGAGAAACCATCTCCAAGGGATAAAGAGAACCATAGAGCAGGACACCCAAAGGTCCACCACCAGGCTCTATGTATACCTAAGTGTGGGTGAACACACACACACACACACACACATACACACACACATGTGCAAACACAAGCACACACATGCACATGCACACACGCATAGGCACATACATATATACCCTCACACAAATGAAATAAATAGCTATATACCTTCACACAAATGAAATAAATAAAATATAAATCAAGAAATAAAAGCTTTAAAACGCAAATAATTGGAGCATGAGATGGGGAAAGGAGGTGTTGGCTTTGGTGTGTGTTTGTTGGCAAGGCAGGCCAGACCCCCGGGGCCTCTGTCAGCATACTGTGAGAAGTTCTCCCTCTAAGGTCTCCGCAGCCTTGTGGAGAGCCAGCATTTTAGTTAGAGCAAAAGCAGCTTTTCTCCCTCTTGACCTGGGTCAGGGGGTTAGTAATGGCTTCTGACTGGCACTGGGTGGCCACACTGATTCAAGATAACCTGGCTCTCTATCAACATCATGTGTAGCCCAAGCCACCATCAATGGATTTTCTAGCTCTGCCATAAGCTTCATTTATAACTGACACGGGTTCCAGGGCACCAGCTGGTTCTGCCAAGGCTTCCTCTGCCTTTTGGTGCTCCAGGGATGTGAACCCTCTTCGCCTATCACAAAATTCTTTTAACTATATAATTTTGGTTTTCATGACACTTGGAAAGTGTCAGAATGTGTTTAGGATGTCTAAACCTCAATCACTGTGCTGGGGTGAGACACACCCTACCCCCCACCCACCCCCAGCCCCTTATCCCTGGTCCACTATACTGCTTGCTGTTAATGTTTTCCATGCCACCAACCTTGCCCACAGGCCAATAGTACTGACACTCTCCACTGTGGCAACTGGAAATGTCCCTAAAACACCTCCTGAGCTACAATACACTCTCAGGTCTTGGTCTTTTGGGACAAAGTCTCCACAGGTAGCATAGGCTGGCCTTGAATCCAAACTCCTCCTGCCTCTGCCTCCTGGGTGCTGGGATTACAGGCTGTATGCTACTACACACAGCTACTTCCCTTTTATGAGGCCCTATCTTACCATGCAAAAAATCTTCCAGGAGTCCCCACTGGACATAACACAGCAAGAAGGTGAGAGACAAAAGCCACTTGCCAAGACTCTCCGTGTGGAGACTTGTAGTCAGCCAGCGGTGCCCTTTGGGTGTGGAGGGAGAGTAGGAGAGCCGTGCTGAGTGGGTTGGTGAGGGGCTGCCTTTCTTCTTAGTAGGAGAGAGGGGATCAGGGATGGGTCTGTGTACTAGGTGAACTTGGCTTGGGGTTCTTCTCTTCCAAAGTACTTACCCCAGGAAGTACTGGGGGGAAGACGGAGGCTTGTGCTGTATAGGACCCCGCAGAACTCAGAAGGCCATGGGCCCAGAAAAAGGAAGTAGTTGGAAATAATTAAGAAATCTGAGCAGAAACGGTTGCAGGAGAGAGGGCCTCAACGGCTCTCTCTCCACCACATCCGAAATTTGCTTCAAATTGTTATGCAGGACAGTAATTGTCTCCCGGGAGGCAGCAGACAATTGGGCGGGGCTGGCCTCTCCTAGCAGTCCAGGGGCAAAGCCCCTCATAAATACTGCATGTTGTGAAACCAGAATTTTCTCTTCTTGCAGCGGGTCACTCCAACGCTCCTCTTTTAATTAAAGAAATGTTGCTTACCATAAAAACAAATACCTCTTCTCATAAAGATTAGATGTAGATGAAGAAGAAGAAGAAGAAGAAGAAGAAGAAGAAGAAGAAGAAGAAGAAGAAGAAGAAGAAGAAGAAGAAGAAGAAGAAGAAGAAGAAGAANGAAGAAGAAGAAGAAGAAGAAGAAGAAGAAGAAGAAGAAGAAGAAGAAGAAGAAGAAGAAGAAGAAGAAGAAGAAGAAGAAGAAGAAGAAGAAGAAGATTATTCTACAGTGGAGACATGAACCTTCAAGAAGCCATCCATACAGAAACCGTGATGGGCAGATAACTGATTCTAAGCGTCAACATAGCTTGAGGAGTCCCTGACCTCACTCAGCTGCCCTGTGACACACTGCTTCCCTGAAGGTCCATGGCTGGACTGGGGTCTGTGCACCACCAGGGCTTAGTGTGGAGAGCTTTGCTCTCTTTCTGCACCAACCAGGATTTGGTACCTAAACCTCCCCAATTCCTCCCAGACTCACTTTCTTGTGTGTGTGACATCTGGTGGATTTTCAAGGGAATTAGCAGCAGGTTCCAAAACATTCCACCTCTGAGGGTTCTGATCTCTCCAAGAGTCTCCATGAGGTCTCTGCAGGCCAGATCCACTGAGGCTTTTCTGGTCAATTCCCTTGTGCCTTCCATACACGTGTGTGTGTGTGTGTGTGTGTGTGTGTGTGTGTGTGTGTGTGTTGCACAAGTCGTGTGAGTGTTCCTGCCTGTGCAAGTGCATTTGGAGGTTAGAAGTGAACATCTGTTGTCCCCCTCTGCCACCCTTTGTCTTATATTTTGAGACACGGTGTCTTACTGAGCCTGAAGGTCATCTCTGAGGTATGACTGGCTAGCCAGCAAGCCTGAGAGATCTGCCCTTGCCACTTCTAAGATTCCAGGCACACACCACCACATCTAACTTGTACGTATGGGCTGGAATCCAAATGTATGTCCCAGTGTCTGCCAGCCGAGCACTTTGGCCACCAAACCCTCTAACTCCTCCGCCCTGACACAGACATCTATTATGACTTCTGAAAAAAAGCATCATTCATATTTTTGAATGAATGAATCAAGCAGAAAGCATAAGATTCGGAAGGTACATGGGAAGAGAAGGGTCTCCCAAGCTCCTGCTGTGAGAAGCAACTTCCATTCATCCCTAGAACTCTAGGAATACGCAATGCACGTTCATTATATCATAGTCAACGCACATTAATTGCATCATATTTAACCCACATTTATTACATCCTATTCAACGCACATTTATTACATCAGATTATGCTCTGCACTGGCTCATTTTCTTTCACACTTAACATGTCTTGGAAAACATTGCCAGTCAGTGGGCATCTCACTGATTCAGACAGTGATGGCATGCACTTTTGAGACCACAGTGTCTTATTTACTCAGTCCCCTTTCTGTGACTACTTAGGTGGGTTTTGATCTCTCCCTGTTTCCAAGAGTTCTGTAAGGACTACACAGTGTCAGATTTGAGTTCATGTGTAGGATGTAGCCAGGCAGCAGAACTGAGACATCAAAGTCCTTTGAGCTGTGGGAGCTACCTGTAAGTATGCTCTTTGCCTTTTTTGAAACACCGCTTTATCTTTACCCACCATTAAAAAAAAATGGCACCACACCATACTTTATAATTTCAATTTGAAATGAGATTACTGTTTTATGTGTCAAAAAAAATTTTTACATTTTGTGAGCCGGCAAGATGGCTCATCAAGTAAAGGCACTTGCTGCCAAACCTGGGACCCTTTTATGGGAGTTACCTAAGACCACCAAGGAACACAGATATTTACATCACGATCTATAACAGTAGCAGAATTGCAGTTAGAGAGTAGCAGCAAAAATAATTTGATGTCTGAGGGTCATCACAAGACGAGGAGCTGTACTGAGGGTGACAGTGTGAGGAAGGTTGAGAGCCACTGCTCAGATCCCATAAGGTAGAAGGAAAGAACGCACTCCTGCAAGTTTTCCTCTGATTTTCACGTGTGCCCTGTTACATGCCTGTGCCCACCTGTTCACCCCAGTCAAGTCAATTGATTAAAATATGTTATTCATTGATTTCATCTATTTTTCTCCCAAATTGTTGATTTGCTTATTTCTTTGATATTACTAAAATTATTCTCATTTGTATCAACTGAAAAGGTTTTCTGATTTGCCTGTTCAAGTCTCCTTTTGTAGAATTTTTTCCATAAAGTTATATCTTATTTTGTTTTAAAATATATCTGTTTAGCCAGGCGTGGTGGTGCACGCCTTTAATCCCACCCAGCACTCAGGAGGCAGAGGCAGGTGGATTTCTGAGTTTGAGGCCAGCCTGGTCTACCAAGTGAGTTCCAGGACAGCCAGGGCTATACAGAGAAACCCTGTCTCAAAAAAACAAATATATATATATATATATATATGTTTATCCACTGGCCATTCAAACTAGACTGTCAACTCCATATATTTTCTACAGACAGATTTTTATTGGCTTGCATTATGTCTAAAGTAACCAGTGAGAGGGATCACATCTGTATACAGTTGAGCCTTCTTGTCCTGGAATAACCTGTGCTTCCCTCTCATCAGGCCTTTTTAATGTCCTTTAATGGTGTTGAACATTTTTCTCATGTAAGTTTCACACATCCTGTACTGATTTTCTCCCTGGTTTTCTGGGCTTCTATTGTTCTTGTAAATGAGATTTTTCTGTTGTTATTATTCAGTGAGCTTCAGTTGCATGAAGACTACTGGCTTGTAGCTATCAGTTTCCTGCCTAACAACTTGACTGTAACTCTGATTATTTAGTTGGTTTTTTTTTTTTTTCAGTTGATTATCTTGATCTGTTTTCGGGCAAAAACCAAATGCATCATCTGCAAACATTGTAACTAAATGCTGGATCTTGATCTGTTGGCATACAGTGGGATTCTGCACTGTAAAGGAAATTTCTAGTTGATTCTGCGTTGCTGAGTTTCGTTTGTTTGAAGTGGGAATTGGTGTCAGTACTAGTGATCAACTTTAAGCCTCATGTCACTGGACCTGTGTACAGAACGTGCCCCCATTGACCATGTCCTTCTCCAGGGAACTATGTCTTCTCATGGCCTCCTTTGGTTCCCCTGAGTGCACCTCTAGACAATGTCCTCCTTCAGAGGACCCCATAGTCTTATTGGGCCATGCCCTCCTCCAGGGGCCACCATCTTCTCACGGCCTCTAGCTAAGCCTCCTGTGGTTCTCCAGTTCACTCCCCACTCATGTTCTTTCTAATCTTCCTCATTTTCATGATGTCTTCCTGTTTGAGGTCCTGGAGCTTATTCTTGGAAATCCTTATTTCTTGGGTGGTCTCATCCTGCTCTGATGGGCTTAACATACCACTGCCAATGACACCTGCAACTAAATCCCAAGCACAGAGCTCTTTCCTGAACTCTAAATTAGTATGACCAAGTCTCCCTCAACATCCACACATGACTTTTTTGCCAAGCGCCCCAAAGTGAATGTGGCCTAAACTGAACCAGGATCTTGCCAGGAGGCCTCTACATTCTTCTGTCTGTCTGTCTATCTGTCTATCATTATCTATCTATCTATCTATCTATCTATCTATCTATCTATCTATCTATCTATCTATCTATCCATCCATCCATCCATCCATCCATCCATCCATCCATCCATCCATCCATCCATCCATCCATCCATCTATCTATCTATCTATCTATCTATCTATCTATCNATCTATCTATCTATCTATCTATCTATCTATCTATCTATCTATCTATCTATCTATCACTGATACCAAGTTCTGAACTTGACATTCGGATTCCTTTCTTCCCATTGCTCCACTTTGACAGATAATACTTCCTGCTTCATCTTCGTAATGTTCTTTATTCCATTCTGAGTTTAATCACTAATATCTTAACACTCAGTCATCTTAACATTGAGATCATCCATTACACGTCCAACAGCCATGTAGGATTACAGAGAGTTATAGACAGTATAGAACTCTAAGTCATGCAGACGGCCCATGTAGGGAGCCGATGCAAATGCCAAGAGTCAGTGGACATGGTCGGGTGTTATATAAGGTGTCAAGGCCACCTAAGGGGTCTGGTCACATAGATGTGCATAAGGATGTAGCAGGGAAATCTACATGAAGCAGAGCTCATTGAGAAGTGAAAGTTCATCACCACTGAATCTCCTCCCTGAAGCTTTATTCAGCAAACCAGAGGGGCTGTGACAAAGCAATGAACCAGTGTATTATACTGAAATCTGAGGCATCCCTGCTTTCCCTCTAGGTGTTTTGAGTAGAGGAGGGATTGTCAATCATTGGTCCAGTGTGTCTGATAAGCCCTCAGGTGCTGTATTTTTATTAGCACATGTCATTTGTCTGTCTGTGTCTTGTGGTTGTGCCAGATGGATCACAATAGCTCATAAGGACAGACAAGATGCTCATTCAGTTTACCTAAGCAATGTACCAAATGGAGGGATATGAGAAATGTGCTCTCTGTGGAAAAATAAGGTCACTCCAGGCAGGATACAGCCTGCTCCAATAAGCCACACTCAAAATAATGAAAGCAGGAAATACACATGAATACTACTTCCAACGTGAAGTTTTCTCTAATTTCTCTTGACTCCCCTATCTTCTTAGAAAGATCTGAGTTGTGGTGAATTTAGGATCCTCAGTTGGGCTTCAGAGAAGTCTGGGAGTCTTCTCTGGTCACCTAGCTCCTCTTTTTAAAATATGAAGTCAGGGGCTGGTGAGATGGCTCAGTGGGTAAGAGCACCCGACTGCTCTTCCGAAGGTCCAGAGTTCAAGTCCCAGCAACCACATGGTGGCTCATAACCATCCGTAACAAGATCTGATGCCCTCTTCTGGAGTGTCTGAAGACAGCTACAGTGTATTTACATATAATAAATAAATAAATCTTTAAAAAAAATAAAAATAAAATAAAATAAAATAAAATATGAAGTCAGTTCTGCCTTTTGACTTGAGTTCTGTGTTGGTTAGGGTTTTCTGTATTGTTGTAGTTGTTTTGTTTTGGTTTGGTTTGTTTTGGTTTGGTTTGCTTGACTTGATACAAGCTGGAGTCATTTGTGGAGAGGTTTGAAAAATAAACAGCTCCCATAAGATTGGCCTCTTGGCAAGTCTGTGGTGCATTTTCTTGATTGTTGATTGATGTGTGTGGGCCCAGCCCAAGGGAAGCTGTGTCACCAGTGGACATGTGATCCAGAATAAAATAAGAAAGCAGGCCGAGCAAGCCAGTAAACAGGATTTCTCTAGGGCCCTGCTTCTCAACCTTCCTAATGCTGCAGCCCTTTAATACAGTTCCTCCTGTTGTGGTGACCCCTCCACCTGAAAAATTATTTTCCTTGCTACATGATAACCATGATTTTGCCATTGTTATATACCCTAATGTAAATATTCTTGGAGACAGAGGCTTGCCAAAGGGGGACCCATAGACTGAGAACCACGGTTTTAGACCTCTGACCCAGTTCCTGCTTCCAGGTTCCTGTTCTGACTTCTCTTCATGAAGGACTACAATCAGAACACATAAGCTGAAAGCTTCCATCCCAAGTTGCTCTTGGTATTTTATCACAGCAATAGAAACCCTCAGATAATTTCCAATCTAGTCTCCAAACAAAAGCATCTAATCCTGATATCCCGCTACCTATGACTTTATATAAAATATGAAATAGTTTTGTGGTCTTAGCTCCAGGTGAGTGGTTTTGAATATATGCCACCCATCATAGTTTGCTTTTTCTCAATAAATATTATTCTGTCTAATGTAATCCATGCTAGCGTGTGACAACTAAGACCAGTCGTGGCAATAGCTGCTTAGTAAGACACTACAGACCCTCATCTAATGAGCTATTTCTTTACTCTTGGATATTTGACTTGTCTTCAACTTTTTATTAATACCAACTGCAATGACATCCGCACACACATCTCCCATGGGAGCACATAAATTCTTATGTCCCGGATATATACTTAGAAATGCATCTGTTGAGTAGGTACCCTTTCAATTTTAGAGAATAGTGCAAAAATTCCCTCCAATTCACACTCCCACAAGCAAAATACTAATATTTCCCTTTCTCTAAATATTTACACACTGCTAGCTAGCTCTGGTTGTGGTTACAATTCTATTGTTCTTACCAATTTGCCAACTATAAATAGCATCTCATTGTTTAGGATTTAACCTCTTTGGTTACCACCCAGGGCGAGCATGGTTTTGTACTTTCAGCCATAATTTTAATGAGATTACTATCAGATTCCCATGCAGTTGTGATAAACAACTCAGAGGTAGACCTAAGAATCTGGCCCAGTGCTTCCTCCATGGGAACATTGTACAAATGTTACTGTAAAGTCACAGGCAGGGTGCTGGTCTTACCACATCCCAGCATGACTCAACTCTCTAACATTTCACTTAGACTTATATGTAAAGATTTAATTACTGTTGTAAATGTGTATGCACGTATGTGTATGCACAGGCATGTATATGTGCCAAGTGAGTATGCACATATGTGTATGCATGGGTGTGTGTATGAGCAACCACGTGTGTACAGTACAGAGGTCAGGAGGAGGTGCCAGATCTTGTAGAGTTGGAGTTCTGGGTGGTTGTGAGCTGCATGTCAGTCCTGGGAACCAAACCGAGGGCCTCCCCAAGAGCAGCAGGTGCTAACAGCTGCTGAGCAGTCCGTCTCTTCAACCCCTCACCTGCTCTCGGTCAAGTGTGTGCTTTTAACATAAATTTTCACAACTCAACTTATCTCTTCTGGGACCTGACTGTTCCTATCCGCCCAGGAGTTCTATTGAGGTTTTTTTTTTTTATGTATATATGCTACACATATGCACACTCATATCTCTAAGGACACCTTTTGTCTGGTTTATGGGTACAAATGGAACACCTTTATCCCTCCTATGTTGTCATATAGTTTAATTTTGTTTACTGTGATTTTTTTATGTACTTAGTCAAATAATATACTTTTATGTTTAAATTAATGCTCTTCTATCTTTTTTGAGAAACCAGTCTTTACCCTGAAACCACAAATCACAAGTGTGTTCTTTAATATTCCTTCTCTCTGTAATTTCACTGAATATTTTAAAGAACTTCTCGTTTGATTATATTTAATCCACTAGAAGGCTGCTTTATGAATGATATGAAACATTGATCTAATTTATTTTTATATTAAAATCAATTTCCCTATCATTGATTACTCCATTTCATCTCCCTCACTCATTTCTTTCCATCGTGTGTGCTCGGCTCACTTCTAGACTCTCCGTTCTCCTCTGATGATCTATTCTTCTGTCCTGAGCCAATATCACCTTAGCTTTATTGCCAGGGCTCTGTAATTAATCTAATACCACAGTGCAAGTCTTCGCTTCGCTCATCTTCTTAAGAAGAGTTTGAGCTTTGGGCTAGTCCCAACTGTCTTCTGGCCCTTTATAAAAAAGATTTTAACATCACATAAAAGATACAATTCACTTCTGTGGAAAGACCTTTGTGGGTTACAAACCAGTGAGCCCTGTTACCTGTTCCAATGTTAAAACACTGCTCATTCTCTCTCTCTCTCTCTCTCTCTCTCTCTCTCTCTCTCTCTCTCTTTCATTTTGTCACTCCCCCACAAAGGCTAAATAACATGGCTCACATGAATAGATTCTCTAAGATTTGTCAACTCTTCTCAAAGGGCATGATAATTTATTACTCTATTACTCTCTTTCTTTCTTTCTTTCTTTCTTTCTTTCTTTCTTTCTTTCTTTCTTTCTTTCTTTCTTTCTTTCTTTCTTTCTGTGCATGTGCATGAATGTATGGCAGGGGTTCTCATTGCTATAGCATGTGTGTGGAGGTCAGAGACAGTTTGCCAGAGTTAATTCTCTCCTTCTACCATGTGGTACCTGGAATCCAACCCCGATTGTTAATCCTAATCCTAAACTGGCAGTTGCTTTACACTGAACCAGCTCACCTACCCCAATCAGTGTTTCATGCATGTTCACTGATGCCTAGATACAACACAGTCTTGCTCATTGGCTACAATACTCCACGTGTACTGTTAGATCAAGCTCCTAAGTTACTCTACACAAATCTAGACTTTCCTAGTGTCCTATCTAGTATTACACCAGCTTCGTATCAGCTAGAATTATTTGGGAAGAGGAAACCTGAGTTGAGAGAATGCCTGTACCAGATTGAACTGTGGATGATAATTGGTGTGGGCAGGTGTTCCTAGGATGTGTGTGTTTGGTGTGTGTGTGTGTGTGTGTGTGTGTGTGTGTGTGTGTGTATTCAGCAGGCTGTATAAAGCCCTCCATGGCCTCTGCATCAGCTCCAGCCTCTAGGTATCTACTTTGAGTTCCTGCCCTAACTTTCTTAGATGATAGACTACAGTGTATAAACTGAAATAAACTCTTTCCTCCCCAAATTGCTTTTGGTCATGGTATTTTATTATTGCAACAGGAACCCTAAGACACACCCTAGTTTTTCTTCTGTGTACTCCAACTCTGATTTCAACATACCTCTTTGTAATCCTCTCCTATCTTTTTTTTTTAAAATAAATTTTGAAGTTAGAGGTGTGTGTCCCATGGTTTATGAATGGTTCCCACATCCCCTTCTTGATTTCAAGGAACTATAGTTCCCAGAAAGCATCTGTGTCCATCAATTACATACATTACAAAATATTCTAATTTCTTGTGCTTGTATAAAACTGAGCCACTTCTAATTTGGGGTGCTCTACCAAGTCAGCTCCATGTTAAGTTGCCGTAAAGATGTATGGATGCATCTCCCCCACCCCATCCAACAATTCAGTACATAGAGAAGTGGAGTGTATTAATTAATAATTATACACTGCAAGCAACTTCCACCTCATTTTTTATTACACGATTTAATTTTTAATTAAATATAGATGAGCCATCTGGAAAACTGTAAAAGTATACTAATTTAAACTAAAATGTTTTCTTTTGGCGTCAGCAGTCCACTCTTTTCTCTATACCCTTCTTCCTGGTCTCCAGGCACCCAGAGCTTCTTACAGTGTCCACCCAATCTGTATACACTTAGGAAAACACCACCTTTTTGGAAATACATGATCAAGCTCCAAGGTGCCCCCACATGTTCTTTGGAAAGAGTTGAGAAACCAACTTTGACTGGAATTAAATTCAAGCTTTAGTTCTTACTTTGGGTTGATGGAAGATAACTTATGACTATGTGCTTTGCTTTGGGTTTATATGAGCTAAGAATGGATAAAGTGGGCAATGATGCTTGCCTCAGAGTCTTGCCTGAATGGTACTATAGCACAATGCTTGGAAAACTTAGATATTTTCTTTCTTTTGCTTCTTTCAGTTTATCTTTTGAGGAAACATGAACAATCGTCTATTCACCCCAGATAGAGACCAGCAACAAACCAAATAAATGAATCTGCTGTGACTTGCTTTGTAAAGCAGTGAGTTTATTGGGGATACTTACAGAATAGGAGAGTTACTTACAGGAGTATGGGTGACTCAAAGACAGTGCATCACTGAAAAGCTTCCCCATGGGTGATGAACCCTGAAAGCTTCATCTTTGGAGCTCCCTGCAGGACTGGTAGGCAGCTCTGTCAGGCAGAATAGCCTCTTTCCAGGAATTGGTACTTCTTATGTAACCTTGGGGAGGACCTTGTGAGTCTTGTAGATTTCAGGAGCTTCCTGAGCCTCGTAGGTTGTGCCCACTTCCTAGGCTATTGTTGTGCTTTAAATGAGAATGTCCTCTATAGGCTTGTATATTTGAACACTTGGTCTCCAGTTGGCATGGCTGTTTGGAGAGCTTAGGGGTGTGGCCTGTTGGAGGAAATATGTCATTAAAGGCACATTTTGACAGTTTAAAAGGTTGCCATTTCCAGTTCTCTCTGGTTCCTGCTTACGGTTCAATATGAGTTCTGAGCATCTAGATCCTGCCACTATGCCTGCTGCTTGCTGCCAGACCTCCCTACCATGACAAGCCATTATCCCTCTAGAACCAGAAGCCCAAATAAACTTTTCTACATGTTGCCTTGGCTGTGATAATGTTTTATCATCATGATAGAAAAGTTAACTAATACAGCCATGTAAGTTTTATTTACTTCCTCATTCACATAAATTTCTCTCCTCAGTTTGGAAGGGAATGTTTCACTTTGGAGAAAAGAGCTACACATCAGTCTTCAAACCCACAACTGAGTGACAGACAAGGCTATAAATCTGACAGACAACACTATAAAGCTAAGCCTAGTGTTCATACTCATAAATGAAATATCAATATTGCTAAACCTGGAAATGCAAAATGTAGACAGTGACTTTGCCTGGAAGAACTCCAATACAGCAAGAAGTTTCTCTAAGAGAAGCTGTGGACTGATGAACATGGTGACAGAAATACCTACAGAGAGCACCTGCAGCACCTGCCAAGAACAACTGCAATGCCTACAATACCTGCAGAGAACACCTGCAACACCTGCAGAGAACACCTGCAACACCTGCAGAGAACACCTGCAACACCTNACTTGCACCAGAGTTTCTGGTACTGAGCTGGGCACAAAATAAGGACAAGAAGGAAGTATGCTGTCAATGCTGTACTACATGACATTTTTATGATTCTGTGCTCCTCCTTGACTTCAGACTTCAGGTCTCCAGTGCACGGAGCCCTGTGCCCAGTAAAGAATTGGCATTCTTTCTAGGGATGGTAAGATATCTCAGTGGGCAAACCCTGACCACCTGACTTTGATCTCAGGGCCAATGTGATAGGAGAAAAGAACTACCTCCTGAAAGTTGTTCTCTGACCTGCATGCCTGCGCTGCAGCACACATACACAGTCCCACAACACACAACAAGTGCATAAATATAAAAAGTTTGAAAAATAGCATTCTATCCACATCATTCAATAGAAAGGAGAGAGGAGGGGAGGACAAATGTATTGACATTAGAGTCAGACAATGATCAAAGACACTATGTGTACTTCGTATGCATAATCTCATTTAATCTCACAGTAACACTATAGCTCTCATAGTATTATATCCAGAGAGGTTAGGTTAGTGGTTCTCAACCTGTGGGTTGTGACCTCTTTGATGACCCTTTCACATGGGTCTCCTGCGTATCAGATGTTCACATTATAATTCACAGCAGTAGCAAAATTGCAGCTATGAAGTAACATATGCCACAAAAATAATGTTCTGGTTGGGGGTCACCACAACCTGAGGGAACTGCATTAAAGGGTCACAGCATTAGGAAGGTTGAGAACTGCTGGGTAAAAGAAACCATAGAAGCCTCTACATTTAGGAACAGAACCCAGATCTCAGATATTCAGGTGTGTCTGGTAGCAAGCTGAGGTATCCTCCTGCGGTTATACCAGATGAATAGTGTGGCTAATTTTCCAACTGTGAGATAGACTGTCCAGCCCGTATGAAGCAACCATGAGATCTAGCAAGAGAAATAAGTTGACTATGTTAAGTCCTTCCCTGGAGTATCATTCAGTGAAAATAAGTACCAGTCAGTCAGTATACCACCGCACCTGCATGTACAAGTATTTAAAATACTTTCATTTACACACATACACACACACATACACACACACACACACACACACACACACACACATCATGTTGGTGTATGAATGTGTGCCACAGTGTGAGTGTAGAGGTGAGTGAACAGTTTTCCAATGTTGTTTTGTTGTTTGTTTGTTTTTTTACCTTCTACATGAGTTCTGGGGGTCAAACCCTCGAGCTTGGGAAGCACACACTCTAACCACTAGAGCCCTCTTGACAGCCCCAATGCATGAGGGTTTATGGAACTGGTGTGTCAATATGACCCTCTTACATTTGGAACAATGAGATTTTAGCATAAGCCCAGCATGTAATGTCACCAAGTGTGCCATGCATCGGTGTATCAATTATATCGTTATACTTCACGTTATCCACAGTTTATGGCTATCCTGTATACACCAAGAATCACGGTGCAACAAATAATATCCCGAGTCTGTATGGATAACTAAATACATTTTGTGTAGAAACAGAGAATCGTATCAAGATTTTTAGGTTAGTGAGGACCCTTAAAATCATCTAAGGTCAGAGACCTGATCTTTTCTCAAGTGAAACAAGATGGAATCTGAGCCCCGATTCGCCTCACGCTACTCCAGTGGCCTGACTCTATCGCTGAAACTGTGAATGTCTCCAAGGACCGGTCTTCATGGGTTCCTTATTTCAAGTCTCCACTGCCAAACCCACGAGACAATTGTTACTGGTGAATCTGCGATTATCCTAAATACTGTGCCCAGGTATTCCCACCCCACCCCCATCCCCTGCTCTGTCTCTATCCTACTCGGATAATGACATCCTATGGAACAAACAGAGAGAGCAAAGATGGATGAGAACAGGAACGGACGGGTTAATTACACCACGGTCCTTAGCACAAGTCTGTAACATCTATCTTATTGAGCCCCAATAAATGCTTACAGCTCATCACTAGTAAGAACCTAATTAGACATTTATTGCTTATGTAATTCTGAATTAATGGCATGGCAACAAGATTAATATCTCACATTCTGTTACACCTCAGCACTCCCCATTTTAATAATCAATGGATATTTTGTTAACAGACATTAACTATCCTATTAAAACTAAATTAAATGCTATTCTGATTTTATTTTATGAAGTAAATGGTAGTAACACTAATGAGGTGCAGGCCATTTAAATCATGACAGGACAGCCAAATTTGGGTCCTTCTGGTAAGTGAAGTAATTTTGGAGTGAAAAAAAAAAAAAGAGCAGATGTGTCCCTTGGGTTGACAGTTTCATAAATACTGCACAGATCAGTTCTGATGGATTCATAACCAATATGTCGAAAGTCTTCAAGGAACTCTCAGAATGTTCTTTTCTGATCAAGACTGGTAAACATGCCTTACAGGAAATATCAAACTCCAGTACTCCCTATGCTGTAAGGAAAACAGGGCAGTGCAGCGTCACGAGAGGAATTCACTTCAGCCCCGTCACACTTCGCTGATACTGTCAACCTGATGCACTAAGAGAGAGGGGCAGGCAACCAAGGCATCGCCCCCATCAGATTAACTTGCAGGCATGGCTGTGGTGCTGTCATGATTTTTAACTGATGTGAGAGGTCCACCACTCACTGCAGGGGATCGCTTCCACAGGCAGATGTTCCTGGGCTGCTCAAACAAACAAACAAACAAAAAAGATAGCTGAGCCAGCGAGGAACACAAGCCATCCTTCCCTCCTGTGCTTTCTGCTCCGGCTCCTGCTCCCCCCAGGTTTGTATCTTGAGCTCTTTCCTTGGTTTAGCCTCAATGATAGGCTGTGATCTGTAAACTGAAATATACCCTTTCCTCCTCAAAGGACAAAAAATTGGTTTTGATTCACGTTTTAGCACAGCAACAGAAATAAAACCTATCAGAAACAAGCAAAATTTGAGTTCTTTGAGTTGTACAGCATTCCTGTTGGGGAGAGGCAGGGAATTCAGTTTTGCCCAGGGAAGGGAATTTAATAAATAACTCTTGCAATAAATACATATTCAATTACCAATCCTTGAGGACCTGCTGTGTCCCAGAGTAGATTATGATCATATCTTACAGAGAAAAACTATTTCTGAAACGTCTTCCATTCACCATGATGGGTTCTATGAAAAGTACAGTATATGAGGGAAGTGAATAGGGTGCGAGTACAAGATTCTACAATCTCTTTCGAGGAAGAAAGTGGTGATTTGTGAAATTTTCTGACATCTGGGGTCAGAACTTGACCCGGTGTGGAAAGGTCACTGTGAAGTTCCAGAATCTTGTAAAATGCCGGGCTTGAAAACCCTGCTGAGTTCATTTGCCTAGTGACCAAATGGGTCTCAAAACAATGGACTCACTGAACAAGGCTTGATGCAAGGCTGCAATGCCAAGCGCAGCCTCTAAAGCTCACTCTTCCACAGGAATCCAGTTACAAAATCCCGGAGGGAAGTTCAAATGTTGCAGTCGCACTGAATTGTTTGTTTCTCTGAGTTGATTTCACCCAGGAGTCTGGGCAAACATTTTGACAAGCAACTCTAAGGTAGTCAAATCATGATAGGCAGGGTGTGGCTGATGTGATTTTACTACAAAAAATCCACACTATTCCAAAGAATTCTGTCATTGGGATCGTGAGCGAAGCGGGTAACTGGGGTAGGGAGTCAGACACTTGGCTTTCATAGGAGAGGCTACATTTCTGTTTTTTCCAAATATAACTATAAACAAAACCGACTTCCACGCTCAGGAGGGTCCTAGAGCAGAGGCTGTAAAGCTTTACAAATTCAGGAAGCGAGCTCAGCCAGAGGCAGAGGAGGCGGGACTTCCGGGGCAGCAGACAGGCATCACACAGCCCGGTTCAGCTGCCTTCGCCAGCTGTTTCTCCGCATGATTGAGCTTTCAGTAGTTCTGTTGTAGCTGGAAATGTTTCCTGTGTTGATTTTACTATTTCAATCGGAAATTAAGACATCTTGATAAATTACATTACTGATTTCCCAATTTTCAGTCTTTCTCCCTCTATGAGAAGATGCTTATATTCCTTTGACTAAGAGAGTCCAGAGCACTGAATGGCGGTGGTAATTGAAACGTCTCAATCTATTAAAATAGCACCCAGAAAACCCCTTTAATTGAACAGAATCACTCAAGGGGGGGAGAGGTTATAGGTGTTGGCTCCCCTGTGAAAAGTCTGATAGAAACAAGCCTTGCAGCTAAATAGTTGATTTCAACCATGGGTCTGGGCAAACATTTTGATGAGCCACTCTCATATAATCAAATGCCTCTTTGTAGAGGGACATCTTTCAAAATAGGATAGCAGTTCTTTGATAATAATTACACAGGGCATGACATTGTTTTAAAGTGTTGTATTACCAGTAAAGGTAGATACTATTTGGAATATAAAACAGCCCGTTCCTCTCCCCCATCCTTCCTGTTTGAGGCAGGAAGACAAAGGTTTTGAGTTCCCAAAGGGATAAGGACTCTACTAAAGAGACTTCTGCGACGAAAGTGGGGGGTGGAGGAGGCAAAGAGACAGAGTCTGACTTCTCCCCTGAAAGCACTCAAAGGAATATGTCCCTCTCCTACGTCTGTGCAAAGGGCAACTGCGTGTGTCTACCGTGCTTCACCTATCCCCTATGTTCCCTGCCAGTGGTCCATGTTGTGGATTCCATGTGGAAAGTGTAGATAGATTCACCCTTTGCTCCTGTACTTTCAGCTCAAGTGGAGCCTGATACATGGACTGTCTCCTGTCACTCAGAGGCCTTGCCATCGCCCTCAGATTTGAAGTTTACATCACTGTTTGGGATCTCAGATTGTCTGTCTCAGAGAAGGGATGAAAGTATTTGGCATATGGGAAGTACAGTGCTGAATATTTAAATATCAGAAATGTATACTATTTGGTGAGAGTCCTTTTGCTCACCAAATAGTTACGTTCCCATCCCTAAGACACTCGTGAGGCTGTGTGTGTGTGCGCGTGCGCGCACACACACACATATCCCTTGTGAAGCTTAGGAGTAGTCGGGAGATATGAAGATCACTATTCTTCGCTATTCTTAGCTCCCAACCATGAGACTGACAATGCTCTGAGAGATACCAGGTTCCAAAAGGACGATAAACTGTAATGAATGTTCAGTGGGAGTAAGAAGTCAGCTTCCTTATAAAAACTCACAGAGATTAGGGTTTCTTTATAGCATAACTTGTCTCATTCTGAATGTCAAAGCAGTAATACTGACAATATTATGATAAATTCAACATTGTTCAGCATAACGTCAAGTACTACAATTGGGGTTGTAAAGCCGGAGGTATAACTCCACGTATCTGAAGGAGAATTCACTTGAACATTCAGTGACACAAAACCTGGCTATCCTCACTGGCTTTGTGTTAGAACTATGACTTTCTTACTCCACAGAGTTTTGTTTTCCTGGACTTTCTAATTGCCTTTCTCTTTTTCTCCAGAAAACTATAAGATCTTTGTGGGGAGCTTTGGGGGCTTTGTGGGGAGCTTTGGGAGCCACTTGGTAGGAATCTGACATTGGGCCATGACAAGGAATTAAGTTCAGGCAGGAATCTTAATCTTAGGGTGAAACAAAAGGAGTAGGCTTCAGGTAAGAATCTGATTTGGGGTTTGGACAAGGAAGTGGGCTCAGGTATTTTGGTCATCCTGACAAGCCCTTGGAAACAGCATCACAATCGCGGGAATGACCATTCTGTTTGATCTTGACCTCACTGCTTGTATGTAATTAAAATGGTATAAAAGCAGATTGGGAAAAATAAATAAATAAACCTGAGTCAGCCTCAGAATTGGCTGGGGTCATGCTACAATGTTGTCTAAATGTTGTCTTTTTTTTTTTTTTTTTTTTTTTTTTTTTTTTTTTTTTTTCCTCACTCCTATGCTAGAGAACTTGTTAATGGACTGAACTGGCTTGGCCAGATCTTCATTGTCTCCAGACTGACTCTGACCCTCCAGCTCCCATATCACAACACAGAGATTTATATTTATTTATGTAGCTCAGGTCTTAGCTGGGGCTAGCTCATATAACTTAATCAACCCATTTATTCTAATCTAAGTTGAGCCACGTGGCCCATTAGTTACCTCTCCTTCGATTGCAGTACCTGTCTCTTCCTCCACATCTGGCTGGAGAGTCTCCCTTCTCTCCCTCTTTTCCGGAGTTCCTATCTCTGCCGGAAGTTCCAGCTATCCCCTCCTGTTTTGCTCTAGGCCATTCAGCTCTTAACTAATCAGAAGGGGATAGGGACAATGGTTACAAAGCATGTGTAAATGTTTCGAGACACTCGATGCTTCATAAAAATAACAGTATCAAAGTCCTGCCTATACTCAGATCTCAGCCCATACAGAAAGCAACATTTGAATAATACAAACACAGTCTTCACAGAGTGCACATGAGTATTCAAATACTTCATTTTATTTTTGCTTTTCTGGATATCACCAGAATGGGCCTAATGAGTAAAAAAAAATTTTTTTTAGCTTAATGATCTGTTTCTTACAGCCTCTTTCTCTTCACTGCCCCATGTCATAAACCTATCCTAGATTTTTGTTAATTATATACCTGTACATCAGTTACCTCTTTATAGGAATCTTTACTACACTGAAAAAAAAAATCTTGCCATGCCTAAAATGCTGAAGTTTCTTACTTTATCTATGCTTGCCAATGTCAAAATGAATTAGTCATAAAATAGTAAATTGAATTTTTGAAAATGTTCCTTTTAATATTTTGCTTGTATGTGGTGTCTGTGAGCGTGTGTGTGTGTGTGTGTGTGTGTGTGTGTGTGTGTGTGTGTGTGTACCTGAGTGTTGGTGCTCTCAGTTCTGACCAGAATTGCCATATGTCCTTCTGGTAGACTTATAGGAAGTTGAGAGCCACTGAATTCAGGTCCTCTGTAAGAACAGTGCATGTTCTTAACTACTAAACTATATTCCAGCCCTCATAAGTTATATTTTAAGAGACAACATTTCCATCTCTCCGTCATGTCTAATGAACATTGCTATAGGTCAGGATATGCGACATCAGTGGCTTTGACATCTTTGATGTTTCCTCTTTTAACTATTTTACTTATGCATGAAAGCTTCTCTCCAGGACTTTCATGATTTCCTTCAGCATAAGATCTTAGTGGCCTTGACAGTGTACATAATGTGTAGGCACCAGTGCATCTCATTCTCTAGATGTCCTGATGTTAGGGCTTCACAGAGTGCATAAAATGTTGGCAGACTTTCAGAGCCACAAGAAAAGTTTGCATCCCTCCAAATTATCAAGTTGTTGGATCCAAACAAATCCACCGATTCTTTAGTTCTTTAACTTATTCTCCAATACCAGAGGCAAAGATGATATAGAATCCCGATTATGTCCTATCTTACCTCTGAGATCAGGCATCATGGAAAAGCCCATGGAATAGGGATGGCTCTGGGGGCTGCCCATTGAACACTCACTGCCAAGGTCAAGGACAGACATCTTATCTTCCTGGCAGTATTTGCACAGTCTGTGGCCATACTGCTGTGATCATATTTTATACTAGATTTTGGAATCTAAGCAGAGTTAGGCCTAGTCAGCACTTAGATGAGACAAATATTTACATGGAAATATGAATATATGTCACCAGTTAATGACAACTCAAGGGTGGCAGAATTTAGGAGTCGTTCCTAAGAGAAGTTGTTTTCCTTATATGAGGAAAATGAGTGGTAGACCCTGGTCCCTAAATCACAGAGGCTTCCCCAATCCCGCACTGTGACTAGTGACGGACATGAAACCTCGAGGTCTTCAATGCACACTGTGCACTTCTCACAGCTTCTCCATATGCCCAGATACTGGGGCTCCAGTCAGTTCCATCTGAGTTTTGAGTGAGGTTCTACCTGTACAAGTCGAATGAAAGTTTTAGGCAGCCAAGACTATACTAACTTTCTATTCCTATTTGACTCTCAGTACCCAGTCGACTGACCTTGTAGACAATTGATCACAGATTTTGGCTTAATTGAGCCTGTCACAGGAAGGCCAGTTCCTTTTAGACTCAAGGTCTACCCTGCTGAGATACTCTTGGGGCTAGTGAATTCATTGGAAGGAAATGTAACTCCCACTTCAGTTGAAAACTCTTGAGGCATTTATTGAGGGGGCTTGGTGCCAGGGCTTTGTGGGCTTGAAAAGAGACTAAAGTTTCCTCTCTTATACCATGAGAGACTTCCAGGCTTCATAGCTAGCTGTCTTCTCTGAATTCTGAGGTCACATGAAGTCAAAGGGTTTCCTTTTTTTTTTTTTTTAAACACTAAGGCAGCCTGAATCAGTAGACAGTCACAATAGTTGAGCACCTTGTCTGTTAACTGGATTTAAGTAATTCTATTAGCAAGGCCTCTAACTTCTGGACCCATTTCACTTGCCCATATGAAGAGTTAAGAAATTTTCATAAACTTCTAGCTCTTCACAACTCCAATAGGGAAAGGAGCATGGTTCAGCCCAGAATGAGGCCATGCATGCCCTATCTTTGGAGCCACACAGACTATGACAAACATAGACAGTCAAGCTCCAAACTTGTTAATTCCATTCACACCAGGACACAGTTTAAGAGCTACCATGCAAGATGGGTACGGGGGCTTACCTTTAATCCCAGCATTTGAGAGGCAGGTGTATCTATGAATTTGAAGACAGCCTGGGCTACAGAGACAGCCTGGGCTACAGAGACAGCCTGGGCTACATGAAAACCAAACAACAAAAGAATAGCTGTTGTGTAAAGGAAACTAGTTACCAGAGAACAGGATGGCAGAGAAGATGGATTGGGGAGGGTTAATGGAAAAGTTGGTTACGTTGACAAGGCAGTGTCCTGAGAAATGAAATGTGTCAGAAACATATAGCCCAAGGCAAGATGATTAATTAGAGCTACTATTTTTACAACCTTGATGTTTGTGTCCAAGTTATAGAGAAGCATGCTCAGTTTTTAACTTGGAATTCTTCTAGGACAAATACAGGCTGGGTCATCAAGAAGTGGAATCTGTATTTGTGAATCTCAGAGAGAGAGAGAGAGAGAGAGAGCTCTGAAGTGGACAATGAGATCTGAGCATCATCAGCATGTGAGCAAAAGGCAAGACCATGAATGCTGACAGAGTCATTGAAGAAGATCAAGCAGCTGGGTATAAAAGAGTCTATTACTTACCCCTCAAGCTAGCCTAAGACAAAAGCTAGCTCTCTCTCTCTCTCTCTCTCTCTCTCTCTCTCTCTCTCTCTCTCTCCTGTCATGTCTGGGTGTGACTGCTGAAAAAGTGACTGACCTTTTTGACCCTTAGGAGACAAGACTGAGGACAAAAAGGGCCCACAATTCAAATGCTGATTTTTTTTTTCAAAGAAAACAAAATCTCTATTCTAAGTGCTATTAGTGGCTGTATCCATGTCCTTTCTTGTCACTGCGATGAAATACAAAAATAACTTAAGGGGAAAGGAGTTTATTTGGGCTTATAGTTTTATAGTTGATGAAACAGAGTCCATCATATCGAGGAAGACACAGTCAGCACAGAGGCAGGAGCAGGAAGCAGGTGGGTCACATTACATCCATAATCAGGAAGCTAAGAACAAACAGGGAATGGGGCTGCTGTAAAACTTTAAAGCTCATTTATCTTAATCTTGTTGCATCCTGCAGGAACCCCTCCTCCCACCCTACCCCTATTCCCCAGAGACTCGGCTTCCTGGTGAGGTCTCCCTCTAGCTTTTTTTTTTTCTACCTGTCTCAGCTGCCCACTCTAGCTCATCTCCATCCCTTTATGTCACCCACATAAGAACATGTTTTACCAATATCTTCATTGGCCACACCAGGCTGGGATGCAAAAGGGTGGTGTTTACGCCACACCAGGCTGGGATGCAGAGGGGTGCATCTCCTTCCTGTCCTCTGTTTCAGTTTCTCCAGTCTTTCTCTGAGTCCTGCAGGAGCCTGCCTGCAGGATCTTTCCAACTCATGTCAATTCTCTGGGAACCCTGCCTCTAGGTGCAGATTCAGGATACCCCCAGCTTTTACCCACTGCCTCTGTCAGACTTTCCTTATAGACCATCCCTTCCTGTCACCCACTGATCTGTACTATAGTTACTTAAGATCCAGAATGGGTAACAACAACAAAAGGATTGGACCGTGTCGTACTCAGGGTTTCCATGGATGTGAGCAGACACCATGACCAAGGCAGCTCTTATAAGGACAACATTTCACTGGGACTGGTATACAGGTTTAGAGGCTCAGTTCATTATTATCAAGGTGGGAACATGGCAGCCTCTGGGCAGGCATGGTGTGGGTGGAGCTGGGAGTTCTACATCTTCATCTGAAGGCTGCTAGGAGAAGACTGGCTCCCAGGCAACTAGGAGGAAGGTCTCTCAAAGCTACCCCCACTGTGACACACTTCCACCAGCAAGGCTACATCAACTCCAACAAGGCCACACCTCCTAATAGTGCCCCTCCCTGGTGCCAAGCATATGCAAACCACCACAGACACCCACCCAACAAAAACAAGACCAAATAGACCAAGAAACACCTCAGACACCATAACTCCAGATGCTTAGATCCCAGTGCAAACAAACAAACAAATAAACAAAACCCACAAACGTGAGCAGTCAAGACAACGCACCTGCTCCAGAAGCCAGCAATCACAATGCAATAGCTAAAGCATCGACAAGGTCTTCAAAATTACAATTGAATATGCTGAAGGACCTTTAAAGAGGATGTGAATAAAAGTCTCAATGAAGACTGAAAATACAAAAGGCATAAAATTGGAATTTAACAACAACAACAACAACAAATAAGAATAAATCATAAAATGAAAAACGTAAGATTCAAGTCATAGTGGCGGTTTCTTGGAAGGGTGTTTAGGCTGAAGGTGGCGAAGACGAGCGGACTCATTTCCTCCGTCTGTTGTGCATTGCTCTGTACTCTTCAGGCATCCCCTTGCCCATAGGTTGCCCTGTTAGAACAGCTGGAAAACCAACCACTTAATAAAATAAGCTGAACGAGACAAAGGTAGAAGACTACGCGTATACAAAGAAAATGAAGAAACAAAACAGGGAAAGCATACTTGGTTTGTGAACATATTTGTATTTTATCCTAACAAAATATCAGGAGCTTGAGGATGTAAGCAGCAGAAACTGGCTCTCACAGTTCTGGAAAACAATGGGCCCACAGTCTCCCTAGAAGACTGAGGGAAGCCTGATTATGGTGTCTTTCCTGCCCCTGGGAGGTGTAGCCACTCGTTTGCTCATAGGAGAAGAGGCAAGGCATTCTTAGGTCTCTCTCTACCCTTTCCTCTTCATGTCTGACTCTGAGTTCACACTTCTTTTGAACCAGGATGCCTATCATACCGGATCACACACTAATGATGTCATCCTTGCTTTATTACTTCTAAGTCAAGTCACGTTCTGAGGCAAGGACAGCTAAGATCTCACTCAGCATGTGGATCTGAGGAAACACAGTTCTACCCCATGACAGAAAGCCCTTGCCATGTTCCCGGGAGACTGTTTATCCTGTTGACTTGGCATCAGCAGAAGCCATGTGGAGGCTTTCCTCAGAATGATAGCTTTTCCTCAGCCCCCTGTGCACTGCTTCTTAGCCTCACCTGCTTGATGAGCTACAGGCCAGGGAGAGATCCCATCTCAAAGATAGTTGGTGTTCCTCAGGATGACAGCCAAGGTTGTCCTAGCTGTACAGGCATATAAACACATACACATGTACTTACACACAGAGAAATACACACACACACACACACACACACACACACACACACAGATAAATAGATAGATAGATAGATAGATAGATAGATAGATAGATAGATAGATAGATAGATAGACAGACAGATATAAATAAGGAGACCATGGCATATAAAAGGCACATATTGAATCAGGAAGCCTACTTGGCAGCTGTGGTTCTGGTTCTGGCAAATCTCAATCTGTCTGTCTGTCTGTCTCTCTGTCTCTCTGTCTCTCTGTGTCTGTCTGTGTCTCTCTGTCTAGTCTGTCTGTCTGTCTGCCTGTCTGTCTCTCTGTGTCTCTCTGTCTGTCTGTCTGTCTCCCCTCCCTCCATCACGAAAGGCACATCGCTGAAGCCTAGCCACTCACACATCATTTCCTTTCTTGTGCTACTGATAACTGCATTTGTGGAAACGGAAGGAGTCCCTAGGAGGTTGATTCGACATGTGGGTATCTCTAGAATTTTACTTTGTAACCAAATAATGCGTTCCTCTGAGGAGAGCATTGCTGCATGCAGAGACAAGGTAATTTAAAAATCATGTTCAACTTATGTTTATAATAGAAGTCAAGATAAGGGAATGTTTTCCTTCTGGAAGAGAGAAGGGGGCCTACGTGTAAACATTTAGGAACAAACCATGAAGTTGTTTGATACAGCCACACCATGGATGCTGCAACACACACGTACACACGTCCAAACACGCATACACACATCCCCGCACACCGTACACTACACACTTAGAACCGTTACCAGGCAAGCAGAGGTCATAGGAGAAAAGGGGCCAAGAAGCTCAGATCTGCAGCAAACATCAGGATCCGTTCCTCTCCTGGACGCTTTACCTTCCCTTGCCTCCTCCCAGATCCTCCCCACCCACCAATTCCCAGCCTCCTTTCCCTCTCAGAAAACAAACAGGCATCATACCCTGCCTCTGCAAAAAGAAAAAGTAAAAGAAATAAAAAACACAAGACGCACACATGCACATGCAACACACACGCACATACACACACATCTTAAAAACATGAAACCAAGAACTGTATTATGGCTGGATGTGATGATGCATGCCTTTAATCCAAGCACTCACTCAGGAGGCAGAGACAGGCAGATCTCTGTAAGTTTGAGGCCAGCCTGGTCTACAGAACGAGTCCAGGACAGAACTT
This sequence comes from Mus pahari, assembly GCF_900095145.1. Taxonomy (NCBI): domain Eukaryota; kingdom Metazoa; phylum Chordata; class Mammalia; order Rodentia; family Muridae; genus Mus; species Mus pahari. The sequence continues at coordinate 32,967,834 of NC_034598.1, forward strand.
GTTACAGAGAAACCCTCGCTCAAAAAACAAAACAAACAAACAAACAAACAAAAACCCAGCAACAAAAAACAAAAACAACACCAACAACAAACTATAATACACAGGCAAAAGACCACAACAATACATGCCCAAACACAGGAATATGAAAAAAAAACAATGTGCAAAAATACCCTTGAGTTCCTTTTGCATTGGCCGTCAACTACTGCGATCATAGGAACTGCCTTTCAATGTGGTTTCTATACCCAGCTGAGACTTCATCAGAAAAAAAAAAAAATGTTTTCCCTTTGCAAGAGATTATTGACTGAAACTAACTCCTGGCTTAGGGATGGGAGCTCCTGTCCACTTGCCACCCTCTGTGGTGGGACGCCATCTGGCTTAGACCTGAGCAGGCCCTGCACATGCAGCCTCCATCTCTGTGAGCCAGTGTGTGAATCAATCCTGTTGCATCAAAGACAGTTCTCATTTAGTGTGTTCGGATGGCCAGGCAGAACTCAAACAGTACAATCTTGTCATCTCTGATGATCTATCTCTAAACGGCTTCTCTTGGGACATTCAGTAACTCCCAGAAGTCACGATCCTTCTCTTGCCAGGGACTTTGCATGGCTTCCTGACACCCACCCAACACACTGGACACTCTTACCCAACCTCCCCAGTCAGTTTCTACATCTCCCAAATGTTCCATAAACTGACAAAGACCAAGCACGGATGGCTTCTTTAGATCCACAGTTTCGATCATTTTCAGCAGCCGAGCATGCAAAGAGCCCATGTGGACATATTTTCCAGTACGTATTCTGATGAGTCACACAACCAAAAGAGACGGTCCCGAATAAAAACATTTAACGTTCTTCAGTGCGGACTCTTTATGTATGGTAAATGAATTCTACATTTTTATCTTTAGATTTGGAGAAAATTTCTTAGACCGTTTCACTTCTAAATGGATAATATAAGTTTAATTAAGTAAGGATTTTTTTTAAATTGCCTTTCAAAGCCTCCGCCAGAGCAGGGTTCGGTGAAGTCAGTCAGTGAATGTACTGCATGCCTCTGGATGAGCAAGAGCTTGAGAAACGGTTAGGGAAGTTAAATAGTAAGTGATATGGAAAGGTCAGCAGGGGGAGGGTGGGGAGGAGGAGCACTTGGATGGGGAGGAGGGGGACTGGGGTAGGGGCATGAAAAGGTAAACTGGGGTGGAGGCAGGAGGAGGAGCACTGGGGTGGAGGCAGGAGGAGGAGCACTGGGGTGGAGGCAGGAGGAGGACAGATGTGGAGACAGGAGGAGGAGGAGCACTGGGGTGGGGCAGGAAGAGGACTGGGATGGGGGCAGGAGGAGGACTGTCATGGGGTGGGAGGAAGGCTGGAGTGGAGGAAGACTGGGGTGGGGGAAGGAGGAGGACTGTGGTGGGGTGGGAGGAGGACTGGAGTGGGGGAAGGAGGAGGACTGTGGTGGGGTGGGAGGAGGACTGGAGTGGGGGAAGGAGGAGGACTAGAGTGGGGTGGGAGGAGGACTGGAGTGGAGGAAAGAGGAAGACAGGGGTTGGGGAATGAGGAGGACTGGGATGAGATGGGAGGAGGAGAGAGTTTCAGACAAGAAAAAGAAGATGGAGCCCTGTGTATTCTATATGCAGCCAAATACATCACATAGCCCCAACAATGAGCAGCCTCTCCTTTGCCCCACGGTTGTCCTTACTGAGAGAGCCCATGAGGTGACAGTCTCTTCACATCTTCAACTCTGATTCTTGGACAAGATACGCACAATCCGGAGTCTGGAGGAGGTAGGAGGATAATGAGCGAGTCACCGTGAAAAGCAGGGGTAGTTAGGAAGCGGTAAGAAACAGTTGGTGTGGGAGATGGGTGGTTCTGTCAGTGAAGGTATTGCCTTTCAAGTGTGGGAGCCTGCATTTAATCTCTAGAACCCGGGGGATAAAACTGTCAGACACAGGGGCAGGTGTTGTAATCACGGCACTGGACGAGTGGAGACAGGAGATAGGAAGGTTCACCCCCCCCCCCCCAAAGCTTTCAGCATCCGTAGCGAAGGGGTTAGGACCGGTGCTTCAAGAGGGAGGTAGTGGGATGGGTAGATGTTGCCATGTCCGAAAGAAACTTGGGACACGTGGTTAACTGAGGTGTGCCTAGTATCATACCAGGCTCAGCCAGTACTGATGGCTCTTCTCAGATCTCGCCCCGCCCCGTACACGCCCTCCTCCAGCTTCCCATGTAACCCTACCATTGTTCCCATGAGCTCTTTTGGCTCTTGGCTCTCTCTTGATCCACGGGTACCCTTCCCTATTGCTCTTCTTTCTGGGTTCCCATCTCTCGCTCTCCCGACCCTCATCATGCAGTTCAGTCTGCCAGTCACATTTGGTCTACTACTTTCTCTCCCTACTCTGGACTCTTCCAGATGTTTCTGGCTGCTCTCGCCCTCATATCTACAATAAAAACCTTCTCAACTGCACCTTGGAGCAGTCCTATCCTCACTTTATACACCTGGTGCTGAAACGCCCATTTTATACAGATGTTATATAATACAGAGAGACATATCAGAGGAGTTAATGGGTAAAAGTAGATTCTGTGGCCCTAGGGTGGGACCTGCTGGACCATGAGGGAGCCTTCCGTACAGCGCTAATAGTATGTGTGACCATATCCGCTGGCAAACCACGTGACTCAAGATAAGGGATCCTAGCAAACTAGTGGGCCTGGAAGAGGGCGGTGGCTGCTTCTCTTGTCTCTACTGAAGTTCCCTAAGGTGCTGGCAGCCTGGCATCTTCCCATAGTGACAGTAGGGTAGTTGACTACTCCAGAGCTCATTGGTCCAAAGGCTGTATAAAAAGTAATAATTTTTGTGGGGAGCCGCCCTCACATTCGCCATTACAAGATGGCGCTGATGTCCTGTGCTCTAACAAACAAACAAGGCAGCTGCGCATGTGCTGGGTAGAT
>NC_034598.1:32971123-32973358 GCF_900095145.1 Mus pahari
CAGCAACAAAATGCTTGCTCCTGTGCACCACAGTAGTTCTGCACTTTGATGCTGACCTCTGGAGTGTGTTTCCCCTGTTGGTGACTCCGCCTTACTCCCAGTAAGGGTCCCAGTTCCCACAATGTACAGTGAGATATTCAGCATGCATAGCCATTGTTTAGCTAGCAAATAAAATGCTGTGTATGGGGAAACCTTAAGCCAAATTTTGAGATTTTGAGAGGCTATAACATTTTTCCTGATAATATGCGTCTGGTTCCATCTGACGCCTGGGCTTAGAGCGTGTAGATCATGGTTTTGGGGTGGCTGGTTTGAGCCCCTCGTCCAGAGGGAGAGCTATGGGTAGGAGATGTGACCTTTAAAGGTTTATCTAGAACTCAGCGGGTTCTACTAAACCTTTCAGGACGGGCAGGACTAATGGAGAACTAAAATGCCATCTTCTCTGAGCACTCTGAACCCTGAGAGATAGACTGAACGTGTGCTGGCGTTCTTAAACCAGAAGGAAGCAAGCATGGGGTTTCCAGGGGGGAAAAGATCACCATTCTGGCTTGTTTACCATTGCTAAAGTTCTAGCCGCTGCTTTAAAAGCCCTCCTCACTAACACTCGGGGCAGCGAGTTGATTATAGTTATTATTAAGCTGAAAGGTAAGAAATTGCTCGCGAGAAATCTGCATCCTGTCATGTACCAAAGCTGCGAAGATTTGTCCCAGTTCTTTCTCGGGGAGTGCAGATAAACACTTTCCCGCAAGTCAGGGGCCTTTTCAACATTTCAATGGCCTAGTGGGAAACCCTTTTGAGCCTAGAGGGCAATTACTAAAAACTTCAGGTTAAGTGGGGAGGGGGGACAGGAGAAAAAAAATCTGATTGCCAACCCAAACAAGTGAGGTCCAGGGGAACGGGCTTAAGTTGTGCATTAAGTATAATCTTTTGGCTTTGACAAGTAGGTAAGGTGACCAAGAATTAGCCATTCAAGCTGGAGCCCTGAGTAGCTTGGCTGGGATGGGAAGTAGGCGGCAGCTCCTGGCACCTGACAGCTTTCCACGCAGGGAATCATCTTGAGGCTAATAAAGTGATCTGCTGGAGGGAGGTTGTTAAGTTTGTTTTTTGAATGTGCATATTTGGGGACTCACACCCCTCCCTCCCCCCCCAAAAAAAAACCCCTAAAGCATTGACAAAGATGCATGGAAACCAAGATAAAGTGAGCTATAGAATGGCCTCTGAGGACAGTATAGCTCCATCCTCTCTGGCTCCTGACTGAAGCCAGGAGCCCGCCTTTCCTTACCTCTCCAATCATCCCCCTAGGTCTGTGTCCACCCTTTCTTTGCTTTTCTGGTTGACCCCAAGGTCTGCATCTATCCCAAGGTTGTAGAATAACAGAGATGGATCCCTAGCCATGCTTCCCATACCCAGGGGACTTGGGCAGATATTTGAAAAGGGGGTAAATCTCATTTAGTGGATTCATTAAAAAAAAAATAGAAAAATATTCTTGCATAAAATTCCACTTGGATTCTGAGTAACGGGTCTTCCAAGCTGTCAGGAAGTCTCACCCACACCCATTAGGCCAGGGTCTTAGAGTACACAGGGAGATTAGACAAGTCTAGTGTGTTGTTTGTCTTCAATGGCTAGCAGTGAAGAGGCAGCTGCGTCCCTGACACGGTTTGCTTAGGTCCCACCTGTGTGGCTGCTGGGACACAGATAGATAGAGAGTCTCTGACCAGGTGAGGAGACACTTACTCCCAGATCTAAGTGTTGGCTCACACTCAGCTCTTCCGTCTCAGAGACGCTCATGTGGGATGTTATCCAGAACCCCACTGCTGCAAGGTGGCCACCACCACCCACCACCCCTTCCCAGCCTAGGGAAGAAGCTTGCCCCACCCCATATTTAGAAAGATGCCTTTGTTTTCTCCGGCTTTAAGCAAAACATAAGGAGCCTGACCTCCTCTTTGAAATGAGAACCTGGAGAACATATAGACGGGGGGGGGGGGGGGGCTGAGAGACGCTTTTGCAGATGACCCAAGTTCAGTTCCCAGAACCCATAGAGGTGGTGCATAGTCACCTGTAGTTCCAGCTCCAAGGGACTTGATGTTCTCCTCTGGCTTCTGCAGGCACCTGCACATATGTAGCATGTACCTACACACATACACACAGACATACACATAAGTGTCTCCTCACCTGGTCAGAGACTCTCTATCTATCTGTGTCCCAGCAGCCATAGACAGACAGACAGACAGACAGACA
>NC_034598.1:32973498-32978665 GCF_900095145.1 Mus pahari
GGAGGAGGAGGAGGAGGAGGAGGGAGGGAGGGAGGGAGAGAGGGAGGGAGAGAGGGAGAAGGGGAGAAGGGGAGAGAGAATAGCAACAACATTGATCCTATATCAGGCCAAAGATCTCATGCATTCTGAGATGCTGATACCCTTGATACTTACTGGTGGTGATGGAATCTATCCCTGAACAAACTATTCCATGAACCGTGAAATCTGAGCATCACTGTTGTAAAGCCAGAAAACATAAAAATGAATCCTCTTTGCAAACGCCTGCAATCCTGTAAGAAGCAGCTGCTGTGTGTGGTGGCACAGGCTTGTCCCTCTACTTGGGAGCTGAGAGAGGACTGTGGGAGTCCTTAGCGTGCCCGCTTACCAGCAGAGCAACATTGACAACTGTTTGTAAAGATACCAACGTGAATGCAAGGTTTCTGCGGCTTCCATACACGCTGATGGCTTTTCTTGTTGTTAGAAGACTTGAAAGAGAGGCCGTGGATATTTCACGCAGGGATTGAATTCAAATATAATTTTTTGTAAGTTTTTTCCCCCCTCTTGTGTTTCTTCAAGTTCATTATTCATGGATTTTCGTTTTGCTTTAATCCGATTTGATACCTGTGAAGCACTTTTAAGCTCAGAATTGTACTGGAAAATTCCACTGTGAGCTGTTAATTCCATCGGGATTGAGAGGACTTCAGTTTTTAGGAGTTACCTCCAAGGCCTTGGAGTAATGGACACGGGCTGGGGATGGAGGTGGATGTGTTGTTGGGTGCCCCAGGAGGAAGGCTGGTGTGGAATCCTCAGAGGAAACAAGTCAGGACAGGCCATAACACCTGAACCTACTCTGAGGAGCTGGGCGGAGCTTCCTCGGTGATGTCATCCCACTGTGGAGTGGGAGGTCTTTCCTCACAGGAGCTCAACTCTGAGGTGCCTGCTCTCCCCACTCTAACTTTTCTCCACCTCCTCTGTCTGCCTAAGACAGCTCATTCAGTTCTACCAGGCCCCCTGAAGGAGACCAGTGGGCACATTCAGCTATCATTCACTACATGCCATCAACCTCAGTTCCTGCCCACTTTGTTTTAAGATTTTATAATTTCATTTTCTCCTTAGAAGGGTTTTGTACGCAGGTGTGTATGTTCATTGCTTGTGCGCCCGGTACCAGCAGAAGCCAGAAGAGGGTGCTGGATCCCCTTCAGCTGGAGTTATAGATGGTTGTAAAGGGTCATGTGGGTGCTGGGAACTGAACCTGGGTCCTCTGTAATGCTTTTACAGGTGCTCTCAACTACTAATTCATCTCTCTAACTGCCCCTTCCCATCACCACCTTGGGTTGACTGTTCGGTTGTTGTTGTTGCTTTGAGAGATGGTCTCTCACTGGCCTGGAATTAGCCAAGCAGGCTGGCTCAGCTGGCTAAAAGCCCCAAGTATCTGCTTGTCTTTGCCTCCCTAAAATTAGGATTGTAAATACAGGTCGCCATGCCTAGCTCTTTGCTTGTTCATTTTCCTGTGGATTCTGTGGATTAAACTCAGGCTCGTACCTACCATTCATCAATAGATCTATCTCCCCAGCCCCGATGTGAGCCATTTTGACTCTGCCATTTTAAACATAAAATTCAATGTTTTCCAATGAGGCCATGGCTTTCCATTCACCACAAATTCTCTTATTTCTAATTGTTTACCTCTGGCTAGACTCATATTTATGATGCCTGCCAGGTCCCAGGGGCATCTAAGTTCATGGATTCCTGGTCTATATGTAAAGCCAAGATGACTCTGGGTTTATCTGGGTAATGAGAATTCACACACACACACACACACACACACACACACACACACACACACACANCACACACACACACACACACACACACACACACACACACACACACACACACAGGTCTGTGCTGTCCTTGTAAGTTTCATACAATCAGAGGTCACATGCTTTTAGCTTTATGTGGGGAATACAACCATCTGTGCTGTAGCATCGTTTTGCAGTATTCACTGACACATACCATTATAGCCATCCAGACAAACGCTCAGTGAATAACCTTTAACTTGTTCATGACTTGGATCAGCTTGCCACAACGGTCCAAAGAACAAACAATATTCATCCATCTCTATCATTGCTATGGCCTCGCGAGACTTGCTTGCCTCTGGAGACGAGCAGATCAGACAAGTTTAGTGATATTCTGATTTTTTAAAAAATTACATTTATGTACAAGGAAAGGAGTCTAGAATAGGAGTCTCTTTTTAAAAGAGTCCTCCTTTTGGCTGAAGCCCTGCTGTGGAATGGAACAGGAGAAAGGAGTTTGGACACGGGTTTTTTTTTCTTACTCCGCCTCTTCCAGCCTTTGTCCTATGGGCTGTCTGATGAGTTGCTTGGCCCAGCAACAAAGCCCAGCCCACCTGTCTAGGTGATGGCCCCACCTCTTGGGAAACCTGGGACCCTTTCCATCACTGAGCCAGAAAACCGGGCGTCGCCGTGGAGATCGCAGCTGGTCTGCAAAACTGATGATAAATCATGGGGAGGCATGATTTAAAGAAGGACCTACAATATCGCTTCCCAGCCCAGAGACAGAAATGACATTCAAGTACAGATTGCCCTCAAGCCCTTCATCCAGATCAAACCTTCGTTGTCCCCTATTAAAGATCATATACGTCTCCTCGCCCCGTTTCTCTAAACTATCTCACTTGGCGCATGTTTATCCGGGTGTGTGTCCATCCGCTCCCGCGCCCATCTGGGTATAATTTTCCACCGTCTCCTCCGCGCGCTGCATTTTCTTCTTTAATTCCCTCCTCTAAACCCACTTCTGTGGATCTTGCCTTCACATTATACCACTGAAAGGCCCAGCTGGAAGGAAGTGCCTCTGAATGGAGTCCAAGAACGAAACAAAGACGATGGGAACCAGATGCCATTTCGGTCATCTCAGTGTGAGTCACCGTTCCTCCTGGAAAGTGCCGATTTCAATTCAACCAGCATTTCATCTTGGGCTCAGCAGACAGAAGTCCTCCCTCCGCACGTGGATGCTCCCACCGTCCTCACAGGGCCGTAGATCTGAATTTTGCATCCTGCGAGTGTTCATAGAAGTCTAGCAATAACGGATAAATATTTATTAGGGAGGTTTGAGATCCAACATAAGGTGGTCATTTCCTTCGCGGGTCATTTCCTTCGCGGGTCATTTGCCCACTCTGATTCCAGCCTCAGCTACTGTCCTTCGCCAACCCACCCTTAGGGTTTGAGATGGAACATGATAGTTTGATAAGGATATACTGGTTCATATTGTTCAGAATTAAAAACAATAAACAACAACAAGACACTACCGTCCAGAGTCAGGTAATCTTCATGTATAATGTTTCCTACTTTAAAAATGTAATTTCAACTGAGTGCTGTGTGGTAAATCACATTAGCCCCAGAGTTTGAATCATTAATTCTTTCAAGCAGAGAGCCTAAGATACTAACAAGCACCCAGCTAGTCTTACTTCCAAAACACTAAAAAGCTGGAAGACACACACCCTTTTTCTTTAACAATGACTTTGAGAAATGACTCTCAAAGCTCTTCTGGAAGGAATTCCGTTAACACAGTGACAAGGAGAGGCAAATGACATTGGGGTGACCTGAGACACAGTGAGACTGTCCAACAGAAAAGATGCTTGCAGCACAAGCCTGAGGACCAGGAGTCAATGGTCCCTGAAACCCATATTAATGTAGAAGGTCTTTGGCCACAAAGTTGTCTTCTGATCTTCTCCGTAAAGTGGGATACCTGTGCCCCCTTGATAATCATCCTTTTAAAATTTAAGTATAATTATTATATATGTCATATATGATATATATTTATGTATATAATGTAAGTATATAAGTATCATTGTCATATATATATATATATCATATATATGTATGACAAAATCCAAAATCATATAAAGCCTGTGGCTATGCATGTGTGCACACATGAGTCCCTGAATATACAAATTATGCATATGTCTAAAACAACATACTATACACATACATTTGACTACACTTCCTTTGAAAATTGTGCTGGTGTATCTGTAAAGACAATAAAAGAGAAACCAAAATGAAGACAAAACCACAACGATCGGCAGATGTTTGGTGATCTTCCAGAAGATGGAAAGGAAGTGACAATTATTGGTGCACAAAGAAGAGGGGAGCACTCAGGATTCCAGAGCTGCCCAGAAGGCTGCCAGGAAGCGGGAGGTGATCTTTCCATGGGAGCCCGAAGGGTCCCTACAAAGAGCATTAACAAACAGGCACAGACCTGGAGTGCACGGGGAAGCCGAATGATGGGGCAGGAGACTGAAGGTCAGCTAGGGATTGCCCTTCCTGCCTTCCTCACCCTAACCACGCCTACGGACCAGGTTTAAGATTCAAAGCCTTCCTTCCTTCCCTGGGATCTGCCCAGTGTGGGCTGGAGAGAGGGCTGAGGGGTAGTCTGCACTCACTGATCTCCTGGGAGATCTGGTCTCAGTTCTCAGCACCCAGGTGAGGCAGCTCACAACTGCACCTAACTCCAAACCCAGGGGACTCAGCACCCTCTGCAACCTCCACGGGTAACCATGCACATCTGAGGCATACAGATGTGCACAGACACATGCACACAGACACACAGCTTTAAAGACCCATACTTTAAGGATCTTCTCCGTGAAAATAAAGCCTTTTCTTGAGAAGAACAAAAGCTTTGAGGGGGGGCTTCACCCACCCACCCTTCTCTCTCTCTCTCTCTCTCTCTCTCTCTCTCTCTCTCTCTCTCTCTCATTTATTTATTTATTTGCATTTTGCCTGGGCAGAGTCATCTACACTTTTCCTAACGTTCTCCTCTGAGTTCTTCCTCAGTGCTGTGGCAATTGTGCCACCCCCCCACCACCAAGCATAAAATAAATAAATAAAATGTAATTAAAATGTCACTATAAAAACAAGTCCTGGAGGTGGCACAGATTGAAAGAGGACGGCAATCAGATGTGGGAAGAAGTAGGGCGAGAGAGGGCTGGGAGTGAAAATGGAAATCTGCAGGGGGTGGGGAGTAATGGAGTAGGGGATGGGAGTGGGTAGTAGGGGGTTGGGTAGGGAGTGGAGAGTGGGGGGTAGGGGGGACATCTCAGGTGACTAGCTGTAGACCAAGAGAGGATGTGAGAGTATAAAGGGGTGACCCTATCTGAGATTCCTACCGGGGGGGG
>NC_034598.1:32978705-33000997 GCF_900095145.1 Mus pahari
AATAGAGACTGAAGTGTCCACTTCCTGTAGCCAGACAGGACTTCCAAAGAAGGGAGAGTGACGTCAGTCCACCCACAAAACCTTCAACCCAAAATTTGTCTTGCCTACAAAATGTGCACAGATAAAGATGGAACAGAGATTGAAGGAATGGCCAACCAATGAGTGCCCCAACTTCAGAACCATCCTATGTGAGAGAGCCAACTGCTGACCCTATTAATGATTCTGTGCTATGCTTGCCAACAGGAACCCTGCATAACTGTCTCCTGGGAGGCTTCATCCAACAGTGGTTGGAGGCAGATGCAGAGACCCACAGCTAAACATCAGGCAGAGCCCGGGGTGTCTGGTGGAAGAGTAAGGGATAGAAGTGAGCAAGTTGGAGGGGTCGAGGACACCACAAGAAGACTACAGAGTCAACTAACTGGGGACCTCAAGGGCTCACAGTGCTGGAGCCACCAACCAGGGAGCATGCAGGAGCTGGACATCTGTAGCAAACGTGCAACTTGGTTTTCATTTGGGTCCCCTAACAAGTGGAGCAGGGTTTTCTTAGTCTGTTTCCTGTCATTGAATGCCCTTCCCCTACCTGGATTTCCTGGTTGGGCAGGCCTCAGTAAGAGAGGGTGTGCCTAGTCCTGCTGGGACTAGAAGCCCCAGTATAGGATGGTACCTAAGGGGGTGTGGGGGGGGCTACCTTTCTCTGAGAAGAAGGGGAAGGCACAACGGGAGGAGGGATTTGTAAGGGTGGGAATGGGAAGAGAAGAGGGAGGGGGCTGTGATTGGGATGTAAAGTGAATAAAAACAGACAAAAACAAAAAGCAAAACTAACAACTAAAAGAAGTCCTGTAATACTGACAGCAGATGACTGCAACTTATGCTCACTGTGTCTCCTATTGAGAGGGGTTGGCCTATACAGTGGGGTGTGTGTGCATGCTCTGTAATGTTCTTACAACAAAGTAACAAAGTGTCCTCAATGTTATTTTGTATCCTTCCCGCCTTCCCTACTTCCATATGGGGGTGGGATGCGTTATGGCACAGTCATATGCTGTTCCTTGGCCCATGAGACGTCAGCAGGCAGCACGAAGCACAGGCTGGTGATGCATCATTGTCTAGCTGGTTTTGTGCCTCCCTTGAACATCCTTCAAGAAGTCACTGATCCCTAGAGGAATATGGGAGAATGGAGCACAGCTGTGTGAGCTGGAGTTGCCAGCACAACTAGGATTTGACTGGCTGATCCTTAGCCACCTTCCCCAGAAGTGTCATCAGTAATCACACTTAATTAGTAGTGATCAGTAGAGCCACCTGGCCAAACCCAACCTCAACCAGCTGCCTCTGACCAACCTATAGATAAATAAACTAAATAAATAATGGCTAAACACTAAAGAAAGTGGAAATAAAAGTGTGTATGCATCTGTAACATTACCAAGCTGACTTTAGTAGCTTTGCGTTAGTGTGACAAAATGCTTGAGGCTAGTTTATAAAGATGAAAGGTTCATTTAATCCATGGTTCTGAAGACAAACTGCCCCGGCATCTGTTTGCCTTTGGTAAGGGCTTTATAATAGATAACATGACGGATGGTTGGGACACATACAGAAGAGAAATTCAGAGACATTCTAGGCTTGCTAAACACAACCGATTCTTGGAGAAACCAATCTAGTTTCATGTGACCTGACGCACTCTCTTGAGGCACTCTCTTCATCCACTCATGGGGATGAAGCCCTGTGACCTAATTAGCTTCCACTAGGTCCCACATCTGAGAACTTCCCCCACCTAACTCTTCACACCACGTTAGACCTTTGAGGAGAGGGGAAGAACATTACGACGCCTCAGTCATGATTTCCATCCCGATAGCCTGAGAGTACACAGAACTATGACCTCCACAGCAGAAGACATCGTCCAGAACTTAAAGACAAGACTCTCAGACTGAGGCCAGTTGGGCTAACATGGGGTCCTGTCCTTTCTAATACCTGACTTCAGTTGTCCGATACCACTTCTCCCTGGGATCTCGCTTTTGTTCGGTTCTGACCACGCCCATCAGGTTGATGTGGTATTTCTTTTTCACGCTTGTAATAAGAAGCCTCCTCATTGCTGATGTAGGCACCCAGCAAAAGAGCTGGGTGCTTAGCAAATGTTGGCAGAAGATACGCGCAGCCTATTTTGCATGGTGTCAGCAGCGGAATGTTAAACGTATGCAAACCAAGAAATAGAGATGTGGCCATAGCTTATGGACCTCCTTGGGGAGAGCAGAAAGGCAGAGAATGACGCTCGGTAGTTAAGTACTCGCCTCGCATGCTTGCACTACAGGAAAGTGAAATAAATGTCATGGGAATGGAAAGATTGGAATGAAATGGATGATCAGAGGCAGAGCTGATGTTGTACATAAAGGTGACTTGTTCCCCGTACTTACATCGGGAATTATGACACAGGACCGGGGTGGCTACTGTTTAGCTCATGTAGATTCAGGAGGTAAAACGGGCAGCCTGATGGGTCATCAAATTCACATGACTTAAAAGCAAATTAATTTAAGTTTACAGTGGCGCCTCTTATTCTCAGTTAGAGCGTTTGTGAAGCTCAGCAGCTGGTGGCCACTGCACTGGATATCCGCTGCACCAGATGTGCGCTGCACCGCATGTCTCAGGTACAATACTTCCTCCATTATGTTCAAAGTTTAGTTGGAAACAATGTGTTCAAGCATCAAGAGTCACCACTGGTGTGTGTGTGTGTGTGTGTGTGTGTGTGTGTGAGCGCTCGCATGTGCGTGCACAAAGGCAATGAATCAAACCTGAGCTCCAAACTGCAAAACAGCAGTTTGAGCACACAGACCCTTAGAGATGAACTTTGTAGGCTCAAATTCCAGCCCTAGTGCAAGTTGTCATTGCTTTCTGCATTTGTATTCATCTATGTGCCAAACTACAAAGTACACATGAATCTATTTCATGGGGTTTTGTGAAAACATAACAAGCTAGTAATGTCTATATATACACCTGCGTTTATTTTGAGCTTCTAAGAGCACTTAGCATGTGGGGACTGCTCAATGATGCATATCTTCCTTCCTTCCTTCCTTCCTTCCTTCCTTCCTTCCTTCCTTCCTTCCTTCTTTTTTTTTTTTTTTTTTTTTTTTTTTTTTGACAAGGTTTCTCTGTGTAACCTGTAGCCTGAAACTAACTCACTCTGTAGACCAGGCTGGCCTCAAACTCAGAGATCTGCCTGCCTCTGCCTTCAACGGGATTAAAGGTGTGCACAACCACCACCCAGCCAGCCTTGCATATTTTTATTATCTATCCTATAAACTGGACTTTATTTTACCACAGGCACATAGTTTAAGTAGACCATGTATATGAGATTTATATGTATTTAATAGGTGATATTGAACACCTTCTATATCAGAAATGCACATTCATATATAGATGTATAACTCTTTTTCATGGAAGAAAACACACTCATTTTCTTCTTTGCACATTCCTGAAGTTTCTATATTTCTACCCTGAGTATATATTGTCTTGCAAAAAGAACGCATATTTAAAGACACATATGCTGCAACAAATAGCATTGTGCATCTGTCTGAGTCCCGTGTGCTGGCTGATCGCCCCACGAGCTCCTACGTGCTACATCTGAATCATTGGCTTGGCAGATTTCATCCACAGGGGCCCATTAGATAATCTATGTGATTAGCTAATCAGGGCTTCGTGACCTGTTTCCCGGACTGTTGCAAAATCCTCCTGGCAGATCCTCATCCCAAGTCCACCCCTACCCCAGTCTCTGGGTGCTCTCTCCACAGTATTGCCAGTGACCTGGTACATCTCAACTCTCTGCATTGCCTTCTGCTTAAAACGTGGTGAATTGCGGTTCACGGCACAAGCCACCAAATCCTTGCCAGTCTTTCTAGAGTACAAGCTCTCCCAGCCATTCTGTATCTGTGATATTTCATATTGATGATGGGCTTAACAAGATCTAGGGCAGCGGTTCTCAACCTTCCTCCTGCTGTGACTCTCATGTTGTGCTGACCCCCAACCATAAAACTATTCTCCTCACTACTCCATAACTAATTATGTTACTGTTAGGAATCAGATTGTAAATATCGGTGCTTTCCAGTGGCCTTAGGTGACCCCTGTGAAAGGGTCATTCAACGTCCCCTAGGGGGATTCGACCCATATGTTGAGAACCACTGGGCCAGCCTCACCTTCAAACCCTCTGCACGAGTCTGTAAGGGACTAAGTGAGGTGAAACCCAGGCTAATTGGATGGGCTGGGTTCCTTAACAGAATAAAAAGAAACATCTGAGCTTGGTTCCATCTTTCTTTTCTCCCTGCGTCCTGACTACAGGTGCAATGTGACCCGTCACCTCCCGCTCCTGCTTCCAAGGTCTTCCTCCCTTTAACTCACTTTTTTTCAAGCGTTTTGTCAACAGCGGTGTCAACGTCATCTGAGATGCTATCTAAGTCTTTACCCTCGGCATCAAAGCGGAGTCTGCCTCCTTCTCTGCCATCTCTCTCTCCAACAAGTCTTGTGACACTGACTATCATTGCCCAAAAGTCCAGAGTTCCCGTAGCTGGACCTCTGTCCCACATCCAGCCGCACAGAACAGCAGTCAGCTGTTTTCATCCCTCACTTGTTCTCAATTGCATGATCCTGGTGCAGGTGGCACCCCTTCCTGTGCGCAGCCCAGACACTGATCCCCAAATAATGCACAACAAGTGGTTGTTATAGAAGAGTGGAGTTGGAGACAATACATTTTCAATAATTTTTACTAAAACCGGTATTAACTGTGCTGGAAATCGAACCCAGGCTCTTAAATGCATGTCGGGCAATCACCGTACCCACTGAGTGAGCTACACCCCCAGCCTTAAAAGAATCTTTCGAAGTATATTATTGTACCACACAGACTCCATTTAAAAACATTACACTTATCCCATGAGTGTGTCTGTGCACACGTTGAGGTTCAGAAGGTAACTTTCAGGATCCGGTTGTCTTTCCACTATATGGAACCCAGGGATTGAACTTCCATCATCAGGCTTGGCGGCAAGCTCCCTCAGTCACAGAACCACCTTACCAATCCAGTTTCCATCTAATGAGTAGTGGAGACATCCCTTTTGCTGGCTACTTCCCTGATGACAGCCAATATTCACAAGTACCTAACATGTTCTTCACCAGGCAGGTGTGACAGCCCATCATGACCTCCTTGAAGAACTGGCAACTTAGGACCTTACCAATGTCCCATGGAGCTGTGATCCCAAGAAAATGGGGTTTAGAATTCCTCCTGCTTTCAACTACAGTCTCTACAGCGCGTACAATATCACTTCAACAAAGCATCAGGACACAGCAGCGCTGACGCAATAAACACATAAATTATTCTGATGTTTTCAGTGCCCTTGACATCAAAATAAGTACCTTTACATATGTCCCGATCCATTTCCTCAGGGAGTGTTTCCTAGAGACAACCATATTTTTTGAAAGGGTAAGATGCGAGCGCTACAGTTTTAGATATGCAACATCCAGTTATTCTAACAAGTAGGCCGAGTAACTCCATATTGCCTTTTCTCTCTTACTCTCGTCAATATTTTCATAGCTTAAAAAAAAAAAAAATTCTACTAGGCTGGTGAGATGTCTCAACAGGCGAAGGTGCCTCTCACACAACCTGGATTCTGTCTCTGGAGCCCACGTGGTGAGAGGAGAGAATCACCCCTTCAAACTGTCCTCTGACATCGACACATTTACCCCACCCTATACGCAAATAAATAAATAAATCTTACAAACTTAAAGACCGCAATGTCGTTTTCTGAGGGCAATTAATTCCCTTTGAAGTATCATAGCTCCTTCCCAACCCCAGCAGTTTCCCTGATCCTTGGTCCAGAGCTGGCTCTTTCCGAGGGTCCCAATCAAACCTGCCCGTAGCCTACACTTTGAAGGATCTCTGAAAGAATACTGTTTCCTCCATCCACCCTGTGCTTTCTTTTTTAATATATATACACATATGTGTATATGTATATATGTCTATACATATATATGTCTATGTGTCTATGTACATATATATGTCTATACATATATATGTCTATGTGTCTATGTACATATATATGTATATGTGTATGTATATATGTCTGTGAATATATGTCTACACATATGTATATGTATAGGTATGTGTATGTGTATGTGTATGTGTGTGTATATGTGTATATGTGTATATGTATGTATATATGTAATGTGTATACATGTATATGTGTATATGTATGCATGTGTATATATGTAATATGTATATATGTATATGTGTATGTGTATATATATGTGTGTGTAAGTATATGTGTATATGTGTATGTTTATATATGTATATGTATATATGTATGTATATGTACACATATGTATATGTATATACATAATAACCTATATCATGTATAAATTCTTTGAGAATCTTAAATACACTTGCAATGGATTTTTACCATATGCATGCACCCTACTCTTCCCCCTACTCCTATCAAACCCATTCTTCACCCTTCTACCTCTTCCCAACTTCATGTCTTCCTTTCTTTTTCTCTCTTTGTCTTATAACCCAGAGTTGGATCTATGCTCTTCCTATATCACCGAATCTTTCCTAAACAGCTTTCAGGGAGCTGACTCAGTAACACAGACATACACTCCCTAGCACACAAGGAGTATCTAGGCTAACCCCTGAGATAAACAGCGAACTGAGTTTCCGCATTGGCAAAGCAGAAACAACAGTGGCTTTCTCCCGGCTGCTTGAGAGCACATAGTAGGGCTCCTATAAACAAACCTCGGGGCTAAGTGCCAGTACTACTTTGATTGTTCAGTATCCATCCTTAATCCAGAGTGAAGAAAGAAACTGACTCATTCTGTCACCTACGACAGGACAGTCCTTCATGGTGGAACGTGGGCTGTTGGGAAGGGCTTGAGTCCAGTTCCCGAGAGGCTGAACTCCTCAGCTGGGTGCAGTGAGCTGTCTGTGCCAGTCTCCCCGGGCACAAGAGAAGTCCTTCGGGAGACAATGGTGGCCATTGTGGAGCTGGGGTGTGGCGAGAGGGGGAATGTGGGTAACGCCCACTGAATCTTTGCCAAAGACCTGCGTGGCAAGCAAGGGCAGTTTTTCCTGGGATTCTTTTCTGATTAAGAAGTGGGAACGAAGCTAAAAGCCTTGTTCCTCCCGAGGCAAGGAAGCCTCAAAGCTCTCCAGACAGGTGGCCAAGCCTCAGCGGGTTGTGGCGCATGGATGATGGGGCCTCTGCCCTCGTTTCCACTTTTTTTTTTTTTTTTTTTTTTAACTGCCGCCGACCCTAGCCCTGGTCCGCTGCTGAACAAGTCCACCCATGAAGAAGTGAGCCAAACTTCACCTCTCTGCCAAGCCAGGAGGGCCCTTGAGGCCAAATTAAACAAGCTAATAATGAGTAGCTCAAATTGGGCAACTCATGCAAAGGAACAAGAACGGGCGGAGGCCGGAGCAGCAAAACAATGGCTTAAAGGGGTGACAAGAGTCAGAGTCAGTGGCCTGATACCAGAGGGAAAGGAATCAGGTTAGGAAAGGTGGGGAAAGAGGTAACGCAGTGCCTCACGTATTTGGGGTACTCATTGTCTACCCTGCCGCAGTCTGTTTGTAGCCAGTGTTTTCCGGATACCCTCGGAACCATTGGCTCAACTGGGCCAAGGGTAAAAGAAGCCTCTAAGTCAGTGATTCTCAACCTGTGGGTCGCGACCCCCAGGGCACATACTAAGTATCTTGTATATCCAAATTTTACATTCTGACTCATAACCGTAGCAAAAATTTCAGTTATGAAGTAGCAATTGAAATAATTTAAGTTGGGGAGTGTCACTATAACGTGAAGAACTGTATTAAAAGGATACAGCATTAGGAAGGTTGAGAACCTCTGCTCTAAGTATATAGGCTGGGTCATGTGATGCTGTCCCCAGCTGGGAGACGCCAGGAAATCTCCACAGTGTATGATAGCCTTCAACCTTCCCTAGTGAATGGTTTGTTTTCAGAAAAGATCCATGTGACACAGGCAGGAAAATGAACTCTATGTCAGGGAACTGTGCATTTCTTAAGAAAGAAAAAAAATTCATTTATTCATCTTGTTTCCCAAGAACAGTATCCAAGAACCGTTAACTTAAGCAGAAATTGTGTGTTTTCACCCATCCTTCCCAGATCCGTTTTTCTGTATCTTCTCTCATGTGTGTGATGTCCCCTGGTCTGTTGTCAGGGTTCTCTGTGCTCATTTATTTGGGCAACTTTGTTTCTGAGTTCATTTTCTTTCCTTCTGGTGGCTTCATTTAGAGTTTCACAAGTCAGCAGGAAAAAAAAAACCAGCAGTTCATAGCACAGCCCTCTAATCTGAGGCTCGGTGCTACCCCACGAAGTTATCTGGCTCTGTGTAAAATTAAAATGAAGGACCTTATAGTCAACAGTTGTTCAGGATGCCCTAGAGTGGTAAGGAACGTAGAGGCTTGCTTCATAACACAGGTTACAGGCCTAGGAAACCAGCCTTGCTTCCCCAGACTTGGTGAGCGGCTTGTGAATGCCACGCTCACCAATCCCCGTTTTCTCATCTTTAAATGGTAGACTATAATAGTACCTGTCTCACAGCACTGTTGAGTGATGAAACTAGATGATATTCGTGCTTTGGACAGGGCAGGTCACCCATCAAGTCCTTAAATATGATTATTTATTATAATACTTTTATTATTATAATACTTTTCCTACCCTCTGTTGGTTTTGGTCAATGCTTCACCACAGCAACAAAAAGCAAACGAGGACAGAAATTGGGACCAGAGAGGGGGCTGCTGCTGTGACAGATCTGACTAGGCTGTTTTTGGGGAGGATTGTGGAAGCTTTTAGAGCTTCAGGCTCCAAGTGCTAAAAGCTTAATGAACTGTTGTGGGGGCTTGGAAATAAGAGTTTTGGGAGATGTAGGCTGATTTGTAAAGTGAGTAGACACTACCAGGGCCATTCCTGTGATGTATTTGAGTTAAGATGTCTTTGGAAGCAAAGCCTGTGCCTCACTGCAACCAGAGATGCTGTTAGCTGGGGCTGAAGAGCCAACTGTAATTAACCAGAGACCAGCACTACTTATATGAATTTGCTTTGGGGGGCTATTTAACTGGAAATTAACTTAGAAATCAGCTGTGATTAACAAGAAATCAGAATTATTGTATTCTGGTATTATCATTGCCCAGTGCCTGCTTTATATACCAAGAATCTCGGCACCCTGATAAAATGATTAACTGCAAGTAAGGTGTAGCTAATGCAGGCAGAGCAGTCATATCTGCGTCCTTTCCTTTGCTTAAGTATGAATCGTCAGCACTAGAGAAGTTTAGTATAAATTGTCCACATGGGTCCTTTGTCCCCATTCACTTTGCCAATGAACAGATCCAGTTGGATAACGTTGAAATAGAAGTTGAAGGCATGTATCGTAAAGACCAAATGTTCTATGGAAATTGTATCAGGCTAACCAAAGTGGTGGCCTGCTTAGCACTGTGAATCTCGGGTCAGCCTGGGCTGCGTAGTGAGACCTGGTCTCGGGACCGAAAGGTAAAGGAAAAAAATCACAGTGACAGTCTAGAGGTGACAGTCACATCCGTCCCTAACAGAGGAGCTGCGGACAGTGGATAACTTCTAAAGGGGAAACACTTAGATTTATTTATTTAAGAGTGTGTTTCCTCAACAATATGAACTAACCAGCACCCCCTGAGCTCGTGTCTCTAGTTGCATATGTAGCAGAAGATGGCCTAGTCAGCCATCATTGGGAAGAGAGGCCCCTAGGTCTTGCAAACTTTATATGACCCAGCACAGGGGAATGCCAGGGCCAAGAAGTGGGAGTGGGTGGGTAGGAGAGCAGAGCGGGGGAAGGGTATAGGGAATTTTCAGGATAGCATTTGAAATGTAACTAAAGAAAATATCTAATTTTTAAAAAGTTGAAAAAAAAAGTGTGTTTCCTATTAGGTTGAGTATGGGGGATGACCCCATAACTAGCAGTATATATATGGGTACCACAGGTTAGAGTGGATGGGTTATTTGAAAAGGAGGAGCACAGAGTTGGCGAGGTAGGGAGGGGGGAGTATATGTGGGAGGAGTTAGGGTTGGGTGATTATGATAAAATAAAATATTAGCAAGTAGACAAAAAGAAGGAGAAAAAGGAACAAGAAATTTGATGCAGTTTACCGAATATTTCTGCCCAAAACACCTCGAGCAACACAGTGCACTGTACAGCCAGGTGCTGTTCCACGTGATCACGTGACTACAGGGAGCCGTGGCTGGCCTGTCAGACTACATAATGAATTCTAGGGCCGCCTGAGCCATATAGTAAGACTGATTTTGTGGTTTTTAAAAAGATCAGTAAATGACAAATAAAAGCAAAGGTCTTGTACTTGTATAGAAAACTTAGAAATCAAGAAGGAGTCTTAAGTTAAAACTCATCATGAAGTAACCCAGTAATACAAAAAAAAAAAAAAAAATTACAGAGTAAATTTTGAAACAAAACGAAAGAAGCAATAACTTTGTCAAACCTTAATATCTTTACGTGTTTAGAGGTTTATTGTAAAATGTAAAAACACAAAGATGGCAGCTCCACAAAATAATAAGGTAAACACTGCTCTAACCAGAGGTGGAACAAGAAACAGGGCTTGGGTACACACACTGCAGATCCCTTGGGCCCTTTCTGTCTACAGGCCCACCCTCCCCTCAGATACAGCCGCTATTCTGTCTTTTACAGAATTCACCAAGGACGAATGTTCATATTAATCCAGACAAAGAGAGACTGGGAAACCAACCCTGAGCCATATAACAGGAAAGTAACACAACCGATAAATAGCATCCTATGCAAAACCTAAAATGGAGGAGTGGCTATTTCCCTTGGGCGTCGAAGGGCTTCCTGTACACCCCCTCAGACGACTGAGAGCCCTCCTCTCTTCTCACGGGTGGGCTCAACCTCCAATAGTGAAAGGCACACACTGTCGTTATTTGACTGACAGAGCAAAACCTGGCCCACATTCAAAGTTGCAAAGACAATTAGTCAGTGAATAAAAGTTCTGCTTCTAATAGCAACAACTTCACTTTCCTTTTTAAGCGACTTTTATTTTACTTTTAATTACATGCACATCTGCATGCGTGTGAGCATGTGTGTGTGTGTTTGTGTGTGTGTTGGGGGTATGTACATGTGAGTGCAGTTCCCGAGGAGGCCAGGAGATAGAGTCAGATCTCCTGGGGCTGGAATTACAAGTGGTTATGAGCTGTCTAACGTGGGTGCTGGGAGCTGAACTCAGGTACTCCACAGTCATGTGTGCTCTTAACAGATGAGCCATATCTCCAGACCCAAGAAATTTGATTGATCGATTTATTGATTGATGATTGATTGATTGATTTACTGGCTGACTGACTTTATGTGTTAGTGTGGATGGTCATACCAGTGAGCGGCAGAGGGCCTTAGCACCTTCCTTTATTACCTTTCTGCCTTTTGTTTAGAGGTTTACATTTTCCCCCTATAGTCCACAAGCCAGCATAAGGGACCATCTTGCTCCTGCTTCTCTTGGGGCTGAGCTTACAGGCATACTCAGGATGCCCAGGACCTGTGGATGCTGGAGGCTAAAAGCCGGTTCTCACAATTACACAGCAAGTACCCTTAACCACAAAGCCGTTGCTCTACTCCTTCAGTAAGTATGCATTTCATATCAATGTTAGCACCTGTCATAGCTTCCCTCGGGGTGAGAAATGACTTCTTATTCTGTGCTCAGAGGAGTCACAGCTGCGATGGGATAAGGCCGTGGCTTCCATTTTAGAGACCCACAATACCTTGCACCAAAGAGAAACCTTGTATCCTTTCCTCCCTTGGTGCCTACAGCAGGTACACTCTATGCTACTTAAATTGGTTCGTTCTGATGCTAGTTAGAGTCTTATAGAAGGAAATCATGGGACGTGTTCACATAGATACATGATCCACAGGCTCGGGAAACTAAACTGCAAGACAAATGCAGAGGTGCCAGCAATACTTCAGCAGTCACCTTTGTTTCTTGGCTTGGCTTCTGCTTTGATGTGTCTTCTTTCCTATCCCCAGCTGCTTTTGAAAACCCAGAAACAGGGTCTTGACTGCTGTTGGCTTCCAGTTCCGTTCCGGTTGGAGTCTATTTCTGAGTCCATGACATGAGAAAAACCCTGCAGATGTCTAATTAAGATAACATGCATTTAGTTGTACATAATATGTATGTATGTATACCTGTCTATAAACATGTCCATGTGTATGAATGCTCTGTATACATGTACATGTGTGCACACTCAAGTGGAAGCCAGAAGACAACTTTGTATCTCATTCCTTAGATGCTATCCACCTGTTTCTTGTTTTTGCTTTTGAGACAGGGTCTCTCCCTGGCCTGGAACTCATTAAGTAGTCTATGCTGTGTAGCGATTGGGCCCCAGGGAATCTGCCTGTCTCCCCAGCACAGGAATCACAAGCACACACTAAGGAGCCCAGGTTTTGTTGCATGGGTCTTGGGTAGTGAGCTTAGCTCCTGGCAGTTGCGAGGGCTTTTCCCACTGAGCCAGCCCCTTAACTTTGTTACACATAATGTTTCTATCAAAAGGCCATTCCACCAAAAGACAAGGCAAGCTGAAATATTTATGGGGAAGTATACCAGCATCTTCAGTCTATTTCAAATATATATATTTAAAAAATAAGCTAAATCACTGGCTCTGGAGATGAGTTGATACCCAAGAGAGGAATTATAAAGAACCACCCAGTTCTTTTCAGCATTGTTGTGTGTCTCTGATTTTTTTCTTTCTATAATAGAGTGTTAGCATGG
Organism: Mus pahari; assembly: GCF_900095145.1. Classification (NCBI taxonomy): domain Eukaryota; kingdom Metazoa; phylum Chordata; class Mammalia; order Rodentia; family Muridae; genus Mus; species Mus pahari. The sequence goes on from NC_034598.1 coordinate 32,991,489, forward strand.
GAATTCACTCTGAAGAAGAGCTTTCCAGGTCTTTACTTAGTTCTAAGCCAACATGAGAAAGGAGACACCAACTACTGCTGCCCTTTACCCATGTGCTGTGAACACGGAGGTGTTACATTACAGCAGAGCTGTGTGAACAGGGCGAGGCAAGGACATGGGGTGGACAATGAAACCTTATGGAAAAGAGTGGTTCCTCCATCAAAGGTGCAGCCATGGCATCGCCCCTGTACTGGTCACCATGGCAACAGGGTGAATGGGGTGTCAGAATGTCCTGCACTATGACACCATCTCTCTATGCCATTCACAAAGGGTGACTAGTCATTGCATCTGAGTTTTCCGAGTTGATTTTCAGAGAGATGTCGTACTTCTTGCAGCATGTATTTCAGTGAGGAAGAAGATGATGGGAAAATAACACTGGGTGGTCAGCCTTACAGACTAAAGACATATGTATCTAAGGGCGGGCTAGCCCTCAACCTTTTGCTAGATACCCACTACCCACGTAAGAAGGAATCTGTTTGTGTTACTTAACCCCTGGCTCCTGGACAGTCTAAACTGTACACGTAAAGGGAAATATTTAAGGGGCTGAGATGGCTTAGGCAGTTAGCTGCCTCCCTTGGAAGCATGAAACCTGAATTCAGTCCCTGGGACCCACATAAAAAGCCAGGTGTGGGGGCACCTGCTTGTACTCCCAGTGCTGCTGAAGCTGAGACAGGAGGATACCTGGGACTCCTGGGCTAACCTGGGCTAATTTGGCCTAGTTAATGAGCCACAGATCCCAGGGAGAGACAAGGTAGACATATCCTGAGGAATAACAGCTGAGGTTGAGTTCTGGCCACTGGACTAATGAACACATGCACGCACGCGCGCGCGCACACACACACACACACACACACAATTTAAACACAACTTAAACTGAAGGTTTCACATATTGACTAACATAGGAGAATGGAGGGCAGGGGAAGCTAGGAAAGGGAAGGTTACCTGATGGTTAAAGAAAGGGCTATAGGCTTTTCCACCCAGCCACAGGAGGATTCAAGCAATTATTCCTTAACACATGATCTTGTATCAAGGTATATGTTTTGTACTAAATTGTTAAAGGCCCAAGTATCTATCTATCTATCTATCTATCTATCTATCTATCTATCTATCTACTTATCTATCTATCTATCTATCTATCTATCTACTCACCTACCCATTCATCTATCCATCTATCATCTATCCATCCATTCATCCATCCATCCATCACATACACACAGCTGTCCATCTGTTCCTCCCTTCTTCCATCCATCCATCCATCCCTTTCAGCTACTTAGCTTTTCAGAGACGGGATTTGATCAGGGACTTTAGTAGTCAGCATCAGGAGGTAACACACCCTTGTCTAGAAAATTCAAAACACATTTGAGTCGCTCTTAATTGACAAGAACATGAGGTCAGCTTTGCTAACTGAAGCCGTGTGTGCTCAGCTTGGCTGAGAACCAACAGGCAGAAGCCAAGACGACCACGGCTCCCTTTCTCTTCCTGTTTGATTTAGCAGCATCTTCGGTGATTCTGTCCTTCACTGTCACCTCCCACACTCCATAACCAGTCACGTGGGCTGTTCCGTTCCAGCTCCAGGACAGAGCGAGGAAAGAACCAAGCTTCCTACCCACTTTGTTACAGGAAGAGAAAGGCTTATGCTTCCAATTTTCCCTATGCTTTTTTTCTGCCTAGCCTTCCAAAATCCCAAAGATCAACCACATAGCCACCATGTTGACAGTATTGGCAGCATTTCTGTAGAACTCTTGAACACAGGCTCCTTCTGGGTGAAGCTCTTTGGCTCTGTTATCTCTATTTTACAGTTGAAGAATTGAGACATGGAGAAATGGGGTCATTTCCCCCATATCTCAAGGTCAGGAAGTGACACACCTGCCTAGCAGCTTTAAAACTCCTGTGAATAATAATAATAATAATAATAATAATAATGAATAATAATAAATGGGAAAACAAGGATCTGCTGAAGCCCACACATGAGTGGGGACTAAACACAGGTTATTGAGTGGAGTCCTTTCCTAACAGAACAGTGGCGCCTCCCTGAAATATGCCCCAAAGAGACGGAATTAGGAACCATACCAGAGTGGAAGTATTTGATTGATTGATTGATTGATTGATTGATTGATTGATTGATTGGAGGGCATCAGATCTCATTATAGATGGTTGTGAGCCACCATGTGGTTGCTGGGATTTGAACTCAGGACCTCTGTAAGAGCAGTCAATGGCTGAGCCATCTCTTCAGTCCCTGGACTTAGAGTTTCCAATCCTGACTTGATAGAATTTATCTAATGGTCACCAGATATGTCTGTGTTAGTAGGAAGTATTCAAAGAAGACCAAGAGATTTGGTCAATCACCTCTTGGTAGAGAGGGGCCTGGACTAGCCAGATGGAGATAAGACAGTACCCTTAGTGTCCATGGCCCGAAGTCACATGACTTATGAGCTGCTTGGATGCAGAGGTTTATCCATGAAGGAATTATGAGGCCATGATGATAGAAGGCAAGAAGAGCAGCAGAAGCAAACGTCATGATCAAAGCTTTGGGAACTAAGAAGATAATAAAGGTATATACCAGAGTGACCCAGGACCCAGGGCCAAAGAGAAGGGATTCTAGCTGACGGCCATTGAGACTCAGGCTCACTACTGATGGAGAGCTAACTAGCAATAGCTAAAATTAGAAGTGATGGGGAACAGCTCCTTCCAGGGGTATAAGATAGACCTGTAGGTCTTGGACCAGGTGTGCTGACACCTCCCCCAACACCCTCTAGCCTCCCAAAGGGTCTCTTGTTGGCCAAACTCAAATAGAGTCCAGTCAGCAAGCCAGGGAATGTTGTCCCTGTGAATCAGGAACATGTCTTGGGAGCAGAATAAGGTGAGAACTTGGGCGAGGAGCAATCAACCATGAGAGAGTCAATCCTTCCAGACTCCAAAGCCAGAGGGGATGTGGAACCACCCCTGGGACAGTCTGAGGAAATGAAGAAAGGGGAAGAGGGCCGCCCCCCTAGCCTTGGCAGTATTAGCCATGCCCCGTGGCTAAGGGCGGCATGCTGGTCTCTAACAAGTGAGCATACCCTTCCTGAGTCGTGCCACACTCCATGAGGCAAAAGTTCAAGGACACTAATCTTTGCCTCTCTACATTGTCTTGGTGAAGGTACCCGGTTTAGTTCTATTTTTTTTTTTTAAGTTAACATCATTTCCTGAATGTCTTGGAGACATTCATTCAGAGAGAGAGAGAGAGAGAGAGAGAGAGAGAGAGAGAGAGAGAGAGAGCGTGCGAGAGGGTAAAAGGCACTTACTTACCTTGTGATTGCTGTGTGCTCAACTTACCAGCTAAGAGAGGTCAGCACGGGGCTCCGGCTGCAGACATCCTGCCCATTTTCCTCTTGAAATGTTCAACTCTATTATTTGCGATTTGCTTAAAAGCTACCATTTTGGTTTCCAAAATGACAGTGATATTTATTTTCTGGTTAAAGAGCGGGGAGGGGCGGGGGCGGACAACTCCCCGGGGTGTCGTCTAATGTTTTCAACCTTTTCCTCAAGGGTCACATCCCAATGCAAACCTGCACCTCTGGACTTGAAACCTTACCTATCCAGCAAGGTAACTCCTTGCAAAAACAATCAAATCTGGGTCTCTAAGACTTAGAGACAGGAGTCTAGGAGATAGGCGACATCTGGAACATTCTCCCTGGAAAGGTTTGATGTCCAGTTGCAGTATATCCAAGAAAAGAAGCAATCTGAAGGGCGCCGTGTTTATGAAGGGGCCTGGCGGCTTTCCTCTGCTCTCTGCAGAATGCCTTTACTAATTCTGTGGTTTCAAAGGACAGGGCTGAAACCAGTCATCAGAGAAAAACTACTCATCCTAGACAGTAAAAACGAGCATTGATCCCTCTGTTGTCCCGTGAGCCGGCTCAATGCTTGCTACTGGGGCACCCAAGACATCTGTCTAACAATTAATAATGGGCTAATGCTGACCACGATCAGGGTACCAGCCCTTAATAGAGTGTCCAAGGAGCCAGAAGTTGGAATTCTCTTGAACACAAAAGAGATGTTACAGGGGGTGTCTGTGTAGCAGACAACATTGAATCTGCTCTGTGCCGGCTTGGGGCGGGGAGGGGGGGGTGCTGTTCTAGATCTGGTGTTACTCAGATAGACACCAGTCCTGGTTGGGGGGAGATGGTTGGGGGGGAGGAAGTTAGGAGATGAGGGCCTGGAAGCCAACTTTCGTGGGGCAAAAGGTATTTCTGGAAGATTGTACCTAAGGAAAGCGCCAACAGGATTACTTAGATGTTGATTTTTAAGCAGCTAAACAAAATCAATTGCTTCAAGCTTCTATGGGTAGTAGGTAAGAAAACAGATCCGTCTTTTCAGTCCTGGCCATGTTAACGTATGCCTGTGAGCATCCCACCCACCACCATTCGAACACCTTTAAACATCCCCTGGATCCCACAGTTAATTAAAGAACGCAGTCCTGTTGCTCATTTCATCTGGTCTATAGCTATGAGTCAATGTATGGAGTTTACGCGCCAGCTTGGGTTAATCTTCGAGCCTTCAATTTAGCAGGGAAAATTTTCCAGTTTCCCTTCCTGCTTGGGGTCCTGGCTCTTTGAATTCTATCCTTATTGGCAGGCTGTTGTCATGGAGAAAAATAACGTTAAGTAGCTCTTTGGAAGGCTTTGAGATGCTGTTCCTTGCTATTTAAAGATACCCAGTAAGGCAAAAAGCACACACCACTTCCATATAAGGCTCTGCCACTCCAAGGCTAGAGTGTCCCTGGGGCTTGGTTCTGTGTCCTCACAGCAGTGTAAGGCTTGCCCCCACGCGTCTGAGGATCGTATGTACTTAGTATGTATAATCTCTGCAGCCCGGGAAGGCAAGAGAAAGATGGGGGCGGGGGGTGGCACTCTGTCATCTGGACCAGCCCACTGGGCTCCACGGTCATGCTGAAGCAAAGCCTATGGAGATTAGCTCAATCTTAGATTCTCCCCCTCACCTGGAGGGCTGGCTGCCATGTGTCCTTAAACTAAATTGACAATAATCCATTTCCTTGTGACCTAGTCGTCAAACCTTTAAACATCTCAAACTCTCTCCCACTCTATTTGCAGCACATACACAGTACACTTAGCCTCCGGCTGACACCGGACACAGGCATTTAAGTGATGAGTCTGCTACGGTAAGACCTTAGGGATAAGAGAAGACAGAGGAAGCAGAGTGGGTGGTTCTTCACTATGGCTGACTGAGCTGACTAAGGAACTGCTTTTAAAACTTGCAAACCCCAAGCTCTTGTGCCTGGCTCAGAAACTCTAAGAAGAGGCTCTAAGAAGTGGCAAGACTTTGTCCTATGGACAAGACTAGACTCTCTATGACCTCTAACATCTTTGTTTTCTCATCTGTACAATGGGAAGAGAGTACAGAGGGCACTTGACCAACTTCTGTACTGGTTTGGCTACTTAAAGTATATGCGCACTTATCCATGTGCATGTGTGTATGTGTGTGTGTGTGTGTGTGTGTTTGTGTGTGTGTGTGATTTAGATAACAACAAACACCCAAAGTCAGAGAACTTGGACAGTGGGGGAGCAAAGAAATCCCAATGGATATGGAGTGAAACAAAGCAGTATTAGTAGCAGTACCTTCTCATTGGAGTTGTCATCATGACGGCATAAGACAGAGTAAGCAGAGCCATGAGCACAGCTCAATGATTACAACAAGAACAATTCTCCCTATGGGTGGTGTCTTTGTTACTTTTCCCATTGCTAGGACAGAACATCCCGAATAAAGCAACTTAAGGAAGGGAGGGTTTATTTTGGCGCAGAGTTCCAAGATGTAGTTCATCCAGATGGAAAAGGTATGTGGCAGGAGCCGGAGGCATCCACAGTCATAAGGAAGAGAGTAATGAATGCGAGCTTTCTCCTTTGTATGTAATCCAGGACGCAGACCTATGGAATGATGCCACCCACGGTGGGCGGATCCTCCCACCCCAGTTAACCTGATATAGAAAATCCCTCACAGATGTGTCTAAGGTTTTGTCTGCCAGGTGCTTCAAGATGTCATCTCATTGACAATAGAGATTAGCTATCCCAGGCGTCAAGGAGATGGAGGAAGTCTCTCTAGGGCAGAGCTTTGAGCCAGTGTGCACAAGTTGTGAGGGGTATGACGTGTTGAGTGCAGAGGGGACAACTGGCTTGCTCGTTGGGAAAGCAGAGATAAGTCTGATTCTCTGTGTTGGCTATGATGAGGTCAGATTATTCAACGGTGTTGTGCAAATTCTTGGGTTTCTTGCAGCCAAACAGATCACTTCCTAGGTATAGCACGCTAGTACGATGTTCATCCAATTCTAGTTACTGTAGCCAGTGCTTTCCTTCTTCCTACACAGAGAATCCATCTGTGTCCCAGTACAGAGTCAGTCTGCCTTTGCCACAGAAGGTCGGAAACAGCCTAGCTGACCTCTGCAGAAAAGGAGAGCACATTTCTTCATGGAATTGTGGCTGCTGCCAGTATGAGAAGACTCAGAATTGCCTTTGTGTCAAAGGAGTCAGGTTCCTGCCAAGAAGAGACTCTGGGAGCAATCTGTGCCCAGAGAAGACAAGGGACATGCAAGTGTAGAAAGCCAGCTAAATCTTTATTAACTTGTCAAAGAATCCATGATACCAAGGTCTTGTGAAGGGGCATGCACAGAGAGCATCAGAGAAAAGTAGCCAGAGATACTCCAAGGGTTGGAACCCAAACTGATTTGCCTTTGTGTCTAAGTGCCCATACCTTTTAGGATAAACATTAGTCTTGGTTTCTGTTTAGTTACTTGACACCAGTCAATTTTAAAAAGTTTGTCATCTTCATTATCAAAGAAAATATTTTCCCTACTTAAGATTGTTTTTTCTTTTTATTAAAATGAAATAGCTTGTTTCCTCAAAGAAATGTATTTGTGACAAAGGGCATGATGTCAGAGACTGAATAATGGATATTATTTTCCATGCACCTAACATATATGAAATGTAGGCTTTGCAAAGTTCAAGGCAGAAGTTCACAAGTACATAGATTTGTGGATTCCTGGGCAGCTTGCAAAGATTCAGACTCATCGTCTTGGATCAGGGCCTGGGAACCTGGTTCTAGCAGAGCTCTGATCCTTGTGGCATGTTCAGTCCATGCTTAGAATCCCTAGCATCCATGAGTTTCTATTCCAAGAGATCCACAATTGTCTGCATTCTAACTGTTGGGAAGCTGCTCGTACTTTCTGACTTCTGACTTCGGACTTGCTGTTTCCTCTCTCCTCCCTCGTATTTATTGGTCGTGTACACAGTCTGTGCGAGATGCTTAACTGACAAGATAGACACAGGAAAAGGAAGATGTCTGCCCTCTGAGAACACTTTCGTAGAGATCATCACCATCACTGAAGGTAACTGAAGGTCACCTGTGGTGGATGTGCATTCGGTGTGACAGAGCCAGGTAGCTTCAGGTCCCGATCTGGATTCCATTGTCTCCTAGATCAGTTAATGAGTTTAGTTACAGGAATGCCTTTTGGTGGGGGACACAAGAGAGAGACAGAGAGACAAAGCACTGTTCCAACAACACAGGCCGGAGTTCTAAAGGGTCAAAATTCAAAATGAGACACCGTTTTTTTTTTGATCCACTGTAATATTTATATTGAGTTGGATAAAACATACTCAGCTTTCAGGACAGTAGATGAACTTATAAATGGCAAAAATAATAAAAGCATTAAGTAAACAGCATGAGCTGTAAGAAGCGGGAACGTGGCCATTCAAGCTCATCCAAAATGCATCAAAGGAAGTGGCCAGGAAAGACTGCTGGAGCTGATTCATTGTCGGCCCGCGCCCTCTAGTGGTGAAAAGGAGACTTAACACGGCTTTGCATTGAGGGCATTTCCAAAGCAAGCAGTCAGGTGCTATAAACTATCTATGGCTCCTAATCCCACAAGCTGTGCACAGAACACACTGCTACATGTACATACTAACAAACACACATGAACAAATGCTAGCCTACAAACACCCACAAACACGCACATCGTAACCTAACCACATACTAACATCAAACAAACCCATACTAACACATTCACATGAACACACATAGGAACATACTAACAAGAAGGAACACACATACTAGAATTCAAAGAACACACCCATACTAACACATGCTAACATACAACACCTGTTCACATACTAACATACACATGAATACACAAAATACACTCACTAATTCGCAAACATGCTAACACATAATAACACTAACACACTAACATGCCCGCACATATGACACTAACATGCATACTGATCACATATTAATACATATGCATATTAACATGCACAACACACCCATACTAATACATGCACAGGTACACAGTAGCACAAAGACAAAAACATACTGACAGACACAATAACAAATACTTGAATACCAATATACTAATGTGTACTAACCACACACTAAGACACATACATACTAATATACACTAACATATATGCTAACACACATACCATACTAACACCAATCCACACCAATCCATACAGCAAACATAAATACATGCATATTAGCACATATACATTGGTACATAAGTATGCAAATTTAGAACAAAATGATTTATGAGTTTCCCTTGGGTAATATGGCAGCCTGTTAACGTCCTATGATATACAGTTTGAGCAAATAACTGCCTCAAAGTGTTCTTGGTATTGTGTCTGTCACCACAACTGTTCCCAGAATCCTTTACTTAAAAGCAAAAAGAAGGTGGGGGTAGCACACACCTTCAACCTCGGCGCTCAGGAGGCAGGTGGATCTCTGTGAGTTTGAGGCCAGCCTGGTCTACAGAATGAGTCTAGGACAGCCAGGACTACATAAAGAAACCCTGCCCCATACTCGAAAAACCAAAACCCCCAACCCACCCCACCCCCAAAAGGAAGAAGATAGCATGGGTCTCCTTTAGAAGAACCAGATTTTCTGTTTACATTTTCACATTTACTTTACACCAGGAAGAGGATTTACAGAGGGCAAGAAAAGCAAGGTGTCATAGCTCAACTCTTTAAGATAAAGTCAACAAGCTGCTTCCTAAAGCAATTGAGTTTGGTGCTTTATGCTTTGATGCTGAGGCAGGGGGATAGATAGAACTTTGAGGCCAGTGTAGGCCATGTAAGTGAGTTCCAGTTCAGCTTAGAGTACAGTGTGAGACCCTGTCTCCAAACAATTAAAGAAATAAATAAATGTAGGGGCAGGGGATGGGGTTCAGGGAGAAGAGCGTTCACCTAACATGGGCTTTATCCTCAGCACCGCCTAATATTTGGTACAGAGGTGCACGTTTGCAGTCCCAGCACTTGGCAGGGAGCAGCAAAAGGGCAGAATCTGTGCTCATACACACAGGTGCACAGGGCGGGATCCTGTGCTCAATACACACAGGTACACAGGGTGGGATCTGTGCTCATACACACAGGTGCACAGGGCGGGATCTGTGCTCATACAAACAGGTGCACAGGGCGGGATCTGTGCTC
>NC_034598.1:33001267-33002913 GCF_900095145.1 Mus pahari
CAGGGCGGGATCTGTGCTCGTACACACCGGTGCACAGGGCGGGATCTGTGCTCGTACACACCGGTGCACAGGGCGGGATCTGTGCTCGTACACACAGGTGCACAGGGCGGGATCTGTGCTCGTACACACCGGTGCACAGGCCCACTCAAGGGCAGCCTCAATTACATTGTAAGCCCAGGGCCTCGGCTATGTGAGACATTGTCTCAAATAAATAGGTTAAACGAGCATATTTTAAAGTAGTTATGTTCAGCGGAACTGCTCATCATAATTTATCAGTTGTAAAATGACCTCATCCATATTTCCGTATCTCTATCCATCTTGCTCCCCCTGCCCCAAACACGATGTATACTCATGTTTTCCCCTATGGGTACAGATTGTAGGAAGATGTAAACAGGAACCACTTTTGAAATCACCGAGGGCAGAGATGGCGTTTTCTCATCTGTGCAGGTACCTGTAGCATTCGGCTCTCCTGCTCTGAGAGCTGACAGCAATTGAGTAAGAGGCTCCCAAGAAGATGCTTCCCTGCTTGCCCGACCCCTTTGCAAGGCCACGTGCTCACCCATGACACCGTTTAAGGGCTGATTATACACCTTGCGTGGGACTGTGGGTGTGACTCTCCTGACCATGTTACAGATAAGCCTGCTGACAGAAATGAGATTCTTGACACAAAGTTACCAACTCTGAAACTAGATCTCACTAACTCCTAGTTGGCTATCTCTTTAGTATTGGCTTTACCAGCTAATTGGGTCTGAGTCACAATAGGCAGGGTATTAGTCATTGCAATGGTGTGGATCATTGAAGCCCTGGAAAGAGATTCTACCAAACACTCATTTCTTTGTGAAAATCTTTTTTGCCTTGAAGTACTGAAGTGATGCTGTGAATGACTAAAGTCTTATAGGTCATCACAATTGTCCTTACTAATTAACATTTTTATGTATTATTGCCAATAATCTGGAAATGCTGTTTAACTTTCTTATGGAATTAAATTTCAACAATCTCCATTTGTGTCTGTTGCTTTTCCTCCTAAATATGAAGAATAGGACTCTGGGTTCCATGAGTAAACTATCTATTGCTCAGTTATGGGGACCTGATCTTGGGTCCCCAGAACCCATATATCCTAACTTTAACTGTCACTTCTCCTGGCAGGGAAGGAAGTCTCAACTGAGTGACAGCCCATATCGTACTGGCCTGTGGGGGATTGTCTTGCTTGTTAATTGATGTAGGAGGGTCCAGTCCACTGTGGGCAGCACCATCCTCTGTGCAGATGGTTCTGAGCTGTATAAGAAGTCTAGCTTACGGTAGGGATGGAACTGAAAGCCAGCCAGGAAGCAGCATTCCTCCATGGTTTCTGCCCAGTGACACTTTGTGACCAACGACCCCTTTCCTCCCTTGGGTTGCTTTTGGCAGCAGTGTTTTGTCATAGGAATAGAAAGGAAATTAAAGTACCATCTACATGTTGGACATAGTGATCTGTGTGTTTGGTGGAAACAGCAAACTTCAGTTTTTGGTATAAGAGGCAGAGAAGTCATGGAGGGAAGGCATCTAAGCATCAGACTCTGGCTCTCTCTCACGTGCCCCCATGAACAAGTCTGTATGGAGAGGGGGGGAGGGAGAGGGAGAGGGAGAGGGAGAGGGAGAGGGAGAGG
>NC_034598.1:33003141-33005121 GCF_900095145.1 Mus pahari
AAGAGGGGGAAAGGGGGAAGGGGGAGGGAAAAGAGAGAGGAGGGGAAAGGAGGGGGAGGGGAGGGGAAGGGGAAAGACTGTGTACCTTCTTCTAGCCATTAAAAAAAAAAAATCCCAGCGATTTAACTTACAGGTTCCAGTTACTTTTGTGCCAGTTAGTCAAGATTCCGCTACTTAGCTCGTATGGATATTGGGACTTTCCGATCTGTGTAGAAGAAATTGCCCCCACCCCACCCCGACCCCTGCAAAATCGGCAACTTGTTTTCTGCCCATTGTAGTATCTTAGATAAGACACCAGGTGGCGGTAGCTCCTCTACGCGTATATAAAGGAGTGGTGCAAACACGTTCAGATCCCTGTTTCTGTAAGGTGGGCTAAGGTAGAAAAGAAGTGGGGTCTGGGGTACAGCTCAATCGGTAGAGTGCTTGCGCTCCGGGAACAAAGCAGCGGCTCCTGTTGCTTCGCTGTTTTACCATTATACTTCCATCTCCTGAAAATGAGTTGCTAAGAGTCGTCAGCCTTTTGGCGGGAGAGCCTTCCACCATTTGAGAAGTCACTTGCTTCATCCCTGAACCACCAGTGAAGACATGGCCCTCAGACAATCATAGCTAAGGCACCTGTGAGGCCAAAGAGACCCTCCTTTTCGACAGGATCGTTACAAATGTAAAGTCATCAGAAAATAAGTTGATGCCGAACATCAAGAAACCTGGACTCTGGGCTAAGAGCCTGGTTAAGTCCTCACCTGTCTGAAAACTCATTTTGCTGTGGGGGTGGGGGTGGGGTGGGGGTGGGGGTGGGGTGTTGTTAAAGTCCTTCTCGATCTCCCCTGCAAAGACTCAGTGGTCCTTCAATACATCATGGCCCTCATCTCTCTGTATTTCTCCCTCTAGATTAGAGAAGAATCAAAAACTCAAGTTAGGTTATGGGTGAGAGGTGTGGGGGAGAGGGGGTAGCCTGAGCTAAGATATAGTGTAGAAGGACGTGGCCTTGGGCGCACCCCACCTGGGAGACTCGAGGTCTGTTTGTTGCTCTTCTTCTGCACTGACATCACTTCTCAGAAAGAGCCAGGTCCACTCACTCGTTCTGGAGTTTAAACAGGTCACGTGGTCAGAGCCAGGCTGGCTCCATGGTGGGGCTGGTCCCGAGGACATCCCTTCGATTCTCAGCACCACCCTAGAGATTTGCATTCAGCTCATCTGGGTAAGGCTATGCACTGCCCTAGTTTTAACAAGTATTCCATGTGATGTTCTTGTCCAAGGACATTTGGAAAACACAGGTCTGTGTACACAGACCTTTACCAAATGAAGCAACCAAAGCTTGCGTAGACATCTGGAATTAACGGCTCTTTAAGTGCCTTCAGTTTTAATCAGGAAGCTTACCTACCTCTGCCGGTCTTCTTTCTGTGATTTATTTCAGTGTGTGTGTGTGCGCACACATGTGCATGTGTGTGCACACAAGTGTGTTTATAGGTGAGTAGGTATGCGCACTTGTGCATGTGTGTGTGCCTCAAGGAGTCCAGGAGAGAAACTCAGATCCCCTTAGAGCTAAAGTTAGAAGCAGTTGTGAGCTGCCCAACACGAAGAAATGGAATTCAGATCCTCTGCAGGAACCAATCTGAATTGCCGACTGTCTTAGTCAGGGTTTCTATTCCTGCACAAAACACCGTAACCAAGAGGCAAGCTGGGAAGGAAAGGGTTTATTCAACTTACACTTTCATATCACCAAAGGAAGTCAGGACAGGAACTCCCACCAAACAGGAACTTGGTGGCAGGAGCTGATGCAGAGGCCATGGAGGGATGTTACTTACTGGCTTGCTTCCCCTGGCTTGCTCAGCTTGCTTTCTTATAGAACCCAGGACCACCAGCCCAGGGATGGCACCACCCACCATGGGCCCTCCCATTCTTGATGGCTAAGTGAGAAAATGCCTTACAGCTGGATCAAATGGAGGCATTTCCTCAAGGGAGGCTCCTTTCTCTGTGATA
>NC_034598.1:33005506-33014188 GCF_900095145.1 Mus pahari
GAGAGAGAGAGAGAGAGAGAGAGAGAGAGACTATACTGAATACACAGAGCAGGGGACTGGGAACTCCCTACTGTGGCTCTGCTTCCTCAGAATTTCCAAGGAAAGTCTAGGCTGACTGTTCTCAACACCCCACGCCCCCCGCCACCCTTTCTGAAGAATCTAGATTTCCACCCTCAGTGTATTTGAGGCCCACACTGAATTTTGGGTTTTAAAAAAGAAGCCTTGCTGGTGACATCTTGGGACACCCCTTGGTCCTCTGTTGGCGCTCCTGTGTCCCGCTTTGCATCTCCATCAGAACCACCCCCATCAGTTCTGGGTGAGGAAAGAAGCTGGGCAAGATGCTCAGGGCAAGTTCTTCACAGCAGAGACTGAAAGGCGTTACTGACGTGTTGTCCTTCCCGAAGTCCATCTCTGGGCGTGAGCACCGTGGAGTTTCTCCTAAGAAGGACATCAGAGTGAGTGTGTGTATACTAAAGGCTAGATACTTGAAGTCGGCGGGCGACGAGACAGAACTATCCGGCCAGCCCCAGTTGTTAGGCAACCGAGCTGAGAGCAGGTGAATCAGCCATGGTGATGGCCAAGACAGTGAGTCACCCGCTGTCTGCAGGAATTCAACTTCAGAACCCAACTTGTGGGGCTTCCAAAAACTCCTTAATTATTCTAATCACTCGCAAGCTCTAATGGGGTTATCTTGGACCAGTCTATTACCCCTTGGGTATTTGGGGTTTTGCATGTGTTTTTATTTACTTTTTTGTTATCATCGCTGTTGGCTTTGTTTGATTAAAGCCAGGTCTCCTGTAGCCCAGGCTAGCCTCAAACTCACTATGTAAGCAAGAATGACCTTCAGTTTCTGACACCCCGCCCCACCTCCACCTCCCAAGGATTACAGCATGTGCCACCACACCATGTTTGTGTGGGACTGGAAACCAGGGGCTTCATTCATGATAGACAAGCATTCTACCAATGAAACCACCTCCCCAGTTCAACCTGTTTTATTCCTCTTTGGAGACATCCCAGATGAGCTTAGATCAAGCGTCTCCATGGAGCAGCTCAAACTCCAGCAATGTGTACTTCCTTTTGGCTTGATTCCCCTGCTAATCTGGGCCTTCAGAGGAGAAGCAGAGCGTGGGGAGGTTTTCCAGGATCACATCCTTAGACTCGCTAAGCCTTGTAATGACTGGAAGCCGAGTGCCAAATCTGGGCTTACTGTGAGAGTGCTTAAAGTCAATCTTAGGGTTTAACATGGGATATGGTCTCGCTAGAGAGATGGCTCCGTGGTTGGGAGCATTTTCTGCTCTTCCAGAGGGCTGATATTTGGTTCCTACCTCTCCTGGGCAGTTCACAACTGTGCACAACTCCAGTTCCAGGAGATCTGACACCCTCTTCTGGCCTCTGCTTAAACATGCACACACATATACAAAAGTAGAAATAAAAAGTATATTTTTAAGGGGCTGTAGACACAGTTCGGTGGCTGAGGCGGGTACACTACCCCTCCAGAAGACCTAGTCCAATTCACAGCACCCACATCTGGCTGTTCACAGCCACCTGTAAGCTTGAGAAACTCTGATGCCCTCTTCTGACCTTCTAGAGTACTTCATACATATGGTACACAAACACTTGGGCACACACATAGGATAAATGTGTAAGTAAATAATTGTTTTAAAAAATATTTTTAATAGAGCATTCTGAAGACGGATGCTTTTTCCTAGCATTTGAAGCAAGATTGTTTCCTGTGAATCCTTTTGATCTTACTAACTGACATATTTGGAAGCCATCCAGACCCTTAACAGTCTCTGAATTGGTTCTTTCAAACTTTCCCACCTTTTCTCAGCAGATGAGCACTGGCCTCTCTCTTACGTTGAACATTTACAGTCCCTGCAACACGGGATCAAACTGATGGAAAATATAGGCACAGTAATTACAGAGTCCCATTTAATGTTTTAAAACCCCTCCAGTGACCACTGATTAGTCCCATTTTTATACTCCAAGGTTTGTCCTCATTTGCTTTGTTCTCATCAATGAAAGATCATGACATTACACATATCTTGTGTGTGTATGTGTGTATGTGTGTGTGTGTGTGTGTGTGTGTGTGTGTGTGNGTGTGTGTGTGTGTGTGTGTGAGAGAGAGAGAGAGAGAGAGAGAGAGAGAGAGAGAGAGAGAGAGCTCATGTATGTACAGGTGCTCATGTGTATGTGTGTAGAGGCCAAAGGTCAATTTGAAGTGTCAGTCCTCAGATATCCTCCACCTTGGGTTGGTTGGTTGGTTGAGATAGGAAGTCTGGTTGCCTGGATCTAACTGATGCGGCTAGCTTCTGGGCCAGTGAGCCAAAGGATCTTCCTATCTCCACCTGCCCAGTACTCGCCACCATGCCCAGCTTTTAAAGTGGGTTCTGGGGATCCAACTTGTGTCTTCCTGCTTGTGTGCAGCAGACATTGCACCAACTGAGTCCTCTGCAAGCCCACATATACATGTTAGCCTAGAGGTTTGTCCTAAATACACACTAGACCACCTGAGTGATATGTACACAGTGTAGATTTCCTGTGATCTACCCCGGCTACGTTAACTGCTACCATTGAAAAAATAATGTGTAAATTTAAAAAATAACGTGTAACGGGTATAAAGACATATAACACGTCATATGTTATATACCGTGTAAGAGGTATAAAGATGTGGATTACGTCACTGCTTTTAAAAAGAAGCAGAAAGATCTCTGCTCGCTAATATAGAAAGGTGTTGAGGAAATATTGTAAAGAGAAAGAATTGTGTGTGTGTATGTGTGTGTGTGTGTGTGTGTGTATGAGGCTACATGTGAGTTTGAAGTGTTTTTTTATACATTTATATGTACTTGTTTGGGTAAAGAAGGTCCTGGACGGATACCCAAGAGATGTTTTGTTTTCATAATTAACATTATTGCTTGCTAATAATTTCACAAATAATTGGAAAGAGCGGAAAAGTCGATGTGTTTTTATAAGTCTAGAGCTGTTGGCCAAAATCAATAGCCCTGACCTATTTGTAATAAAGTAGCCAGTCTCCAGGCAGAACTATTGCAGTGGAGACCAGGAAAATGGGATAGAGACAGATGGTGAGGCCCATGACTTTTTAACCAACTGTTCTGGTTTTTCCCTTTGGCCAAACACATTATGAGCTGTTTAAAAGGGAAACACTATAATTATATCCTGAATGGCAAATAAAACCGGCAGCAAAAAGACATGATTAGATTCTTAGTCCCTATTACCACTTCTGTCAAAACGGGCGTGGCAGCCACTCAGTCGACTCACTTGGGAGCACACCTAAGGCCACACCTCAATTGTCATACTACATCTTGTTTGTCAGGTGTCTTGTGCCTGGTCTTGAAATAGAAAGAAAAATAGTCATTGTGATTCACTCAGCAAGTTCCACAGGTGAGCCCATGTGCCCACGGACTTCCCTGGTGACTCTTTCTTTTTCCTATTTCCATACCTTGTACTATGGTGACAAATGAATGATTGTTTTTTAAAGAGTTGCCACTAAACTAGCATTTTGTGCTTTACCCAGGGTTTTGGTTTTATGCCACATAGCTTATGTTTTAAAACCTGAAAAGTAATTTGGGGACATAGCTGAATTGATAGATTGATGATGCTTTTACTATGTGCTGAGCCCTGTGTTTGACCCCAGCACCACATAAACCAGGCTCTCTCATAACGCAAGAAGCAGAACCCAGAGAATCAGAAGTTCAAGGTCATCCTTGGATACATAGCAAGCTTGAGGCTACCCAGTCTGAAAAAAAAAAAATAGTAAATAAAATTTAAATAAAGGTTTTTTTTTTTTAATGAGTATCATTGAAAGTTCAAATGGAAGGATTTTTTTTTTAATGTTTGGGGGAAAGCTTTCTATTCTAAGTATTCTTTATATTACATTGTTCAACTTCAGTGAGGAGGGCTCTCACCTGCTATTGTCTAGGAAAGGAAAGTCATGACAAGCATGTGATACCATGCCTGTGTTCAGCATTCAATGGGCTAAGGCAGGAAGATTGCTGCTAGCTCAAGGACACCCTGGAGTGTAAGTAAGTAAGGCCTGATCACAGATAGATAGATAGATAGAAAGATAGATAGATAGATAGATAGATAGATAGATAGACAGATAGATAGATAAGGGATGAAATGATGGATAGATAGATGATTGATTGATAGATAGATAGATAGATAGATAGATGAATGGATAGGTAGATAGATAGATAACAGATAGATAGATAGAAAGAAAGAAAGAAAGAAAGAAAGAAAGAAAGAAAGAAAGAAAGAAAGAAAGAAAGGCAGATAGATAGGTAAATGGATAAATGGATAGATAGATAGATAGATAGATAGATAGATAGATAGATAGATAGATAGATAGATAGAAAGAAAGAAGATGGAATTATGGATAGATAGATAGATAGATAGATAGATAGATAGATAGATAGGAGATGGAATGATGGATAGATGATAGATTGGTGGATAGATAGATAGATTAATGGATAGGTAAGTAGATAGATAGATAGATAAATGGATAGGTAGGTAGGTAGGTAGGTAGATAGATAGATAGATAGATAGATAGATAGATAGATAGATAGAAGATGGAAGTATGGATAGATAGATAGATAGATAGATAGATAGATAGATAGGAAATGGAATGATGGATAGATTGGTAGATAGATAGATAGATAGATAGATAGATAGATAGATAGATAGATGATAGATAGATGATAGATAGATGGGTAAGACAGCAAAACAAGAACTTCAGGTGCTTAGTGTAATGAGACAAATTTCAAAAGCACACAAGACAAGAAGCACTTCAAGCACCGGAGGCAAGAACCGAAAGCCATGATGCAACCACTGTGCTTGTAACTCTTCTCTAAGTGACAAATCACAGGCAGGTATGGGGTGTGCTTGGCTGACAGCATCCAAACGGAATGGCGATTACACTTAACGATGGGTAACTCAATTGCATGTGTCTATGAGACAGAACACATAGTATCACTAAGAATATCAGTGGTGAGCACATCTCAGCTCTGTTTACCCAACCTCCTACTGATCTTACTGTTCGAATGCCATGGCTGTCCCTGGGCTGTGGCCTCGTCCCGGCTAAGGATTATTTAGGAAGCAGTACTATTCAAAAACACCAGAGCTCTATTGAGTTTCTCTCCAGTTCTAGCCATAACTCCTCACAGTCAACAGAATGTCTGCTTCTGCCCCTTCATTCCTGAAGACAGAGGCAGGAGCGGGAGAAAATCTCGTCCTCATTTCTGCCTTTGACACAGCCAACGGCTGAAACTTCCTAAGAAGTCAGGAGGACAACACATTTGCTGGCACTGTCACTGTGCCCCTAGTAGTGAGAGTTCCTGAGGAAGAGACACTATGTTAATTATTTCTACTTTCCTGTGATGTCTCTGGCAAAAGAAAAAAATGAACCCCCCCCCCCAAAAAAGGTAATTTTCTTTGGTTTTGGTTTGCAGAAAATTCTAGCACGATGGGAAGGCATGGTGGAGCTTCAGTTCATATTCTCACTAGACAGGAAGCAGAGAGCAAGTGTGTGTGTGTGTGTGTGTGTGTGTGTGTGTGTGTGTGTGTGTGTGGTCATGTCTATGTGTATGTTTGTGTACCTATGTTTATAGCTCTGTGTGTGCATGTGTATATATGTGTGTGTGTAGCCACATCTGTGTGTATGTGTGTTTGTGTCTATGTGTGTGTGCATATGTGTATGTATGTGTGCACGTGTATTTGCGCATGTGTGTAGCCATGTCTGCATGCATGTGTACCCATGTTTGTGTGTATGTTAGTGGTGGGATTTAAACAATCCCCAAATCTCAAGGACTTGTCCCAGTAGGCTACTTTTTCCAGCTGGCCTCCACCTCCACCTAAAGGTTCTAGAACCTTCTAAACTATTACCATCCATGGAGAGACTAAGTGCTGGTAGCATGTATCTGTGGGGCACATTTCATATTCAAGTGAAAACATATTATCAGCTTTTACCATGATGCAAACTTACTGTATGCATGGGGGTGTATTTGCATGTGTATTCGGCCACACAATACCCACACAGAATTTAGGAATAATATTGACAACAGCTAGATACATGTGGTTTTTTCTTTCTTTCCTTTTTCATTTGTTTTTGGCTTTTTTTTTTTAAGTCAAGTTCTTACTCTGTAGCTTTGAGTGACCTGGAACTCACTATTTAGATCAGGGTGTCCTTGAACTCAGAGAGCTCCACCTGCCTCCCCAGGGCTGAGATTAAAGGTGTGTGCCACCATGCCTGGCTTTTGTTTATTTTCTAATTGATTCAAAAGTTTAAAAACGTCCCCCAAAGACCATTTCTTTATTATAATTGTTGCTCTTGCTGTGCATGATACGTGTGCAGTGCCCAGGTACCAAGACGCATCTGTGGACATCAGAGGACAGTTTATGGGAATCCGTTCTTTCTTTCCATTATGTGGGTCTCAGAATCTAGCTCAGGTCTTCAGGCTTTGCTGCAAGCATCCTTGGGATATCTCACTGGCCTCAATAATTCCATTTCTAGCACATCAAAATCACCTTTGGATCTTCAAGTGGACATGCTAGTCTGTGGTCTGTAGCACTTTGGGAAAAGTCTGTCCCCACAGTGAGCCAAGGCCGAGATTCGGATCTTTACTGTTAGACAGGTACAGGAGGCAGCAGTGGCCAGCGTCCCCACTTATTACTCTCAGGTCCACTTACAAGACTGGGAAGCTTCCTGAAAAAAAACCCAAGACATCCCTAAGAAGGGTTAACCCCCAGAGAGAGGCATTTCCAATTAGAGACAGTAGTCAGTTAGGACTAGAGCAGTTCCCAACAGTAGAGGGCAGCACTGTGCACCCTTGGTTGCACTCAGCCACTGCTCCGCCACTGTTCACTGGTGGCTTCGACTGCAGTTGTGGACATTGGCATTAGGGAAAACAGGAATGCTGTCAAATAGGGCTCTTCCCAACACATCCCCAAACCTGTTGTTAAAAGTGTAGCAAGTAATTAGGAGAGGTCCATAAAGAACACACTTGTAGGACAGATGACCTGTGTGGGGAGCATTGCTTGAGAGAAGTTTGCAACATCAGCCTGGTACTGAGTTTTTTTTTTTTTTTTTCTGGGCATAAGTTGGGCTGGAGTGGGGGACATATTTCTTTGAGCATCTATCTCCATAATACCTTTGAATGGCTCACATTCCACTCTCTATAATACCAGTATTGAGAGGCCGCAGCCAAAGCCACATGAAGCAAACATCAGCCTTCATGTCTTAACATATTTCTTCCTTTATCTATCCTAAAAAATCCCAAGCAAGTTAGTAGTCGAATGCGATTCCCATGTACTAAAGACGAGGTAAAACACGGGACAGACACGGTTTCTCTGAGCTCCTCCTTGCAATGGAAGATGACTAACGCAGACTCCAAAGTGCTTATGGTGGAGGGAACAGGAGACTATCAGGAGTGCGCAGCCCTAAGTGCAATTGATCAGTGTCACACATCTCTCCCCACAGCTCAGGGATCAACTCTTGAGGAGAAGGTGGAGCCAGAGGTGTTAGCCTGATACAAAGAAACAATGTGTTCCTGGGAACAAAAGGGCAGTCACACATAAACTCACTGCGGTTGGGATAGCAAGGTCAAGGCTTACAAAAATTTAGCAGAGAGGGCAAAGATAAGCATGAAATTCCCTAGCCGAGGACCTATTGGTAATTTGATGGCTTCTGGGAGAGGGAAGTCAGGGTTTCTTTAGGGGTGTTGCCCCCTGGTAGATGGATCACATGGGGGGGATGTCCACACACCCAAGAATGTTCTGGCAGTATAAATTTGATTCCTTGGGTTTATTATTATTATTGTAGGGACATAATTTAGGTAGCTATGGAGATAGGGATAGATCTGAGAGGAGAACTGAAAGGAAGTGAATGCCATCCTATCGGGTTGTATGAAATTCTCCAAGTGTTAATGAAAATACTATTAAAAGAAAAGAAAAAAAAAAGTTTCTCTGAATAGGCCTGTGATTCAGCTCCAACGTTTCCACATTCCTTTGTTTTCCATTATTTTGGGAATATTGTCTTTCGTATTTAGATAAAATGAAAGATGGAAATATATTCATTTCCTCTCTTGTTTCTCTGACCAAATACCTGACAAGAAGCAATTGAAGGGATTTATTTCAGCTCACAACTTCACGGTGAGGAAGGTGGGACAGCCGGGACTCGGTGGCAGAGGGCTGCAGCGTGCCTTGTTCTACCTTGGCAAGTTCAGAGGCGGTGCTGGGCGATTTCCTCAATCACACCCTCCAGAGACCCTCTTTCTTCAGTCCGTTCCCACTTCCTAACCATTCCACAACCTCCTCCTCCTCACCGTGCACCTCCAGCTGAGGACCAAATCTGCCAATGTGGAGATACTTCCCGTTTAAAGCATAGCAGAGGCTTCAAAGCTGGAGATGGAGGAAGCAAGAGAGGTTGCCTCAGCCCTCATAATAAATCAGCCATGAAAGATTAAAAATTCAGGTGACAGCAGATGCTGGTGAGGATGTGGAGAAAGAGGAACACTCCTCCATTGCTGGTGGGATTGCAAGCTTGTACAAACACTCTGGAAATCAGCCTGTTCAGCAGTTCCTCAGAAAATTGGACATAGTACTACCGGAGGACCCAGCAATACCTCTTCTGGGCATATACCCAGAAGATCTTCCAACTGGTAATAA
>NC_034598.1:33016440-33018459 GCF_900095145.1 Mus pahari
ACTTTCTCCTCTATATATTTCAGTGTCTCTAGTTTTATGTGGAGTTCTTTGATACACTTAGACTTGAGCTTTGTACAAGGAGATAAGAATGGATCAATTCGTATTCTTCTACATTATAACCGCCAGTTATGCCAGCACCATTTGCTGAAAAAGCTGTCTTTTTTCGACTGGATGGTTTTAGCTCCTTTGTCAAAGATCAACTAACCATAGGTGTGTGGGTTCATTTCTGGGCCTTCAATTCTGTTCCATTGCTCTACCTGTCTGTCACTGTACCAGTACCATGCAGTTTTTATCACAATTGCTCTGTAGGCTTGAGGTCAGGCATGGTGATTCCCCCAGAGGTTCTTTTATTGTTGAGAATGGGTTTTGCTCTCCTAGGTTTTTTATTTGTTCACTTATTTTTTAACCATCTCTTTGTGTATGCCTTTATAAACAGAACATTAAGAGTTCAGTTTGGAAGCCAGAGTGAGAGGTAGAGTCAGTGTTAAGCAAAGTGCACACACACACACACACACAAATTCACACACTCAAACACACAATACACACACACTCAAACACATATACACACACTCACACACATACACATATACTCAAATACACACCCTCACACAGGCACACTCGCACAGACATATACACACTCAAATATACACACTCACAAACACTCATACACATACATTTAAATACACTCACACTCATACACACCCAAATACAAACACTCTCACATATATACACTCACACACATACACATACTCAAATACACACACACCCTCTCTCAAACTCACAGTCAAAATCACACACTCATACATACTCAAACACATACACACACTCAAACACACATACACATTCAAACACTCACACACTCAAATACACATACTCACTCAAATACACACACACCCCTGCACAAATAAACACATTCACACACATGCACAAATACTCAAACACACACACTCACACACATACACATTCAAATACACACACATACTTATGCACACATACACACACATTCACGCACATGCACAAATACTCAAATATACACATGCCTTCACATACTCAAATACACACACACACACACACACAACACACAATCACCTCAAAGTCTCGATGAATTGACTATAAACAGGCATTTTTGTTTTCCTACAGGTGATATTTTTTATGGTCTATCACAAAAACTCATTAAATACACAAAGTCATTTGTAATCAGATCTGATTTTTTTCTTTCATCAAGACCCTCATTCTGTTTCTAGTTCTCTTCTCCCACCAGTATAACCAAAGACACTGTAACACACGGCCGACTCAGTGAATGTGACCGCATCGTGTAAGACCAAGCACATTCAATTCTGAAAATAAGAATGATTTTAATAATCAGAAGAACCAAAGTGTATAATCATGGTGCCAAATATCATGCTAGTAATTATAATTATTTCCCTCTCAAAATCAATTGGTGTGTAAGCTCAAAGCATGCATTTCATTATAGCCTAATTGGATTCATACAGCTGTGATCTCCTGGTAACCCTAATCCCTGTTATAAAACGGAAAAAGAAAATCATCATTAAATTTGATTTACATACTTTTTTAGTATCACCTACATTACCCTCTTGGCAAGGGTTTTCTGTTCAAATTTCTTTTTGAAAAGAGAGCTGTAGTGATTTAGAATAACCTAAGGAGCATTATTTCCTAGTCTCCTCAGAGTTCAAATAAAAATTTAGTATTTTCATTCCTCATTTTCAAAACTAAATATTGTCTCAAAGCCTGGCTTGCTAAAAATTTCCAAAGAAATTCTGAAAGCACTAATCGTGTGAAGGGTCCCCTTTATTCCACTTATCTATCATGAAATATGTAAAACAAAAATACGTTATTAGTGCTGTCAAATCTTACAACGCTTGAAATTGGTCTGCGCGTGCGCATGCGCATGTGCATAAGCAGGAGTTTGTTGATATGCGTGCTCCTATGTGCTGTGGAAGCCGGTAGTTGGGTGTCTTCCTTAACTACACTCCACCCTTTCTTTTTTTTTTTTTTTTT
>NC_034598.1:33018544-33021044 GCF_900095145.1 Mus pahari
TGTAGCTCTGGCTGTCCTGGAACTCACTTTGTAGACCAGGCTGGCCTCGAACTCAGAGATCCGCCTGCCTCTGCCTCCCGAGTGCTGGGATTAAAGGCATGTGCCACCACGCCCGGCCCACCCTTTCTTTTGGGATAAGGTCTCTCACGGCTGCTAGCTGCAGAGTGGGCTGTTTCAGTGAGGCTGGCTAGCTGGCTAGTGAGCCTCGCGGGGATCAGCCTGTCTCCAATCCTCCAAGAGAGAGGAGACTCTCACTTCTCTATCATCCCCTTTGGGGTCCTGCCATCTTTATTACACTTAAAGAGCTCATTACGTTTACAGCGAGACTCTTTCCTGCTGTTGCTGCTCAAGACGAACACTGGAGAGCCTTCCAAGCACACTGAACCTGTTCTTCTCAACATCTTGCTTATGAACCTGTCTGATGAGCCATCCTTAAAGGGTCCAGTGAGAGTGGACAGCAGACAGAGATGACAGGCCCTTCCAAGATTCCCATCCCTGTCAGGTTCTCTCCTTTTCGTTCTAGCATTCAGTTTTGAGAGGCTCCCCTTGTCTAACACAAGCTCACCATAGAGTCCAGCTTCAGTCAGCTAAGTGTATGGCAAAATCCCATCTAAATTCACTGAGTTAACACAATCAGTCCAAGGTTTGTATTCCTGTCTATCAGTTCATGAGAATACATTGTCCTGGTCCTCGGTGATCTAGCTTATACTAAAAGCCATCCATCCCCACACCTATTCTCCCACACTTCTGCCAACACAAATCAGCCACTGTGTTGGCATTTAAACTGTCACCTGTGACTTAGAAATTATTCTTAAGCCGGGCGTGGTGGCGCATGCCTTTAATCCTAGCACTTGGGAGGCAGAGGCAGGTGGATTTCTGAGTTTGAGGCCAGCCTGGTATACAGAGCGAGTTCCAGGACAGCCAGGGCTACACAGAGAAACCCTGTCTCGAAAAAACAAACAAACAAACAAAGAAATTGTTCTTGTTCCCCTGTAGTCGTATTTCTCTACCAGGGCATGGATCTAGAGACAGCATTGGATGGGTTGGATCTTAAATAAAAACCATGCCCATTTGCAGCAAATTCTAGGTGCGTCTGGGGCCTCCAGAAGTGGGTAATCAACCTCCTGGTCCAACAGGAAAGGACAGCTGAGTGTATTTCAGGGGTTGACTGGATTTTCACACCCACCCTGCTTTGCTCCACTCTGGTGTTGAGTGTCTGTCGATAAGCTCATTTCTCCAAAAGACATCCATCTGTCCTCATGCTGCAGACTGGGAGTCGGCACAGCCAGACTCTGACTGTGGCTTCGAGATGCCTTAGTGTCGTTAGTACGAGAGGTAATATGCTATTTTAGGATGGTTGTAATTATGTTTGTTCAACCATGTTTAAACCCGGGCCTTCCAAGCATTAAGCTTGTAAATTCAACTAGGATTTCCCACAGTCTTTTTTATTGTTCCTATCAAAATAATTCATTACGACAGCCATTTGGCTTCGAGAAGATTTCCTCTCAGTAGACATTTTGCTCTAAGCAAAAATAAACGAAAATAGGCAAATCCTTCCTTGACTAATGTAAGTAAAGCATTACCAACCACAATTAGCTATTCTCGAACCTTAAACACAACTGGACTAGATGCCTCCATTTGACTGGTCATTTTCCCAAGTTCTTTTGATAGAAAATGTTTTACGGGTCAGGGTTCAGAGGAGAAAACAGAAACATTCCAGACGGGATGGGGTACTTTTGAAAGATCATTGGAAGAACTAGAAAAGAAAATATGGAAGAAAGCCATCGTGGGCTTTTGGGTTCACCATTGATTTGCATGAAATTAACATAAAACTCTTGGGGGGGGGGCCAAGAACTCACAAGGCTGTAAAGTTTACACAGTCCTCAGTCTGATTTCCAGCCTGCTCTATGAAGTAACTGTAAAGTGAAAAAGAGCATCTTCTCTGGGTTATGGCTCACATGCAATCCAATGGTCTCTTCCTGGGAGAAGCTTACCTGTGAGGCAGGTTTCAGTTTGCCTCCTTACAAATATGGAAGGAATCCCCCTGTCTTAGATCCCTACCCAAGCTAGTTTTCACGCTGACTTGACCCAATCTAAAGTCCTCTCCCAGGAGGGAGTCTCAATTGAGAAAATACTTCCATTAGAAAAGGCTGTAGGCAAGCCTGTGGGGCATTTTCTTAATTAGTGATTAATGGGGGAGGGGCAGCCCATTGTGGGTGGGGCCATCCCTGGGCTCCGGGTCTTGGGTTTCCATAGGAAAGCAAGCTGAGCAAGCCATGAGGTACAAACTCCGTGGTCTTCAAGCCACACCCTCCATGGTCTCTACATGGGTTTGAGCCTCCAGATTCCTGCCCTGGTTTTCCTCTGTGATGTGCTTTTACCTGAAAGTGCAAACAAAACAGACCCCTTTCCTCTCCGACATGATTTTGGTCACAGTGTTTCATCACAGTAACAGTAACCCTACCTAAGAAACTAGCTGTGTGCAGTAGATTGCTTGGGT
>NC_034598.1:33024781-33048666 GCF_900095145.1 Mus pahari
GTGCAACAACAATATGAACTAACCAGTATCCCCTGAGCTTGTGTCTCTAGCTGCATATGTAGCAGAAGATGGCCTAATCGGCCATCATTGGGAAGAGAGTCCCCTTGGTCTTGCAAACTTTATATGACCCAGTACAGGGGAAGGCCAGGGCCAAGTAGTGGGAGTGAGTGGTTAGGGGAGCAGGGGCGGGGAGTAGCTGGGTATAGGGAACTTTCGGGATAGCATTTGAAATGCAAATAAAGAAAATAACAAAAAATTTAAAAAAATAAAAATAAATAAAAATTTTAAAAAGCATGTTTTGTTTTCTAATGAGTATGGCCCACTTAGGCTTTTATGCTTAAATACTTGGTCTCTGATTGGGGGAACTGTTCAGGAAGGATTAAGAAGAGGAGTCCTGTTGGAGGGGTTGTGTCACTGGGACCAACTTTGAGTTTCAAAAGACTCCTGCCTTTCCCAGCCAGTCTCTCTCTGCCTCCTAAGAGTGCTTTGAGATCTGCGCACTCAACTGTTTCTGCTACCCTAAAAAGGCATTTGAAAGCCTCTATGATTCTTGAAGACAATTTTCCGAATTCAATTGAAAATGAAAACCTAGATATGAGGTGACTCTGGATAATGTTTCTAAAAACAGAGAGAGAGGAAAAAAATACAACAGAAATAAAACTACCAGGAACACAAACAATCAAGTCAGTGGACAAAGACTTTAAAGTCACTGGAGCTGGGGTGTCACTCAGGAGCAGAGACCTTACCTAGCAGGACCCTTGGATCACTCCCCTGAAGCAGCAGCAGCAGCAGCAGCAGCATTTGATTGCTGTGCTTAAGAAAGGAGAGAACATTGTTTTAAATGCAGAATTTCTCAGCGGACTATGTTTTCTGTTATGTAAGTGATATGCTGCATCTCTCATAGACATATGATTTAAATGCATGGCCTCCAGATGGTGGTACTATTTTGAGCCCTGGGACCTTAAGCGGTGGAGCTGAGCATGAGGAAGTAGGTTACCAAGGGCAGCTTCTTGGGAGTATATTATCTGTGGGTCTTTTCTGTCTGATTCTCTGCATCTTGTCCTCCAAGGTATGAGTTGCTCTACTCTGCTGTACCCTCCCCACCATGATAACCTAGAACTTCTGAAATTGTGAGCCAGATTGAACCTCTCTTTCCTTAAATTATGTTAGCATTTTGGTCACAGTGATGAAGGAAGTAGCTAGTACACAAAACCAGGACCAGGAGTGCGGTCATTGCTGTGACTAAACCTGACCACTTTGTTTCTACACTCTTGGAATTGGTGTGTGGGAAGAATTTAGAAATATGAGCTGGAGAAGCCCTAGAATGCTCAGGCAGGAATTAATGAATGATTCTAGAGGAATCTCAGAAGACTGGATTAAGACTAGAATATGGATTAAGAGGTACACAGTAAAGGCCAATCCATGGGGTTTCAGATGGGAACAAGGACTCTGTTGGAGATTGGACTAAAAGACATTCACGTTACACTCTGGGCTTTGTCCATGTCCTAAGTTTCATAGAGAGACCCAGTTTTTAAAAACTTGACTAATTTATTACACAGCAGAAATTTTAAGAGAGACTAGTATTCAGGATATGGTGCCATCATCATTGGTTGATTGCAATGAAGTTAATAGTGAAAATTAAAAACAAAAACAAAACATAGCAGAAGGATTTGAAAATCTTGCTGCCTCTCCAGAGAAAGGATGGATGAATTAATAATCTTGGACCATAAAAGGATAAGTGCTATTAAAAAGAATACAAACACTTTGCTCTGGGACAAAAGGAAATTGACCAGATTATACCCACCACTGTGTCAAAGATATGAAGTAACAAGATCATGTGAAAGACTTTTCCTTTAATGGAGAGAGCCACTTAGATACTCTGTTTGCAAAGGGCCTCATAGGGAAGTATTTTCTGTGGTTCTACTACCCAAGTATTCACAGAGCACTGCAAGCAAAGTTCAAGGCTGACAGACATTGGCCTCATCCATGAAGGGCTAACTTTGTGGGAACACAGAATGTAGGAGTTACGAGGTCATTGGGGCTTCTCAAGTTCTTAAGAATGTGTATGAGGGGTAATTCCCTGTAGAGGAGCCCTCAGGGTATGGTTAATAAAGTTCTGATGTGGGGCCTGGGCTATAATGTAACCTTGGGATGATAGAGATACCAGAAATGTAGAATATCCACCAATAACAGCTATCGACTATAAGGTAAGTCAGACTAAACAATGGCCAGGTGAACTGTGAATGGCACAACCATAGGAACGGATCTAACCAAGCGCATGTGAGCTTACATCAGAACACCACTTCCTCTGGATGCTGGACATGGAGTTCTAAGATTTAATGATAATCTTGGTAGATTTCAGCCTTTGGTTCTATAGTGGTTTGAATAAGAATGGCTCCCATAGGCCATATACTTGAGTGCTTAGGCACCATGGAATGGAACTGTTTGAAAGGATTAGAAGGATGAGGAGGTATGGCCTTGTTGAAGAAAGTATGTCACTGGGAATGGACTTTGAGGTTACTAAAACCTGTGTCAGGCCCAATCTCTCTGTTGCCTGCTTACCTATAGATCAGGATATAGCTCTCAGGAACTTTTCCAGCCCCATACCTGTCATCCTCCTTGCCATGATAATGGACTAAGCCTCTGAAATTGTAAGCAAACCCCCAATTAAATGTCCCCTCTTTTAAGAGTTGTCTTGCTCACAGTGTCTCTTCACAGCATTAGCAAACTGACTAAGACAGTTCCCATCTCTAAATGCCACAGTTTGGACACCCTGTGTTTAGAACTTGGACTAGAGGCATTTTCTACTATAGAAAGGGCATCAGCCTTTGGAGGCTAGGGATAGAATTTTATGGCCTGAATACATAAAGACCACTGTAGGCTCATTATTTGAGTGCTTAGTCCCCAGATGGTAATGTTATTTATGGAAGACCTGGAAAATGTAGGCAGTGGGCTGAGCTGGAAGAAGTTTGTCACAAAGGGTGGGAAACTATGAGCATGTGACCTTGAAGACCAGAGGCCAACCTTGAGTTTCTTCCCATATTAGTCTCTTATCATCATCATCATCATCATCATCATCATCATCACCACCACCACCACCATTATTGAGACAGGGACTTCCAGTGACTCTGGGGCTCAACGATTGGTTAGATTAGCTGGCTAGCTGAGACTGTCCCAACCTACACAGTGCTGGGATCGTAGAAACTTGCCACCATTCACAGCCTTCTACACGTATAAGGGATTTCCAAAGTCAAGACCTAATGCTGTGTGTGCAGCAAGCCCATTACCTCCCGACCCACCTCCCCAGCCCCAGAGGCACTAACTGATTATCAACACAAGGCTGAATTCTAGGACCCAGAATCTTCATGGAATCAACAGATACATGGGTGCATGATCATCTCCTCAGTTAGCTGTGAAGAGGCTCAAAGCTGGAAACAGGAACTGGGTAAAGTTCAGACTGACATCATCTGGCTCTCACTCCTGAGCCCTAGAAACTTCTGAGAACCATAGAGGTCCCAATTGTACTATAAAACATGATAAATTCACCTTCGCAGCTATCTTCATAACAGAGACAAACGCTGACATACAACCAACACAACATGGAAGAGACGGGGTGGGGGGACAACACGACATTGGAGTCCAAAATGCCACACACCCATTGTGTCTCACTAGGTCCAACATCGCCAAGTTCTCGCCAGCGCTGGAAAAGGATCGCTGTTGATTCGACGGAGCACCAGATGAAGCTGTTGGCTTGCCTTCAGGAGCCATGTTGTAACAAAAAGGAACCTTCTCTGGAAACATCAGATCCACACTCAGCCAAGAGAGACACCCAGCATGCTGAAGCAGCAATTGCCAAACTCACACCGCTCATTTCTCCAGCCACCATCTCTCCGCCTGCCAGTGGGAAAGCACACTGTGCTTCCATCATTCCTACACCTCTCCCAAGGACTCCGGAAGGGTAAACGCAGGCGTGTGTACTGGAAAACTTTTACAAAGCCCGCACCAGTAAAATAAAATCTCTCAAATCAATTTGCCACATCACCTCTAAGCTTGCTTTACGGGGTCAACATTTACATTAATGCAGTATCTATACGGAGTATCATAGAAACCCAGGACCGCCTTAGAAATATAATTCTAAATGCTAGCACAAAATCGTACCTCCCATAAAATGCTGCTGACACAGGGAGCTCACTTGTTCCCAATTTAACCTTTTCCTTGCTGCACTTTAAACATTTTTATTATGTAATGATCTGATTTCTGATTCTTGATAATCTTGCACTGACTCCAGGAATGTCTTTTACAGCCACAAGGCTGGTCATTCTCCATGTGACTCTTGAGATACTTGAAGACAGCCATCATATCCCCCTCTTGTCACATGGCTAGTCCTCATGTTCCATTCTGGGTACCTGCCACCACGTATGCAAAATTTATCAGTGTTCCCATTACAGGGTAGCAGAATCCAGCCTGCCCATAGATTAAGTTCTTCTCCTGAGTAGCCCTTTCTGTCCTGGGCAACAGCAGCCTATGTATTAGACTAAGTCAGGGTAAGTAGTCCTTTAGTATGCAGTTGACACAAGACACAGATTGTAAAAGTCGACTGCTACCTTAGTGCTACAGGAAAGAACCCGATTAAAAAACCATGTCTGACAGCCTATGTCTGTTTCATTTTCCCAACAATTCATTCATCAAGTTTTGTGTTTTGAAAAGATTAAGTTTGCCAGTGTTTTCTCTTGTGGCACATGGTCCTAGCTAAAAAATGCTAACTCAAAGTCACCAAGGTTTGTGCCACCTCTAAAGTTTATCCTGTAAAGGCCTAAATTGTGACGTTGGGGCTTGTGAGTTCTGCACACTGTCGAGTTCATTGTGTGCTCTGTGGATATTCAGTGTTAGAAGCATCTTTTTCACTCTTTATTAGTATATATTAATTATGCAAAGGGGTTTTTCCTTCCTTCCTTCTTTCCTCCCTCCCTTCCTTTCCATCTTCATTCTTTCTTTCTATCTGTTCACGTAGACTCTCATGTATCCCTGGGTTGGCCTTCAACTTGATATGTGTCTGAGGATGACCTTAAATTCTTGATCCTCCTGCCTCCACCTTCTAAGTACTGCGATTACAGACTTTATTTGTAGCTAAAGTGTTGAGTGTTGTTATGTCATTTCATTATGTATGTATAGAGCACTTGGATCATTCCAGCTCCTCTGCGACTTTTTAATTATTCTTTCTCCCCCATTTCTTTGTACATCTCTTGGAACCTCTCTTTTGCTCCCGTGCCTTCCCATTTTCCCTTAGCTTTTGCAAATAAGACAAAGCATGTGAATGCTGACAGAGTGAAATGGGTGCAACTGACAATCCCCGTGGTGACCTAGTGAGTCCTCTAGAGGAATCCAATTTTTAACATCACCCATTGTTAGTATTTGAAATCTGCCCAAGCCTCCTGTTCAGGACTGAGCACACATCCCTGGAATTCAAGACACTGAGACTAACATTTTCAAATGCCAGGGGTTAATCATGGATATCATGCTAGTTCTTAGACCTGTAACATGGAAAACCCACTAACCTAACGCTAGTTAAGTATTGGGAGCAGAGCAAGGCCATCTCACCAAGAGCTTGGAAACAACTGGAGTTCACTGAGTTCCCATAGTTCCATGCTTCGTAGAAGACCAGCGGTTGAGTGGTTCCTCTCTCTGCAACCTGTTCTTAGTACAGCGTCAAGGATGTGCAGGAGACACAGGCTGGGATGGGTAGCTATGATATCTGTTTACGGTTTTCGCTGGGAGTTGACAAGATAAAAACTAAAGTGTTGGGAAAATTACACATAGTCATCGAGGAAGACGGGGAAGATGCCGAGAGGGTTTTTAATGAGCCTCCCTGGGTGTGAACATACGTTAAAAATAATATTTAGATAGAGGTATTAGAACGTATGTAAATAAACCAGCCAGTTTTCCTGAAGGCTGATCGGTGTACAAGGGCATTCTCATTATACACAATGAATGATTTATTTGTGAAGCGTAGTTTTGTTCGTTGTTAGTGGAGCAGTAAATGTGACTTTCAAACAAAAACAAAAATGAAAACAAAAACAAAAAACAAAAAAACTTGACCAAGAAGGAACAGACCAATGTGTTAGTCAGAAATATAGCTTTATTATCATAATATTTCATAATCTAAAAACCTCTTGTTTTCCATTCTGGGAACAGAAATACTCTAATATCTATACATTTGACTGGCCCTGCAGCATACTGGGAAACAGCTTCCAAGCAAGCCGCACTTACACATAAGAACCTGTTATTAGTTTGGGGAGGAGATGGGGCTTGACACAACAGTTCAAACGAAGATCTTTTCCCCTTACAAAATAAACAATAAAATTCATTGTATACTTCAGTTAATCCTTGATTACAGTTTCCCAGAAACTTTGGTGATTTGTTTAAAAAAGTCACTGCTTCAAATCTAAGGTCAATTGCCTGAGGGTGTGTGTGTGTGTGTGTGTGTGTGTGTGTGTGTGTGTGTAGATGACATATAAATGGAACTTAGCCATTGTGTAGGTGAATGA
Organism: Mus pahari; assembly: GCF_900095145.1. Taxonomy (NCBI): domain Eukaryota; kingdom Metazoa; phylum Chordata; class Mammalia; order Rodentia; family Muridae; genus Mus; species Mus pahari. The sequence goes on from NC_034598.1 coordinate 33,031,327, forward strand.
CCCTTCCGTTAAACCAGCTCCCATACTTCAACAGCAGATTTATGTCTCTAGGGAGTCTGTCGTACTTAATACATTTCTTCTATGGGGTTCAGAATCCAGTTGAAACTCAAAAGATGTTTTTAAATTTAATAAGTCAGTCTTAAAACTATTTGTCTTGAGTAGTGTATAAAGAGTAGATACAACGTTATATCCAAAGATGAGCATGGACCACTGTCAAAGAGGACTGTTCTTCCTTCTAGGCTTGTTAAAAAAAACACCAAAAAATGACTTACTTTAAATAAAAGAGGACACAAATCTGTCTATATGTTTGTCAAAGCTGAGGTGTTGTGACTGAGCACACACTTCAGGACGGGGAGCATGCGATACAACCAGCAAGTCACATTTTCTTTCAGGGTGGACAAAGCAAAAGTGCAACCATGATATAAACATCAACAATAAATAACTACGGCAGAGATTTCTTATCCAAATAAATAATAGCATTACAGCTTTCACAACATCAGCCTCAACAGTGATATGAGACACAGCTATTTCTTTCCCCAACTTGGAATCTGCCTGCACACCACACAGAAGATCTGCTCTCATAGGCCAGAAGTCAGTGAGGTCTCTCCTCTGCAAGGACAGGTTCAAAATACCTGAAAACGATGAGTTCTCCTTTTCAATTTATTGTCATCCCAAGGAACTGCTTTATTATCTATTTTAATGTAATATGCTAATCCGATGCTTGTTGCAATAACAATAATTCTACTAGTGTTAGGTTACAGTCTTAAATTTTAAAGTAAAGGAATTTGATTTACAGAAACGAAGCTATATAGTTTTAAAGCCACGCACCACAAACACACACTTTCTCCATGAGTATTTAAAAATAAACTATTCATATGCTTGACATATATATATAGTATATGTAATATATATATGTATGTATATACTTATGGACAACATTATTCCTGTTTAGGAAGGATGTCAGCACAAATACACTCTAGAGACCTGATGGTGTTGCTTAATTTAAGGAAAAAAATATATAAATTCCTTCTGGAAAATTTTAAACCAGGATATTTTTGAAAGCTTTTTTCTTTTTTAAAATAGGAACAGTGTCATTTGGGGAGGGCAGTTTCACAGGTCATATTCCACATGCATTCTTTTTCATCTGAAATTACAATAGAATGCACTGCACAATGAACACCCCAGAGGTGTGGCTGAGAGAGAGCAAAGTGTGTACCGGCTATAGAAGCAACAGGAGGCAAAGTGAGCTTCCGGGTTGAAACGGAAGTTAGTAGAGAGCATGCTCACAGGTAACCCGTAGCAAGCCTTCCAGAGAAGCCGGTTGGGGGTAGAACAGTGGGTGTGCCCACTGCATGGCCAGGATGGCCATGGTATACTGAATGCGCCCCTCTCTAACACATCAAGCATTTGGGCACCACATCAAAGATGCTGCTGACCCCAAGGGTTTTAGCAGCTATCTCTGCAGAGGCCAGTAGACAGCTCTTGGGGGTGCAGTGTGCTTAGGCGAAGAAGGTAGGAGGGGTGCACCCAAACCCGAATAAAAATGCTCTGGAGGACCCAGATGTGAATCAGTCAACCCCAAAAGCTACCTGACAAAGTGAGAACCGAGGTCTAACAGAACGCGGCCTGTAACCCACCCAGAGATTAAAGTCTTGATTAACCAGAATACTCAAGGGTAACAGGAACGATCCTTTACCGTAGAGACTTTCAAATTTCAAAGGGGGTCTACACACAAACAACAAAAGCCTTTTATTTCACTGCTCTTCGTAAGAACTTTACACTCCCAGCTGGGTGTAGTGGTGCACGCCTGTGTTTCCAGCACTCAGGAGGCAGAGGCAGGAGGATTGCTGCAAGTTCAAAGCTAGCCTGGTGTATATATGAAGCTCCAAGCCAGCCAGGGCTACATAGCATAACAAGGCCCTGTCTCAGAACATCAAAAAATAATATTTTTCTTTAAAGTAGAAGAACTTCACAGTCACATTCCTTGCCTCATAATTCAGAGAGCAGTGGATACCAGAGTCTGGCATCTTGTGAGGCCCACGTACTAATGGGCCCTGGGTAGAGGAACCCCGGTGCCAGGTCTGTGAGAGACTGGGCCAGTTATTTAAGAAGTTACCGGTTCGTGTTTACCAGAATGATAAAAGTTTTACTTCATTATTTTTTTATGTTTTTATAATTTCCCTTGCTCGCACCTAAAGGAGGTCAAAATAAAATCTTGGCTTACTGAGACCGGCTGTGTCACATTCTGGTTAATCAGAGTGACCCTGTGTGTTGTGTTCCCTGCGTTCCTACGGCCACATGTCCAAAAGGACAACACTGTTGGCCCCTGGAACATCATTTGGTAAGCCCCGCGGTGATGCTTCTGAGCCACCCAAGCTCTAGATAATATTCACGATCGCTGTGGGCTTCTTTTTAGCCATTTTGGGCCTGAAATTCCCTTTCCGGCTCAGCCCCAGGTGCTCCCCTTTCTTGGCTGGTCTGAAGAATTCCCTCTGAGACTCAGCTGGTTCATGAATGGCCTTGGCGGGCTGCATCCCGGCTCGCTCATCCTTGGCTTTCTTCAGGTAGCTTCTCCCCTTCAAATGGAAATGGGCCCTCAGCTCAGGATGGTTGCAAACAGAATGCTGGTGCCCTCGGCTTCTATAGGGGTCCGGAAGAGGAACGGAGAAGAGAGAGAGGCTTGTTAAAAGAAAGAAAGGCAACTAACTACTGTCTACCATGGTGATCATGCTCCCACACAGATAAGTCGCAGATACTAGAATTTCAATTCATGACAGTTCCTGTGACTGTGTCATGCTAAATCTAAGAGAAATATTACTAGCGCTACTACTAGTGATGAAACAAGTACAGAAAAAGTCAATGCTACCAGGAGGTGTGCATGGATGCAGGATGAACCCAGCTCTTAACTCTTCAGGCAAACACCAGGAGACTCAGCAAAAGATGTTGTGTATATACTTTAAAGTATGTGACATATAAATAGTGCATATAGGGCAATAATAATACTATATATCACATGTATAATATATGTAATATATAAACACACATACTATATATCATATATAATATATGTGTGAGATATAAACATTCTTATATAAAACACACATATATACATACATATTAGCATGCTATATATCATATGTATAATATATGTGTTAATATATATACACTATATATTATATATGTGTGTGAGGTATAGACATATATATGTATACATATATAACACACACACATATATCATTTATAAGTAAGATTACGTTACAGTAGATAATATCCTAGAACCATCACTCCAGCATTGCTATAGGACCACTCACAGATCAGCTGCTATTTAAAAGTGGCACCGGCATGCACGTAAATGTTCACATAAGCCTTTATAAATCCATGCATTGCTATTTTATCAAACACAACAGGCTTAAAAATCCACTTATAGATATCTCATCAAATGTAGTTAGAAGACACACAAGGTAAACATGATCTGTTGGCTCATGTATAAGAAAGGCATACGTACAGGCATCTGGGCTTCCTGTTCAATGGGATGTCTGTGAGCTGATGAGAAATAAACAGGAGAAAGCATTAGTTTATGAGAGCTAGGCTAGATGTGACTCGTGTGTGCATATGTATAGGACGGTGGGTGAGGGAGGAGAAGGGCTAAATGGATTCAGTATTTAGTATGGGCGTGCACTTACCCCAGCAAGCACACGAAACAGCCAGAGAAAGACACTGGGCATATTCCTCTATTACTCTCAAGACACAGTCTCACCCTGAACACGGAGCTAACTGTTAGGCTAATGGCCAGTAAGTCCCAGGGATCATCTGCCTGTCTCCTGCAGTGCTGGCAAGGAGAGGTACACACAGACATGCTTCACTGCTTATGTTGGTCCTGAAGATCTGAACTCAGGTCTTCAAGCTTGCACGGCGAGTACTTTACCCACGGATTAATCTCTCCGGTTCCTGGACATGGTTTTCAAGCTCAATCTTGTTTAAAGACACTACATTCTCATTAAGGAGGTCTGTAAGTAGTCGGCGGCATTACCTAGGGAGCCATCCATTGCATCAGAGAACAAGACTGTCCCAGATTGGTTTGCTCAGTGAGTATCTCTGGACACCTGTTCTCAGTTTTCTAAGAAGCTTGTATCTGAATATCTCAAAACTTGAAAAAAGAAATCAAAAAGCTTCCCAATAAGTCAGGGTTGTAAAAAAAAAAACAAAAAACAAAAAAAACCAAAAAACATGTTTTTAAAACCTGACACAATGTATAATTATTTCTCGGGATCTGGCTGTATTTGCAGTTGATTTAGTACAGCTGTAGCTAGTCACAGGGTACCAACTAAGAGGAAATGAACATCAAATGTTATTTCCTAAATATATCATTTCTAAAATGAGACCATATGAAGACCTAGCCCACAGCATCCCCAAGGCCATCTACCATCAGGATGATGCCCGTTCCAAGTGCCATGCCATAAAATATCTGCCACTACTTGTGGTGGGGCTCAGAGTGCCTTCAATGGGAACATACATTGATGATTATCATATTGCGATCCAGATGTCATCATTCCACTTCCAGGGGAAGCCTGGGGTATTGCCAGCAGTAGCTTCCCACCCTCTGTCTCTCTCAAGCAGCTCTGAGTAGGATGATGTCATATCACATCTTTGAGCAGGTTCAGAAAACGAACAGTGAGGAAAATCTCAGGGAACGGCCTCCTTGGAGATTGGACCGGGGGTTGGATATGGGGCGGGTGTGTGTGTGTGTGTGTGTGTGTGTGTGTGTGTGTGTGTGTGTGTGTGTGTGATTATGATGTGCTTAGTATCAGTGGAGGATTGGGTCCCACATCCCCTCCGGACACCAAGAGCCATGAATGCACAAGTCCCTTATATTCAGTGCATGACCTGCACATCCCCCATACCTACAAGATGCACTGAAACTTTTGATAGTGCCACATGACGCTGTCATCTGCGAAGTTCATATTAGCAAACTCAAGTTTAACAAATCACCCCCACGCAAAACCACAAATTGTTTTAAGTAAGTTCATAATTCACAGGGATACTCAGCTACAACCTGACCATGGGCCAGGCACACCTGCAAGTCTAAATCATCATTAAGTTGTTTATAATACCAAATAAGGTGCCAAGGATGCATATGTCACTGTTATAACACCTTTTACACATAATGGAGCTGGCCAGGCAGTGGTGGTGCACGCCTTTAATCCCAGCACTCAGGAGGCAAAGGCAGAAGTGGCAGACCTGTGGGAGTCTGAGGTCAGCCTGGTCTATAGAGTTTCAGAACAGCTAGAGCTACACCAAGAAACACTGTAACAATAACAACAACAAGAAACAGTCTCAATAACAACAACAACAATAATAATAATAATAATAATAATAATAATAATGGGGCTGGAGAGAAGAGACCCCGGGAATCACTGCAGAAGAAGGGCAGAAAGATTGTAAGAGTCCAAGGAAAAGGGAGTTGGTTGTGGGACTGTGTCTCTTAGGAATGTCAGAGAGGCTACACCCATTGAAGTCTCATCAATGTGGCTGCCTAAACATGACCTGAACTACTATGATACAGAAGAGGGAAAAAAACTGACAAATCCTCAATCCTAGACAAAGATCTATGGGCAACTGGGTATTACTGAAAGAAGGAAGAGTATGTCGATTGTCTGTCTGTCTTGGTTAGGGTTTTACTGTGGACAGACACCATGACCAAGGCAACTCTTGTAAGGACAACATTTCCTTGTGCTGGCTTACAGGTGCAGAGGTTCAGTCCATTATCATCAAGGCGGGAGCATGGCAGCATCCAGGCAGGCCTGGTGCTGGAGGAGCTGAAAGTTCTACCTCTCCATCTGAAGGCTGCTAGCAGAATACTGGCCTCCAGGCAGCTAGGACAAGAGTCTTAAAGTCCATGCCCACAGTGGCATACTTCCTCCAACAAGGCCACACCTACTAATTGTGCCACTCTCTCGGTCAAGCATATTCCAACCACCACACTATCCAAAACCAAGTGATCGGTCCTGAATTAATCACATACAGCAACCATTATATAGACTGAGCAAGTGGTACCTCTAAGTAAGTGGTTTTATATATAGGATAAATATTATTGTTATATATAGATATCATATATATATGCCATGGTTTTGAGAGAGAAAGACATGGGAGGAGTTGAAGAGAGAAAATGAAAATGAAGTGAAGATGTAATCACATTATAATTTTTCTTAAAGGGGCACTCACTGCTCTTCCAGATGACCCTGGTGGTTCCTAATACCACATGGTGGCCATCTCTATGTCGAGTTCCAGGAATTCCAATGCACACATATGGTGCACATATATCCATGTGCACACATAGTCATACGCATGAAAGTAATAACAAGGTTGGAGTGGTGGTGCACCTCTTTGATCCCACCCAGTGTTTGGAGATAAGTTGGCTTCTATGGGTTCCTAGCTGGACTAGCCTACATAGTGTGTTCCAGGCCATCCAGAGATGATGATGATGATGATGATGATGATGATGATGATGATAATGATGACCATTACAACAATAGTACTTATTATTTATTACTTATTCAGTTATTTTCTCCAAATACTTTCGATGTGCAGGTAGCTGGACCCATGGTGATTGGGCTGGACCCCTATAGGCTTCTACATTCTAGGCGTGCTGTTTTGGACTGCCACAGGTCTGGCGGAACTGACCCCCCCACCTTGTCTTAAGTTTTGCAATAAGTAATGATCCTGTGCACCCTCCTGTTCAAACCAAGACCTCCAGGTCGTTCCTGATCCCCCTGTCCTCTCTCCTCACCTCAGTGGCTCTCCAGGGGCTCCCGATGGCCTCTTCAGGTCTACTCCAAGGCACATCCTCTTGAATCCTATCTCCCCCTCTGCTGCTCCCTCCCAGGCACTTCCTCTCAGCTCCTATCACAAGAGCCTCCAACCATCTCTCCTTCTGATGCCCTTCTGCCCGCCCTCGAAGCCTTCCCATGCTTCCCTGCGCGCTGGGAATGCTCCTCTTGCAATCTGCAGCTCTCTGGCATTGCCTCCTACCACGCAACCGTGCCAAGTTTGTTCCTTCCATCCATGCCACACTGTCCTTGCCTGGAACATCCTGCTTCTGACTTTCCACAGAAAGTTATCCAGGGCAAAGTACCAGACTAGGGATCTTTAGGTCCATTGCCCCAAAGCAGCTCCCCTCCCCGAACACCTCGAACATACTCGTCTTCAACCATCTTTGCAGTAGTTACCATGCAGGAACACCGGGACTGATTTGCTCGCTGTCCCCTCCGCACAAGAGAAAAAGGACCTTGTTTGTCTTACTCCTGGCATCGGGAACCTCATAAGCACTGTGCCCTCAATAAATGCGTGTTAAGTGAATTACTGCTAGCCCTCAATTAACAGCCAGGAGGTAATGAATGCAGTACTTAAAACAAGATTATCCGAGCTGTAAGCCTCTATCTGAGTGGATCTGAGCTTTTTTTTTTTTTTTTGGCAGATGGGATATTAGGTCACTTTGTGTCTAATCTGACAGCGTTTTTCAGAGCACAAAGATAAAATATCTGAGTAAGCACCCTGTATTTTTAGAAGTCAGCCAGGTGGAAAAAAAGAACACAGATGCCCAAGGGGATTCAGGGAAAGATGCGGAAAGCCAAACGTTGTTTCAGAAAAGGCACAAAAGGTGAAGGGGGACAAATCGTCACCAGAAGGACACAGTGCTAACAGTCACCTTCTGGAAGAGGCAGCCCACTTAATGATGTGAGGACTGCCCTTCCCTCTGGAGTGGCCTTTCTAGGGGAAAGGGAAGGGGAGCGGGCAGCGGCGGTGGCCGGAGAGCAGTGGATCGTCATTGTGCATCCTGCAGTACGGGCTGGAGGGTGGAAAAAGCGGAGTGATTGTTTTCATCACTGGCGGAGGGATGAGACATGGGAGAGCCCGGGGCAGGGTGTCTGCTTGTCCTGTGTGGTACTTGGTAACTGTTCTGGGTCAGTCCAGAAGCCGGGTAAGATGTGCGCTCTGTAACACTACGTTGGGCCAAATAGCTGATTCAAAGTTCTTCTTGCTAAAAACAGCCAAGCTATTCTGTCTCCATATTGGCATTCAGTGTGAGAGAGCAGACCCAATTCTCTGATTATATCAAAGACATGGCTCCTTATTTTATAAACGGGTGCATACGCCTATGATGAGAATGAGGGGAAGGGGGGAGGAAAGGGAAAGGGGGAGAGGGGGAGTGAAAGAGAGATCGACAGAGAGGGGGAGGGAAAGGAAGGAGGGAGAATGAGGGAGATGGAGCACTCCCACTCCCATTGTACAGTCTGCAGACAGCCCAACTTGACCCAAGGAAGAGTCGGAGAAGACACAAAGCAAGAGGATAAACTACCAATACGTGTGCCTAATCTCTTCTGAAATCACTCCGTACTCTGGGTCTATCCAAAGCCAGAGCTCCAATCTACATCAATTAGGCCAGTCCTTTCATTACCGCCTGATCACCCCAGTCACACAGCTCTTGTATCTAAATTGCTCATTACAATCTCAACTGCATGGAGGATCATTTGGATTAGCCAGTGACTCCTTCAGGCAGATCATGTGACTGAGCCAGGAAAGAGACAAACATAAATATTTAATTTTTACCACGGGTGAAGGAATTTGTTGTGTGTGTGTGTGTGTATATATATATATATATATATATATATATATATATACTGTACAGTATATATGTGTGAGTGTATCATGTGAATATGCACATGTTTGCATGTTTATATAGCTGTGTGAGTATAGATACGCTGATATGTTTTGTAAAACTTGGTATTATGTGGAGGGAGGGGGTACCTTAGCAGGCCCATGCTGAGGCACACCCCTCCTGAAGAACCAGCCATATGACAGGTGTAATATAAAATGAAGTTTTTTGGGGGGCATGAGGAGGGGAAATTGAGAAGGGAGTAAAGACAGAGAAAGAGAGGAGAGAGGGAGAGAGAGAGAGAGAGAGAGAGAGAGAGAGAGAGAGAGAGAGAGAGAGAAAGCATGAGAGCAAACAGTTCTTTTATAGCAAGCCAGGTTTGTACCTACCTGTTGCTAGGTAACTATTGGGTGGAGCCAAGAAGAATGGCTAATGTACACTATGTGTGCACACATATGTATATCTGACCAGAAGCAGTGGGATGCTAATGTTTGATTACAAGACTAAAATACATATGAGAGAGTTACTGCCACGACTCTTCAAAGATCAACGTTCAGGCTGGGGAAGCAGGCTGAGGGAAGGATATGAGCCCAGCTATATAAAGAGAGGGGGCGCTTCTGGCTTCCCTGCTTCCTCTCTGCCTCCTACTGCTCTCCATTCTAAGACCCCGTCAGCAAAGTGTAGGGTTCCACACGTGGCTGTGTTTGGGGTGACTTATCCACCTACACCCAGAAAAGGTTAATACTGCCTCACAGCCTCAGGAGTCCAAGACCCCAGTCACAGGTGAACTGACAACTCAGTTCCAGAACGCTGGGCACACTCCCTTCATTTCCTGGAAGAGCAGCGAATCCAGAAAGGCAGGCTTGGCAAGAAGCAAGTTAAGAGGGTTCTAGAGCCAAGCCTTTTCACCTCACATCTGTGCTCCGTGATCTCAGGCCACAATCCTTCCCTGTGGGATGGGATGAGGCAAGAGGGTGGCCAGGGAGGGCTCAGAGTGTCCCTCCAGCCACTGCTAGGCAAGCGAGGACATTCCAGAACTAGCTAAGATAGGACATTCTTGGGGTCATCCAAGAAGGGAGCAGAGGAATCAGATTAGTGTGATGGTTTGAATATGCTTGAGCCAGGGAATGACACAATTAGGAGGTGTGTACATTGGTTGTGGGCTTTAAGACCCTCATCCTAGATGCCTGGAAGTGAGTATTCTGCTAGCAGCCTTCAGATGAAGATGTAGAATTCTCAGCTCTGCCTGCACCATGCCTGCCTGGATGCTGCCATGTTCCTGACTTGATGATAATGGACTGAACCGCTGAACCTGTAAGTCAGCCCCAATTAAATATTCTTTGTAAGAGTTGCTTTGGTCACGGTATCTGTTCACAGCAGCAAAACTCTAAGACACTTGCGGGTGATGGTTTTTTTTTGTTTTTTTTTTTTTTTGCCTCAGGAGGATGGCACAGAGTACACAGGCACCTCCCGGAAAAGAAGAAATAGGGCATACCAGCAGATCTGGAACCTCATATACAGACTCATCTCCTTTGTTCATCTACTATTGACCCAGAGAGCGGAGGTGAAATCTGGTTTTATTTATTTTATTTTGTTTTACTTTATTTTATATTTATCACTCCATTCCTCTCTGGTTGAACTGTGGAGCAGGAAGATCTGACCATCCACTCACCCTGCCTAAAGACTGATGAGACATCCTATTATCCTTCAGAAGCCAGGGAGTCCTGATCAAGCAAGCCACTTAACAAGACCCTGGGTCACAAAACACAGTCGGGGGCTTCATCTAGGCTGGCAGCAGGCTTAAGCCCCAGAAGTTCCTCTGTGAAATAGTGACTCAAACCTATCACCTGCCATGGGTTCTTTTTCGAGTATCCATTTAAAGAAAGTTTCACAGTGAGTGCTGTGGAAGAGTGTTTCCCTCCACTGTAAGGAAGGCTGAGGGTAGATATGTACATGGTTGAGTCTTGCTTTCTTGAAACGATAACACTTAGAATATCACCTTGAAAACCTTCAAACCTGGATACCTTCTGGCCTACGTGAAAACTAAGGCCGCGACTCAGATATTTCTGACTTTGTTCTTTTACAAGTTTTAAAAAATTGGGTCTACCAATTCTGCTTGGAATGGAGGTCAAAAGAGAGCAGGTAAGTGTGTACCTCAGACTCAGCTTCTTCCCTGTAGCCATGGTAACCACGGTCAGAGACAGGCATGGTCTGGCTAGGGACATCAAGTGACATCTAGGAAGCCTCTGAGTCATGCAGCTCCCTTGCCTTCTGTCCTAGCTGTGTCTAGGTCCATTCTGACTGCATTCAGGGGACCTTAGGGCGGCTGACTGGATGGGGGACTCACCATATGCTCACTCGTGTCACGGCTGAAACCGGAGGCCTGCTGGCTTTGATAATACTCCAACTGCTTCTCCGCCAATTCTACCCGTTGCAGCAGATTCTCAATAAAGTCCTGGAGCCTCGCTTTTCCTTGAACCTCCTTCTCGGCTGCTGCCTCCAGGAAATGGTTGAATGTGACGACTTCTCTGCAGGGACAAGGCACAGGGCGACACGGGGAATCATTCACTGAGCACACATGAGTCCCCATCCAGCCACCCAGCCACCCAGCGCCCTGACAGCCATGGCCATAGCATAATGAGAGGGACGAGACTGCACGGAGGGAGACAATCACGGTACAATGTAAACATAAATGTGTTCTGTCAGGAGTTAGCAACGTTGGAACTAGGTACAAGGTGACAAAGTGACAGCCGGCCGTGAAGAGGTGCGATTTCAGAAAGCAAAGTCAAGATCAATGTTTTAGATGGAGATGCCTGGAGGAAGTCCTGAGGAAGAAGTCACGGAGACACCTGGGAATCGTAAACCAGGTACACCAGAGACATGCAGATGGGTCTGAGTGGCTTCCAGGATATGTGCACAGACAAGGATCTGGGAGGCTCCTAGGTCACCATAGAGATCCCAGATGTATGGAAAATGACATGAGAGATCACTGAGAATCAACGAGAGCCACATCTTTATCTCCCTAAGGAATGGTAGGGGATTTCTGGGTAGGAAAGTCCAAAGGTTAGAGCTGAGGCTGTAGTTCAGTTGGTAGACTGCTATTGTAGCATGTGAGAAGCCTTGGGTTTCATCCCTAGAACCGTATACAATTGAGCATGTCAGTGCATGCCTATTAAGCTCAGCACTTGGGAGGTGGAGGTTTTGAAGTTCAAGGTCATTCTCAGCTACCTAGTGAGTTCAGGGCCAGCCTGGACTACGCACACCGAAACAACAAAAGGCAGGAAGTTAAGCACATTGTAACTTCTCTAGTAATTATACTCTAAACCATAATATACTTGCTCAAGACACCCAGCAGCACAATGGCTCTCCATATAAGAGAACGAAATATTCATGATGTGGCTTCAGAACCTATACATATATGCATTTAGAAACTACCAGTTGTTAACGTTTGGCCTGGTGTCACCTGCTGTCGTCCGTGAAGGAGATTCAAGTACTCCTTAGCCATCTCACTGGGTCTCTGTGTGACCCCATATTTCTTTCATCTAATTTCCCACCCCCCAAATAGTAAATTTGTGCCACCCTGAATATAGAGCTACTGAAGCTTAGCTGGGCCCTGGGAAGTTGGCGATTAAAGGTATTCCTAGGTTGGGTGAGCAGGCTCAGTGGGTAAGAGAGCCTGCAACTTGAGTTTGGTCTCCACAACCAACAAAAAATAGGAGACTACCAGCTCCTATTTGTCCTTTGACCTCCACTCCACCCATCCATGCCCACCCACACAGGCAACAATAATGAATAAAAAGTTTATAAGTAAACCGCACGTGTGAAACTTTTTAAAAACAATGCCCCTCTTCTAGCTAAATTGTTCTGAAGGAGATAGTTTTCCTAAAATCTGTGGTTTGGGCTAACAGGACATTTTGTGTGGTGGCTAAGACAGACATTATAAGCGGTAGAGCCTGAAATATCCAACGTCAAGGCTTATGACTAAGAAGGAGAACATGACACAATCTTACAGGACAGTGAAACTCATTCGTGGCTATAATTTAGGTTCTTGTCCTGCTGAGTCAGAACGCTGTGTGAAGCTCCCAAAGGCCAGACACAAAGATAAGGGCCAATCTCAGTGAAATTCAGCCAGGGTGTAGGAAATAAATCTCTCTAACTACTCCTAAGTCACTTCCTGCCCCATCTTTACCACTTACTCTTTAAGAAGAGGAGTAAAATAGAATTAAACCCAAGATTTTATGGAAAATATGCCCATTAAAGGTAACATTTGACTCTGGAAGGGGGGAAATGGCAGGTGCGGTGTAAGAACTTGACATTGAAGCTTCATCACTATGCAGAGTGATCTGCAGCCCTCAGACACTGATTCATCCTCAGGACTCAAAGGCATTTTGAAATTAACACAACCAAAGGAGGCACAGAGGGGAAAGCCCATTCTATGCAGCCAGAATTTTAGTGAGAAGAAAATATTTGCTTACTCATCTGTTTAGTCATTTATAGGACGGCCATAAACTCTGCAAGCTGAATAGCATTACATTTATTTATTTATTTATCTATCTATCTATTTATTTATTTATTTATTTATTTGCTGTGTGCATGTGAATATTAGTGTGTGTGTGTACATGCACATTCTCACAAGCATGCATGTACATGCCAGAGTGAATATGTGGAGGTCAGAAGACAATTCACAGGACTGAATTCTCTCTTCCTACTATGTGGATTCTGGGGTTCAAACTCGGGTCTTCAGGCATGATAGCAAATACCTTTAACTCGCTAAGCCCTCTTGCCGACCCTTGGATCACCTCTTCCGAGATGAGTTAAAGGCAGCTAACCTTGGGGAAAAAAATCAAAATGCACTGTCATGTGATCAGTCCGCCTAGAGGCTGCTTGGTAGTGATAGGTGCAAGGAGAGGAAGGCTCAGGGGATAAAAACATCTTGTGGTGGCCTCCAGGTTATGATCCCAGCACTGTGGAGGTAGAGACAGACAGACAACCACTGGCATGCCATCCTAGCCTATTTGTGAGCCCAAGACCAGTGAAAGACTACCTCCCAAAGCAAGGTGGATGGCACCTGAAGAAGTACATCCAAGGCTGACTTCTGGATTTCAGACACACACACACACACACACACACACACACACACACACTACACATACATCATGCACACACACAGAAATCACACATGCACACACAGGCACACCACACCCACTCATGTACACACACACGTGCACACACAGACACACTACACACGCATGTGCACACAAACACACTCAGACACACCACACACACACACACACATACCACACATGCAGTAGCACGCACACATGCCCTTGAGCACACATGCACACACACATGCTCCCATACACACAGCGTGGGTGAACAAACAGACAGAAGTGAACATTAATAGATCATGTGTGATAGTCACACTTTGCATGCATTCGTTGAACATTATGAAGGAGTGACAACAGATGGCCCCTATCACCTATTCCAGCTTGCTACCAAAGACATTTCTTATCTTTCTGACTTCCTGCATCTCAGCACCCAGCCAGATTCACACCTGTGACAAGTTGTTCTCTCAGCCAGAACCTCTCCCTAATCCCCTGTAACCTCAAGGTCTCCCTGCAGAAACCATTCCCACACCCTTAACTGTAGTGACAAAGGGCTGTGCACTCCCACAGAACCCTTTAGAACCCTGTCAGGGCACACACCACAGGAGACCAGTTGTGTGACTTACCCATTTCATCATAAAAATCCTTGATTCCTGGGAGCGTATTAGTTACTGGCCTTGCTGTGGCAAAGGATGCTATGAAAGCATCTTTAACAATGGAAACGTTTATTTCTATTTTGGCTCACAGTCCCAGAGGGTGCCATCCCTCGGTGGGGAACTCACCGAGTCAGAGCTTGAAGCAGTTGGCCCGTGGCATCCACAGTTTAGGAAGTAGAGAGGGATGCAGGCTGGTACCCAGTTCAGTTTTTATTTAGCCCAGGACCCCACCCTATAGACTGCTGCTGCCCGAAATGCAAATGGATCTTTCCACTCAGCTACCCTAATGGAGATAATCCCTCACAGATGTGCTGGGGGATTTGTTTCCATGGTGACTCTAAATCCCATCAAGTTGACCATCAAGATTAACCACTGGGGCACCGTGTGGAGTTCACAGGAGTCCAGCAGATAATGGGGACCTAACAAATCCTTAATGAAGTACAAAAGTACAACCAGAGCTCTCGCTGAGCATCCCAAGCAACAGGGGAAAACACTTTGCTCCTTCCCTAGTCACTCTCAGGGCACAAGCCAAAGAATCAACTGCAAACACCTCCTCCTCCAGGGGTAGGGTGGGATCTAAAAATGGACTCCTGTCTTCGACTCTTAACAATCACACCGGCTTCCCTTCCCGAGGGGAGACTCAATTGAGTTATTTAAATTTCATTTTTGCATTACTGATTTATGAACCTATTCAGGAGTATATGAAATGATAAAAATACCCCCCCAGCTAAAAATAGTCTTAACTATTGATCACACAGCACCTCAGAGGCTCTGTAATGTCAGCCATGAGGCAAACCAAGGAGAAAGAAGCCCTCCAGGCCCCAGAAACCCAGCTGCAAATTTGGAGGGCAGAGAGCCACCCAAAACACTGCCTTCTCTCTGGTTTTATGGCCCCTTGCCTCTCCTTTCTTTTTTGGCTTTTTGAATAAACAAGGAAGCTCTTTATTAAGAGTTTTTTTTTTGGGGGAGTGGCAGATTGGGGGAGACATTTCTGTGGGTAACATTACTGCTTCAAGCAGGAGAAGCTGCGCTCAGATCCCAGAAACCCACATAAAAGCCTGTCACCCCAACACTGAGGTGGGGAGCAGAGACAGATGAATCCTTTGAGGCCATTGGCCCGTCAGCCTAGCTGAATTGATGAGCTCCAGGTTCAGTGAGAGACCCTGACTTAAAAAATAAAGTAATGAATGCTAAAGGGAGACACCCATCATCACCCCTCCCCACAACTGTATACACTCACTTAAGTGTGTATATGTCACAGACAGAAAGTTTTTTTTTTAATTTTTAATTTTCCTAGTCAAGAAATTAAATTAATTTGTTGCTTCTAAGCAGATTAATACTACATTATAAATTAATTACTCAGGTATGATGAGAAAAGAGGAAAAAACCTAGAGAGAAGATATTCCTGGGATTTCTAAATTTTTCCATGCCATTCCTAAGAAAATATGTTCAATACCCTGTTGATTTTGCATTAGTCTGTATATCTGAACACAACAGAGATCATTTATAGGAGTGAACTGGGGGCTGGAGAGATGGTTCAAGTAGAGCACTGGCCGTCCTTACAGGGGACCTGGGTTCAGTTCCCAACACCCATAGAGTGGCTCACAACCATCGGTAACCCTAGTTCCAGAGCAGTGTTCCTCTTCTGGCCTCCATGGGTGCCCACACGGTGCAGGAACACACATGCACACAAACACTCACATACCTAAATTAAAAGCAAACCAATCTTAGAGATGAGCTAAAAGTGGGATCCACAGATCCCTCTGAGCCTCCACAATCTCTGCCTCTCACGGGATGTCTTTTGGTCACTTTCCTAGATAAGAATCAGCAGAGGTGTGTGTGTGTGTGGGGGGGGGGGGTTAAAGGCTGATGTTGGGTGTTCTGCTCCCTTACCCTCCACCTTAGTCCCTTGAGACAGGGTCTCTCACTGATTGAACCTGCAACCACGGTGGCAGCCAGCAAGCCACAATAGCACTAAGGTTACAGACATATAGACAGCCACACACAGCTTTTCATGTGGGTCCCTGGGCATCTGAATGTGGTCCTCAGGCTTGTACCATGAATGCTCTCGGTCCATATCCCACAGCTGGATGGATGCAGCTGGCCCTCCTAGAGTCTTTCATCACACCACAGGGATCTGTCTCCTGTCGTTTGTTTTCTAGTTGATAGGTTTTCCCCCAAAGCAGGAACTTCACCTTGCTCACCACTGTAGGGCCAAAGCTGACACTCATCAGGTTCTCTGGAAGTATCCATCTCCTGCAGGCGCGGGGAACACAGCAAATGACGGAGAGAAGACGGGTAGCGCATCTACCTACTTTAGCTTACAAACCACAAACTAAGAACCATAGATGGGAGGCCCCTCACCTTTATCCAAGGCTGAGAGTGGGGTACGCTCCCTTCTGACTGGGTGGGGTCATCTAGAGAGCTAAGTTAAAAGCTCTGAGCTGGGTATTTTAGAAGCTTAGCGTCACGACACTGCAATGATGCTACCAGGATCCTGTTTCCAACACTTTCAATGCCAGCTGACATTCTCTTTAATCACATCAGAAAAAAAAAAAATAATAAAATAAATGATGTCACCATAGCAGCCGTCTCAAAATAGCTGAGAAGCAAACTATTCCAAAATGGGCCATGCTTGGGATTATGTAAGTCCCGACGCTTTGGGTAAATCTCACATCATCAGAAGTCCAGCAAGGACACAGTGAACCTCGGCAAGGAAACTACATGGTTTTGTTACAGGATCTGTTTCTAGGCAAGGCACTCCCTGGCTCTCAGACTTTTTTTTTTTTTTTTTAAGCTGGAAAAAAAAAAAAAAAAAAAAAAAAAAAGAAGGGAAACACGTCAGTCAGTAAAGTGCTTGCCTTGCAAACATAGGAGCCTGAATTCGATCCCCCAAACTCACTTTTTACAAAAGATGAGTATGGTG
>NC_034598.1:33049302-33054714 GCF_900095145.1 Mus pahari
ACACACACACACACACACACACACACACACACACACACACACACACACACACACACACACACACATGCACGCGCACATACAGACACTCCACAGTATATGTAACAAATCCCTGACCACGTGTTTGCACGGGGTAAGCTTAAAGATACATCTTATGCTTTCTGCATGTACCCCTTGGGGGAAAATAAGGATTTTATGCTCTCCAGACATGGCTACCCCTACCCTGAGTACATCAAAGATAGCACAGTAGTAGAGGCTCCAATCTTATTGGCTGAAGGTGTGTGAGAAACATAGTGTTACTTTCTTACCAAGAAACTAACTGGGAGACCATCTAACGCCACAGTTCTGGTTAGGGATCTGTTACTGTTACTGCAAGGAGGCCTGGGTTGATTTACTAGATTAGACAGAGTGGTACCCAGCAACCCTCACGGCTTGTCAATAAGTAAAGGCATCTCTCGTCAGAGCTTTTAAAGTCACACCGGCCTTGTGGAGATGATGAGCTAATTCTTCTCTCAGATTTGCACAGCAAAGCTTATAGATAACCTGCCAAGGGGAATCAAGACGACGGCCCAGATGATAACCAACTCAGATCACCTTCTCTGCTAAGGACTGCATCACTGCTGTAAACTGAGTTAATGCAGCCTGGAGATGAGTCCTGGGCTTTGCTTGATTGGTTTAGTTTTAAGTTTGCTGTGCTGTTGAGACCGCGTCTCATTCCGGAACCCAGCCTGGCCTGGAACTCAATATGAAGCTCAATATTCAGAGTTTCCTTTCTGTTGCTCTGAGGAAATCCTCTGATCAAAAGCAACGACGGGAAGGAGCAGGTTTATTCCATTTACAAGTCTAGGTCTAAGTCCATCACTGAGGGAAATCAAGGCAGACCTTGAGAAAGAATGCTGAAGACAGGTCTGATTACTATTTCACACACGATTACCTCCAAACATGGACCTCAGTTCACTGCCAAAGAAGGATGGTGTCAGGAACCATGGAGAAGGATGCTGGGTTTATGTTTAGCTACCCTTATGCAGTTCGGGCCCACTTACCTAAGGAATGATGCCGCCCACTGTGGGCTAAGCCTTCATTTATCAATCAACAGTCAAGAAAATCATCCAGACATGCCCACAGGCAATTACTCACATGAGACTCCCTTCCCAGGTAATTCTAGGCTGTGTCAGGTTGACAGTTAAAGCTAACCAGGGCACCGAGATTAGTCTTGACTTTTCAGAGGCAATCTCTGGCCTTTGCCATCCAAGTACTGTGATTATAGAGATATATCACCATGTCCAACTGTGCCTAGAGCCATTAAACTTCAGTTTCAAGGAAAGGCACTTTCCCCTTTGCATTTGCTTTGTGTGTTTGTTTGTTTTGACCAAATCTGCTCTCTATATTTTAAAGATTACCCAGATTTAAATGGATCTCAAATGGGACAGGAATAACCTATATGCTCAGAAATGAACTTTTAGCCTTGACCCTAGAACTTAAAGAGCCCACCATGGGATATTTATTCGGAATGATCTGGAAGTTTCTTTGGCTGAGAGGGGTCTCTCTTATCGGAAATGCCACATCTCTGGGAGGTGTAGTCCTCTGAAAGAATGGTGACACGGGAAGGAAACTCAATCAAACCAATTCAGTTGGAATACACAGATATGGCTGATGGACAGCTGTCTCTGTGCCCCTGCAGATGTCAGAGTCGGGGGCAGGGTAGGGGACAGGCTCTGCAGATACTGAGGGACAGAGGGTACTGTCTCTGTCTTTGTTATACTCAGACCAAGAGACCCAGTGTCCTTCCTGGGAACAAGACCCTTTCAGTTCCAATTCATGTACAGAGAATGTGTTTATCTAAGCGTTGAACACAGAAATTGCCAAGATGGCCTCAAATGGAGGCTGACAAAAATGATGTCTTTATGTTTGGAAGTTTGAGGCAAAGTCTCTATATTTTTATTCCAAGTGAGTTTTTTTTTTTTTTAATTTTAAACTAAATACTCCTTTTCCCCCTGTCATCCCCAACATGACATATTCAAAACACCAATAATAGCACGACTGTAGCTCACCAGTCACGTGCATGCTGAGCCAACATGAATCTCTGACACAAATTCCAGACGACAAATACACAAAGGTCAGATTATAACTCACACAAATGTGAACAAAGATGTAGTAAGATGTTAGCTGGAGCTGCGAACAGGATATTTAATTCTAGGAAAATAGTACGTTCAATTAAAGCAACCACAATATAACCATACCAAGGAATACCATGTACCAGTCCACAGGAATGGCAGAATTTTGTTTCCTGTACAAAAGACATCGGAGAGGCATGGCACTGTGAACGCATCAACAGCTGTAAGTTCAAAGGGCACAGCAGAATGTGTCAGGATTCCATTAGAGGAACATTAAGGGTATGTGCTTCTGTTACAATGGCTGTGTGAGCACAAGCTAGGTCTGGAAGGAGGTTTATAAAACTCCACAGTGCTTTCTCCTGCGGGTGAGGTGGGATAGGCTTGGAAAGGATAGAAAACACACACCCCTCTATCTGCTGGGATGTTTTGTTCCATAGGCCTCTATGAGGTAGCACCTCTGGATGAACAAAAACTCTCACTATCAATCCACGGATGAACCATATTCTCTTATTAATTAATGTTGAGAAGGGAATCTCATGAAGCCTGGGCTGGCCTTCAGTTCCCAATGGAGCTGAGGATGGTTTTGGATTCCTGATCTTCTGGCCTTCCCTTCCATCCTGCCGGAGTATGCAGGATGGATACGGCTGTGCATCATAATGGAGTTGTTTGGGCGCTGGCAATCGAACTTAAGGTTTTGTGTGTGCTACGCAAGCCCTCTACCAAATGAGGACATTCCCAGCCATCAATCCACTCTTTTAAGCACTAAATCACTGGCTGAGTCCATCATGTTAAATGGAATCCTTGACAATAACAGCCATCTGAGTATGTGACCTCCCTGCCATCATTCCACAGTCTATGCAGTAACTACCCCTAAACCCACATCCAGTATTATTTGTACTATGAGAAAATTATGAAACATTAAAAAAATAAATGGATTAATTCGTATCCCATTTAATTTACTGCTATTAAATCAAACAAAAAGTCAGGAAGTTAGTTTAGGCTTTTCTCTCACAACATCCCCATTGGCCTTCTCCCAGTATTGCGGGGTAGGTCATCTGGTTCTCCCCTGTGACTGCTACCGGGTAGCATCAGAGACCAAAGCACCGCAACAAAAATGATATACTCCTTAGAGAGCCCTTTCTTAAGAACAAAGAAAGTCAGTGGGGTCGAAGCTTAATCTTGATTGCCAACCCAATGGGATTTAGAATCGCCATGAAACACACCTCATGCTGCATCTATGAGGCTATTTCCAGAAAGTTTTAACTGAGCTGCTGAAAGTCACAGTGGTGTGAACATGAAGCAGCTCATAATCAAGAGCAGAGAGAAATGGGCGCATGCACACATAGCTTACGTCTGTTCAGCAAACACACACCCACACCCCACTCCCCAACACACAAAAAGTACAGGCTCTGATGCTCTGCCTAGGGAATAGAGCCACCCACCGTGGGCATGGTTCTCTCACATCAATTAATGTGATTAAAGAAAATCCCCCACAGACACTTCCGTTAGCCAACCTCATTGAGACTCTCTGTCCAGATGATTTTAAATTGTAGCCAGTTGTCAATTAAAATTAATCACAGTCAGTAAAACCAATTAACTAGGAGCTAAGCAATCTCATAGGCTGGGGTACGAGACTGAATAAAAAGGAGAAAACCAACACAGCAGCATTCATTGTCTCTGCTTCCTGATTATAGATACAATGTAGCCAGCTGCCTCATATTCTTGCCACCATGACTTTGTCATGATCAACTATGCCCTCTGTGAGCAGAAATAAACCCTTCCCTCCTTAAACTGCTTTCATGAGGTAAGCTGTCACTGGTGGTATACAAAGTAACTAATACAGTGGCGATTCAAAGTCATCCTAACTACACAATTTAAACAACAAAATGTCTAGTGTGGCTAAAAGGTATCTAGGTATCTTCTTAATGGGAACATAAATATTTAGTGATAGCAAATGAACTTCTCTTTAGTATATAGTTTTTCTGGTTGTTTTAGTTACTATAATTTAAGAATATAGTATCACAAGCAAACAAGCAAAAAGTATATTCTTGAAACATATTCTATGCTAGAACAGGACATCTTCTCCTGCTCTTGACTATACAATCTACACACACTGGTGGAATGGTTCTCCCAGGATATTATTCTGGCTTCCAACTCATACACATTTACATACCATGGGCATGTTTATGAACAAGCTATGCTACCATGCTCTCCAACACCACCCATGGAACAGTTTCTAAGGGAACCAGGAGTTAGATATTAATTAGATTAATGCTGCCACCTTGGTCATCATGTCCAAAGAAGATGAATAATACCAAAGCTTCCTGCCTCCTGGTACTCCCGAACCAGTGAGGAAGGCAGCCAAGACATGTGCAGGGGATGCTCACCAAACCTCACTGAGCATCTGCTTGTAACTTGGGGAGGGGAGGGGTCGCCCAAGGAGGGGTTAGCATCCAGTTTCATCAGCACTTACTCCTCTTTCCTCAGGAGCTCCTCCTCAGATTCCGTCAGGCGCTGCTTCAGCACCGCGATCATTTCCACGGCCACATCCACCTGTTTGTTCAGGGCCCGCTCTCGCCTCTGAACCTCCTGCTTCTTCTGAGTCAGCTGCGCAAAGGCTGCCCTGACTTCCAACAGTTCGGCGGTTTTCTGGGCCAACTCTTTGGTGAGTTTGTCGATTCTCTTCTCGATGGTCCTGTCCACGGCCTCTACCATGCGATTGAACTTTTCTCGGACGTGAGCCTCGAAAGCAGCTTTGGTGTCTTGGGTGGGGAGTCCAGGGCTGGAGCAGGGCGCATCCAGAGAGTCAGCCCGGATGTCCACAGCCGTGTAGGTCTGCACATAGGACACGGGCCTCTCTGCCACCATCTCAAAGGGTTTCGTGTCCTTGGAGTGCCCGTGGGAGATGCTGTACAAGTTAACATAGCTCGGCTTCTGCTTGGTCACCTTTGCGTGGCCCCGGAGTATTTTGCCCTGCTTCGGGAGTTCCGAGGACCTGAGTAGCTCTGTGTCCTTGAGAGACGGCAGGAGACTGCATTTTGTCAGGAGGGTTCGCTCTTCGTAGCTGTGACTGAATTCCAGATGGGCCCTCAAGGATGACAAGCTTCTAAATCTGGTATGGTCTCCACACCTTGGGCAGCGGAATGGCAGGCACACAGCGACATTCTCCAGCGAGTCCTGCCAATGGTACCGGCTTTCCTCAAAAGTCGTCTGTTGCATCACTCTGAAAGTCCTGGGAGGGAGAGAAGACACCAGTTTACATGTCTGTCAAAAGCTATTGAACTGACACTGAGTGATAATG
>NC_034598.1:33054760-33087955 GCF_900095145.1 Mus pahari
TCTCTCTCTCTCTCTCTCTCACACACACACACACCCCCCCCCCCCCCCGCAAAGTAATGGGTTTCACTGAGGCAGTTTCAAGCTTTCTTTGTTCTACAGGTTCTCTTCCACAGAGCTTTCCTACATCTCTCTGCCTTTCCAGTTGGTCTCCTTTCCTCCCATCCCAATATACACCTCTACTTTCAAGTCACACTTGTTCTATTACCCTTCCCTTTCTTTCCTTAAGAGACCTGTTTATTCGGCTTTCTTCGTTCATGCCCTGCATCACCCGAAAAAATACACACACACACACACACACACACACACACACACACACACACACACACACACCAAACACATCCAGAAGTTAAATTCTAAGATCACTGTTTGAGAGGAAACACAATACTTGTCTTCTGAGTCTCGCTTATCTCATTTAACATGGTGTCCAGTTTCATTCATTTTCCTGCAAATATCAAGCAAATGGTTTTTTCCTTAACAGCTGAATAAAATTCCATTTTATATTTGCATCATATTTTCTTTATCCGTGCTTATGCTGATGGGTGGGCATCTAGGCTGGCTCGAATGCTTAGCTACTGTGAACAGTGCAACAATAAATATGGATGAGAAAGTATCTCCATAATAGAATATAGAGTCCTTTGGGGATATGCCCAGGAGTGGTATAGCTGGGTCATATGATATTCCTATTTTCGGTCTCCTGAAAAACCTCCAGGCTAATTTCCATAGTGACTACATCAGCTCAGCCTTCTTGGGTTGAAGCAACTATTGCATATATAATATTTAATGTTGATTTTTATGTGGAAATTAAAACCTAAGCCCCTTTGTCAAATGCAGCTACATCTACTCTCTTCGGTATCGTCTGATGCTTCTGCTGTATGGTATTTCTGCGGGGTGGGATGCAGATGCTAGGGCCTGCATTTCTAATCCAGGGCCAGCCTAGCTTAGCAAAGGGGGCTAACACTCTTACACAGATGAAAAGCTAGAGAGAGGAGGTGAAATAATAAAGCCCCGGAGAGGAAGGAGAGTGGTACAGAGACAGAACTCAAGTTTACTTCCCTCTTGAATTTGGCATGCTACATAGGCATGGGTCGCACATAAATTGTGACTCCATTGGCAGTTTCTTTTCAAGTCTGGGAAAGATGGATCAATCTAAGCACAGTGGCTTTAAACACATCAAGAGCTGAAATTTTTTTCAACCAACTTTTTTTTTTTAGTTTTTTTTTTTTTTAAATAAATAGCATTCCTTATTTACTCTGCAAGTGTGTGTGTGTGTGTGTGTGTGTGTGTGGACTGGGGATAACTTGTGTGAACGGGTTCTCCCCTTCCATCATGTGATCATGTGTGTCCTGGGGATTGAACTCGAGTCATCAGGTTTAGTGACACACGTCTGCTTGTGTCATCTTGGTCTGTTCATGACGTTAATATTTTTTAGTTACTGGTGTGATGGTATGATGACATACAACAAAGCGTTAACAGAACAATAACGCTCTTTTGAAATTTGGAAACCCGAAGTGTCAGATATTTTTTGATATAAACAGGGCCGTGGCCAAGATCCTACGCTAATAGAATGTTCTGGGTGGATTTGCCTTGCCTCTGATGCTGTTTTTAGCGCGACAACTTCTAAAGTGTTGAAACCAGGTGGGCGTCAGCATAACTCCTCCATAAACAGGAAGTTCTTGTTGCCTCTGCATCTTTATCCCCTTTGCCCTAGCAACAGATGACTCTTACAACCCAATTTTGCAAGGGTCCTGGTACTTATTTCCTCCAAGAATGGCAACAAGGTGCACTGGGTCCCACAGGGAAGGAGCCAGGATCTTAGGGTGCATCTTAGGGTGAAATGTCTGCGTTACACCCTTATCTGCCTCCAGATGCTCAGATAGAAATGGTGCCTGATCCGCCAGGCAGGCATATTTTCCAGGTTACTAAAGTCTCCGGACCCCAGCAAAGGGGAACCTTCCTGTGCTGCGCTGGGTTGTTCAATAGGATGCAAACCCTGGCCCAACCTAGGGCTTGCAAGGGAGTGCAGGGATAAGAAGAGAGGATTCTAGAGCAGCAGTGTGTGTATGGGGGGGGGGGGTGATGTTTGGATGGGGGAGACGAGATATACCACCCACCCTCAGCAAAAGGCTTTCATCCGCCCAGCGGAAACCTAGGGCACAGGTTAGCAAAAAGGGTTTCGATTTCCTATGCAGAGCTGGGTAGCTTGGGCAGCACCTGCATGGGGGTCCCGGCTTTCCTAGCCCCCGCTCCCGCTGGTGACTGCGTGGATTCGTGCTCACGCGAGTTCGTGCAAGTGGCTGTGGGAAAGCCAACGGTCCCGACTCCCCACAATGCTGCGCATCCGGGACCACATCCCCGCGTGTCCGCGGAGCAGGGGGCGCGGGCGCACGGCTCCAGCCGAGCCCACTTACCCGACTTGTTGCTGCCGCTGCAGCCGCCGGTTCTGATGCTGCGGGAGCCGCGCGAGCGGTTTTCAGCAGAGCCGTAAATCAGGCTGAGCCGGGTCGGCTCCCACGCGGGACGAGAGGCGACCGGGGCGGAGCGTGGTGCGGGCGGGACACGGGGGCGGCGCCCGGGGACGTGAGGCTGGTGCTCCGGCCCCGGGCAGCCACCCCTGGGTTCACCCCATCGGGGCCCCTCTAGCGGGAGATCGTGGGCCTTCCCTTCAATCCAGCTCAGGATTCCGCTGACATCACGGGGAGGGATGAAGGATGGTCCCTGGGGAGGAAGGCGGGGACACGTGCCAGTCTTACCCAGCCTAGTCTTGCTACAGGCCCAGGCAAGTGCTCCCAGTTGCAGGGGCGGCGAAAGTGGGCGTGAAGATGGAACCTAGCTGGCTAGCCCCTGGAAAGAGCTGCCAGCAGGAAGGCCCTGGTATTTATTTATATTAGAACTTCATCCAGGCAACCTGGAAGGAGGGACCACAGGACCAGCTGACTCCAGACATGGAAGATAGTGTCCTGGGGCTAAGTTAAACAAAACTAAAGATAATAAAAGTGTAGAAGTTAAGACACGCATAAATGCACAACACTGAGGCCTCCTCGCTGGGGGGATGCCACCAATACTAATCTCTCAGTGGAAGAAAGATTTAGCCTCCTGAGAAATCTCATTTCCTAATTGAAATTTCGTTGTGTGTGTGTGTGTGTTGTTGTTGTTGTTGTTGTTTTGTTAAACCTGCTTTTAAGGGGCTGGAGAGATGGCTTAGCAGTTCAGAGCACATACTGCTCTTGCAGAGGACCTACGCTGCTCGAATCAGCTGCTGCGCTGTTGTCAACGTTCTTTTACTGATATGTATACTAAGACTGTGATGAGGGGTGCACGCCTGGAAAATTCAGGAAAGCAGAACCAGAGAGTGACTCCTCCAAAACGGGTGTTGGCAGCTGCGCCGGGGCTTGCTCTCTTGGAAAACGTTATGCTTCGTTGAGGTTACAATCTTAGGTCACTCTCTAAATTAAGTACGTTCAACCCAACTGTTTATTAAGCTAAATAATAATAATAATTATTTAAAAAAAGAGTTTGGTCTGCGTGTGCATTGCATACAACCAAAAGTCAGGGTGCACCCGTCATCTTGAGCAAACAGGAAGCTCATTCTGACCACCTTTGGGGCAGGATGCTAGGTATGATCTGGGAGAGTCAGGGGAACCGAGGTCTAGAGCTCAGCCCCTCTCCCAACACTGAGGCAACTTATTCGCCTTCCTTGGTCCCGAAATGTCTCCACTTCAGGTGAAAGCGTGAAGACTTTCTAGGGCCATTTTTTTCTAACAATGGCCTAAATATTATCAAATTCTTCATTAAACCATATGTTATATTTATCAATACAATTTCCATATTAAATTACATCATGACAGAATGGTTCGATAAAGAATGATTTTAAATGAAAGTAAAGAAGGGAAATCTTTTCAGGTGAAAAAGGAAAAAAAAAAAAAAAAAAACTCTTCCCCAGGAATACCTTTTTTAAGCTCACCTCTAAGTAGGCCAATGTGACAGACGTCAGTGAAAAGCCATGGCTACCTCACAATGTACTGAGGGTCTGTGACTTTAAAACAAAGCCAACATCCACAAACAGAGACTCAAGGGTGTAAGGAATGTTGGATTTTTCTGGATGCATATATAGTTCTGGCTACTTCAATACACAAAAAGTTGTATCCACAATCAAAGAAAAAACAATGACAGAGTTGAAACAAACAAACCACCACCAACAACAACAAAAACCACTTTACATCCTCTCTCATGTCTTGTGCCCTTCTGCCTATATTCCATCTTAACCACCCAGTATTACTCTCCTTTGGGTTCCCTTTTTAGAAGCCTGAACCCACTGTGAACAATGTCTTGGGGGACTATGGGAGAGACTCCAGGAGAAAAGGCAGATAGTCATTTCCCTCAAGTGCATCTTGTTCCCTGGATTGTTCTTGGACGTAATTCCATGCTTCCTGTGACAAACATTTACATTCAGTTTATAAGACATACTTATTCTTTCTGGATGTCAGAACATAGCTGTAGAACCCAATCTGGTCAGTGTACTCTGATTCTGGATATGGCCTTCTGCCTCGCTTCCGTGTGTTCCTGGATGTAGCCTTTAGTCCATGCCCGGTAATTGTGTTTAAACTGGTCCATCCTGAGAAAGCGCTGTTAATCTTCAATATGTGCTTACTGGTATTTATTTACACTTTTTTTTTTTTTCTGATCACATTTTCTGAACAGTGACAACCTTCCTCAGATCGTTACTTTCTTTATTACATTGTGTATAAAAGGGCACAGAAACTGAAGGAAGGTTGTCTACAGCATCAGACGCTAGTCCTCCCCGTTCTTGCAGAGCCTCAGATTCCACGTCCAAGATCTGCACAGAGAAGATCCGCACAAATCAGCTGTAGAGACAAAATGCTCCCTACAATCTAGGCTATGCTCACACTTATGCTTGCCCCCATACATTATAGACTAGGACCTGCTTATGAAGAAGAAGAACTGGTTTGTTTCTGAGTTTGGGTAGCTTTGCTTAATATACTTTCCAGGTCTATGTCTTTGCCTGCAGTTGCCATGTTTGTTTTCTTTACTGCTGAGCACTGTCCCATCGTGTGCATGCATTACCCCCTCTGTGTGCTTCGACAGTTAATAGACATCCGGATGGGTCCGTTGTCTCGCTGCCCTGAGTAGAGCAACAATAAACGTGGATGTGCTGGTGTCTTTCAGATGAGATGTAGAGTTCTAAGAGTCCTAGAGCTGGACCATTGGTTGTTCTATTTGGCTGTGCTAGTCTGAGCTTGGACCAGCAGTGAATAAAGTTTCCTCCTTCTCCACACCCTCTCCAGCATCTGTCCGATCTCTTGATGGTAGCCATTCTGACTGGGGTTGAGGTGGTAGCTAAAGGTAGTTTTACTTTGCCTTTTCCCAAAGGCTTTGTGATGTTAAACATTTCTTAAAATGCTTAAAAATTACTGTAGAGAGGTTGTGTGCAAGGTTGAATCTGTGGAAGATTTGGCACTGGTCCACAGGACCTTATAATTTAACCCAAGTGGTTTCTGAAGTGTGCTTTGCCCCCAGCAGTTGGAGCATCTGACTCTTGGTAGAAATGTGTGTTATTAGTGATGTGTCATACACATAGAAATGTGTGTTAGTGGTGTATCATGCACAGTGATTTGAAACCCTGGGTATGGATCCCCAGAAATACAGGGTTTGACAAACCCTCCTGGTAATTCTGATGAATCAGCATTAGTTCTGATAGTTTGGGGGCCTTCCCAAGCCTTGGAAGTTCTATTTACTTCCTGGGCCTTGTATAATCCTTTTACTTCCTGTGTTTTACAAGTTTCCTTTACTTCCTGTGTCTTACTAATTCCACTCCTTCTCAGAAGAAGGAGTGCTTGGATAAATAGCTATGTGACTCATGTCCTTTTATTGAAGAGTCTAACATCTCCCCATCCCTCATGACTTAGCTTAAGTATCTCCTCTTGATGGAGGTCTTCTGAAGTGGAAATGTCTGATTTCTTTGGAGACTCAGTTGTGTCGTGTGATGTTTTTCTGGAAACTGTCTTATGAGATGATGTTTCTGCCAAAGCAGACACATGGGAGGATCTTTTGCTGAGAACAGCCCCGTGGTGTTTTGAGCTGCCTCGAAAAAGGGTCATGTGATGTCTTACTAGAGAGGATGCTTGAGAGAACACGTGATGTTCCAAAAGGATATAAATATGACCCAACAGACAGTGGATGACTCAGTGTGGTATTGGCTCACCTAGCCACTCTTCACTGATCATTGTTTGCCGTGGCTTCATAGAGAGAAATGCACCAAAGAACTTCTGGTGGCCTTCCACCAGCTTCTTGCCACTTCCACGGATCAGTTGGCAGAGAGAGCCTTGCGGTTTCCTCTGGATCAAACTGCCATTGCTGATTTGTAAATGATATTTGCGAATGGATTGAGCTAGCTCTACTGATCTGTCTAAACTGAACTGCTAATATCCTGACAATGCAGATTAGATTCAACCCCCTCCCCAAACATCTATGTCTAAAGAGGTCTTAACCCTATTAACCTTTCCTTTCCAGAACCTATGGTTGGTGGTGGGCTAGAAGGGAGGTTACAACATTTAAGTATACTTATTAAAGTAGATTTTAAATATATATAAGGGTACAGTCTTCTCTGACACCCCTGAACCAAATTAGTTCTCACTAGTAAAATTAATTACAACAAAATGGTGCTGTTTGTGTGTGTGTGTGTGTGTGTGTGTGTGTGTGTGTAATTGTTCACGTAACATCTCTTTCCACTGTTACAGTCTAAGCCACATGAATTGTTGGTCCTGTCTCACCACAGTGCATTCCCAGTGCCTAGCACAGTTCTGCCCCGTATAAAAGGCTCAATAAATATTTCCGGAAGTAGTCAGGGTTGAATACAGGAGTTCCCTTTTTACACATCACCCATCATGAGCTTGTGATTAGTGGGGGCTGGTAGTGTGGTGGTACAGGGACAGCAAAGCACACATAAGCTATACTCATTTTAAAAGAAAGTAAGTAAGAAGTACCCACAAAGCCCCGTATCATACTTGGAACATGGAATATACATGGGTACTGAATAAATAATGATTACGGCTCACAAACGTACTGTGTGCTATGATGTAACTTACTCCACTGAACATTGCTGTACGTATTCAATTTTCTTAAACTGGGACCGGTGGAGCTGGAGCAGAAGGAACTTTGCAACATCACCTTGTAGGAATCAGCTGCAATCTACGGGTATATTGACCTTTCCCTTTAGGAACTCTGACTACCGAAGTTTGAGAGGCTCCAGTCCTACAAGAATGATCAGAGACAAAGGTTGGCTGCCCCGTACTACTGCCTCGAGAAGATGCTGCTAAGCATGGGGGCGTGGCTTGCTGGGGGTCACACGAGAAGACGATGGGAGATGAAAGGGTATGCTGCTGCTGGATTCCGAAGCCTGCCGCATTTTACTGCCACTGAGTCAGGGAAGGAAGGGGATCGGAAATGAGGATAAGTGGAATGGAAATAGGACAGGGAAGAAGAAGGCAGCAAGGGAGAGACAAGGGGCAGGAGGAAGGCAAGGCCAGATGCCTGGTCCAGAAGGTATGTTTCTTTGGGAGGAGAATGAGCCTCTTTTGGGTTGAGTTTGTCATGTCTTTGCTGGAAGACCCGGGAATTGAGTGGAGACTTAAGGACCTTTCTTCTCTTTGCCAAACCCCCATGACTCACTGTGGCCAGTAGGGCTGTCTTGGAAATACATGTGTCTTGAAACAGCAAGGCTATCCAAACATTTTATGACTCCACTGTCTAAGGCCCACCATACAGTCATTATAAGGATGGCTAAGTAGGCCAGATTAAAGGTCTGGAAGGAAATCCACGTCTGATTCGTGACACTTGCATCATGACACCCTGGGTGACAAGTTCTGTAAGTGGCCCAAGAGTCAGAAGCAGCCCTTCCATCTTCCAACCCAATGAAAGGCCCATGTTCATTCTTTTCACAGTGTCACAGTATACCTACTATGTGCCATCGCAATTCACTGACATCCTTTAAGCTTCAAAGTCATAACTGTAGTCTGGCTTTAAAGCCTCCACCAAGCACAATCCTCTAGAAAATTCTATTTCTATTACATCTTTGTTGTCATGGCAACCACCAAGCCACACTGTGGAAAGTCTCTCAAATGCAGCTGCAGTCTGTGAGCTCAAGTGAATCTGCAGGGAGTAGGCCATCCATAAAGGCTGGGAATAGACATCTTTTAGCAAGCTGCACCCCCACCCCTGTGCCAAAGCCAGGATGAACACCGTGAGATACTTTGTTTCTTGGTGGGGTCCAACATGAACCAGACAAGAAGATAGGCCAATGCTCCATGCTGTGGGCTTCCTGCAGAACAGTGCTTGGGCTAAATGTAAAAGGCTACATGTATGCCCCTAGTTAGCTGTGGGAAGTTTGGTTAAACTGGGCAACCTCTCTGTGGGAGTTGGATGGGCCCAGTCTTTCCACTGCTGCCATCCTAGTAGATGCATTTTTATGCCAACAAAAGCCTGGATGGGTGGCCAAGGCAAAGAACAAAGCAGGAAACAGTGTGGGTGGAGTGCTCTGTTGGTAGACAAGTTGGCAGAATTCATTAGACCTCAATTTTAAGGTAACAGCAACATGTAACCTTCTCACATACCGAGGACAATCCTAAGTGGTTTTCCCATCAGGCACTTTCCTAACAAGGGTAGGGATAGCCTTGTTCAAAATGAGCAGATCGACCTAGAGACAAGTAAATAAGTCACATTTACAAAGCTAGCCCTTTATATAGCTATGATTTGAACCCAGGCTCCTTAAATGAAGAGTCTGATGGGGCTGGAAAGATAGCTCATCAGCTAGGAACACTCTCGCAGAGGACTAGCGTTCAGTTCCCAGATCCATACTCACAATGGGCAGCTCACACTGTAACTCCAGCTCCGGGGATTCTACATCGTCTTTCTGGCATTTGCAGGCGCCTGCACGTATATATTGGTCCATATATCCATGCCTCTCACCCCTGCCCCCCACCCCCACCCCTACATCCCCACAGGGGAGAGCAAGAGGGACACAGACAAAGATACAGAGACAAAGAGCGGCAGGGGGAGAGAACCCACGACCTAACAATTACTCTATCCTATTTCTGATGTCTACGTCCTTACTTAGCTCCCCGAGGCGTTTGAAATGTAACCGTTGGGCATGCAAGGTGTGGTCAATGCCCTAGACAAAGCCCCATCTTCACAGAGCTTCAAACCCTTTCCTCCTTTGGTAGCTTGAAGAAACCCCACCCCCCCCCCCCCCCACCCCCCTTCAGGCATCTTCCCCAAGCAAAATGGTTGCGGAGAAAGCTAAAAAGCTTGCTGTTCTGGAATAAGCGATAGCAAAAAGGATACTGTTAAAATATAGGGATTGTTAAATAACAAGTCTGAATTACGCAGCAATGTGAAGTATGAATTACGGAGCTGGTGACGCCCTGTTAGAATAAGGCACACTTCCCAGGACCTAAAACGCATAGGCAATTTTATTCCCACTTTAAGTGAAAATTACCTGAGTTCTTGGATGCGGGAAGATAAAGAGTATTTTACTATAGGTAAGAGAGAGTTGAATTTAAAATAAATATACATAGGCTTTTCTCTAGTACAGAAACAAAACACACGGAACACATTGAAATGTGGTTAACCAATACCCCAGGAATATGCGGTGAGATGAATCTCTTCAAACCTTAGACTCCAAAGCAGGCACTGAATGGTTAACTGTTCTCTCTCTATTTTTTTTTTTTTAATCTTTATTGGTATATTCATTCTGACTGAAAACGCAATAGATTCTCCTCTGGCACCCCCCATCAAGACCTGGTTGTCCTAATCAATGAATTTTACCAAGCATAATGCAATAAAAATTAATTCAAGAGATAATTTCTTTAGAATGTGTAGAAAACATTCTAAATTCTCTCCTTTCTAATCGAATTCTACTCTAAACCTATTTTTTTCTATTTAAAAAATGATTGAAAACTAACTTTTTGTGTCATGATTGTAACTTCACAACTAGACAGACCCGTGTAACCAGCAGTCAGATCACAAAATACAGCGGTTGTCTGGTGGTGCACACCAGCCCCGTTGCTATAACTCTTCCTTCACATTGTGTGAAGGTGTGTCTCTGCATTTTTTATTGTAAATTCCGTACAGGTAGAGAGCTAAATGCTGACAGGATATTGGTGTTGTCATTTCTATGGCCCATCACCGTCCTCATATTTTGTGAGTATCCATCATTCCTCCCCTAAAGGCAATCTAAAATTGGTATCAGAGATTCTGATTGGTTGTCATAAAGGTCTGACAGCCAATAGCTGGGCAGGAAGTAGAGGATGGCATTTCCAAGGCACAGAGGGATGCTGGGAGAAGCGAGCAGGATGAAGATTCAGAGGTCTAGAAGGAACTGGATGCACCCCCGCGGAGCAGAGAGGTCCGGAGCTAGCCATGGGAGGGGGGAAGGGGGAGGGAGGGGGGAATAAGCTGAATGATTCTAGTAAAGTTTAGAGTAGCCTGGAGACTGCCCAAGTGATAGGCCGACACTTAAAACTATACAGAAGCCACCGCGTCGTTATTTATACTGGTCGTGGCTCCACCGAAGGTCCCGGTATACATGCGCAGGAGATTAAGGTGATCCTGGGTTTGGGGCATGTCTGGGGTACATAGCCTTGTCTACAAAGCAAAAAACAAAAATGAGCTCCACTTGGTTTTTGTGGTGGGGAATGGAGGCAATCAAACCCAGGGCTTTGGACATGCTAGGCAAGCAGTCTACCTACTGAGCCACATTCCCAGGCCTTCATGGACCTGTTTAAAACATCGCATGCGTGTATGTGTGTGCGCACGCGTGTGTGTGTGTGTGTGTGTGTGTGTGCGTGTGCGTGCGTGTGCGTGTGTGCGTGTGTGTGTGTGTGTGTGTGTGTGTGTGCGTGCGCGCACATGCATGATCTCACGCCAGCACATGTGCAGGCACGACACACCATGCCTGTGAAGTAAAGAGGATAACTTACAGAAGTCAGTCGTCTCTTTTTACTACAGGGGTTCAAACCTTTGCTCCCTGAGCCAGCTTGCAGACTCCTGAGACATCTTTATTTAGTCTGGGATTGCCAAGGCAACTTTTTGTGCCCTTTGAGAGGTAGTTTCATTTGTTTCCCATTTGGTTCTGCAGTCCCTCTGGAATTAAATTCTGAGCAGTGATATTTGGAAATGGTAAAGGTACATTTTAAAATGTAGTCAATTAATCTAACAAATTTTTGTTGGCAATATAATTCTTTCCTCAATACATAAATGACTTTTTTCACAAACTGGGTGACTTGACATGCGGGCTTTCTGATTCATTGGTTAGTTTATCTAACTTTGTGCTGACCCTGATGTTCTCTTTAAAATGAGTTTTGTTCTCAATACAAATCTGCCGGCTTTGATTTCCCCTCTAATTACCTTGGTTAGTCTCGGCCCTTTGCATTTCTCTATGAATTTTAGAATCAAATGTTACTTATTTAAAAAATATCCTAATGCATTTTTTATTGAATTAATGTTGGATTTATAGATGGATTGTTTAATTAATTAATTTCTAACTAATTAAGAGTAATGGGTAATTAATTTATAATTAGTTAGAAGTATTAACAGCTTTGCCCACCAGGACTAGATGGGGAGGCCCCACAGCTAAATATATCACCCACCTTGGATACAGGATGCAGGCAAATCAAACTGAAATCTTCCGCCCTGCCAGCTACCAAGCATAAAGCCAGGAGGTGCTTTGCAGGTTATTTTGGGAAGAAAGGTATCAACATCCTTAATATAGAAGCTTGAATGAGAAATGCCCCCTATAGGCTCAAACATTTGAACACAATCCCCGGTTGATGGTGCCGTTGGAGGAGGTTTAGGGAGTAGGACCTTGCTAAAGGAAGTAAGGCATTGGGAATGGGCTTTGAGAATAAAAAGTACTGCTTCCTTCTGATTTGCTCTCTGCTTCGTGATTATGCTTCAAAATGTATGTGAGCTCTCTGCGTCTCACCCTGCAGAGGCTTCATGTGCCAGGGTAGAGGGATACCCAGGGAGGGCCCAGCCCCCTAGAGGAGAAGGGGAGGGGAAATGGGACAAGGGGCTGTGCGCGGGGGTGGGCAGGAAGTGGGGCAGCAATTGGGGATGTAAGATGAATAAATGAATAAATTAATGAAAAAATGAAAAAAATAGGATTGGTATATATAAATCAAACGTATATATGTGATCACACATGCACGCGCGCGTGTGCGCGCGCGCGCGCACACACACACACACACAGACAGACACATATATATGATGTGAGCTCTCTGCTTCTGCCACAATGGCTGCCCCTTCTAATCCTTACCATCACAGACTCTAACCCTCTGGAACCACAAGCTCAAATAAACTCTCCATTTTGCAAGTTGCTTTCATCTCGATATTTTATCATAAGAGAAAAGCAATGAATAACCTGACTCAGCTACAGACTTTATACCAATCCGTCTCCCTCCACTCTCTTCTCCTCTCCTCCCCTCCCCTCCTCCTCCTCCCCATCCCCACTGCTGTTCTGATGTTCCAGGTTAACCAACCCTTTCTGACTGGATTGGATTTGAGGCCTGCACCACTGGGAGGTATACATTCTCGGTATTGTCAGCTTGTCCCAAGGCCTCTCGCTGGAGGGATCAGCTGTAGATACAGATCAACGTACTTCTGATGGTATGCCAAACAGCCATAGAGCCAAACTGCCCTTCTGCCTTCTAAATATTTATGTTTATATCCTTGAGTTGTGCTGCTCTAAGCCTTGGCCATAGAAGAAGCTTCCTTTTTTTTTTTTTTTTTTTTTTTTTAAGTGGAAGCGGAAGGTGGTTAATACAGAGATGTGTAACTTCAAGGTTCTGAGAATAAGTGATCATTGAATGCTCAGCCCTAGATAGGACATCTCTATCTCCCTCTTCGGGGCTCCAGACCTATCACATGAGTCAGGGTGAGAGATTATAAACGCCAGATGATGGGAGAGGGGGAGATGATATAAAATGCTGCCTTCTAGATATAAACCCACAGCAGATGTGGCTACCCTGTAAGACCTGTGCGCCGAAGAAACCATGAGAGCCGGGGAGAAACACTTTGGGAGGAAGAGGTCAGCAGGAGTAGAAGGGGTGAACAGAGGAGAATTGGGGGTGACTGCTCTCACAATGTACCCTACACATCCATGAGATTGTCAAACAAATTAAACAAAAAGTATTGAAATCTTTACAATTCTTAACTTTCCAAGAATTAAAATTTAAGTAATTTTAATCACTAAATCATGTTGGGCGTGGCGATGCACACCTTTCATCCCAGCACTTGGGAGGCAGAGGTAGGCAGGTCTCTGTTTGGGGCAGCCTGGTCTACAGAGTGAGTTCCAAGCCAAAGATACACACTGATACCCTGTTTCAAACAAGCAAATATTTGCATTTGTTATTGTCAACATTGCAATGAAGTGATTATTTTTTGTAGAAATCACCAAATATAAATTTTACTTTGATACTATACATTGTATGGTTTAAACTCTAACATTCAGGACCGAGGCTGTACCTCAGTGGCAGAGTGCATAGTATGGGTAAAAAAATCCCCAGTATAGAGAAAAATAAGTGAATAAAATAATTTGTTTGTTTGTGGATGATATGGAAAAATTTTAATTAAGAGCTGGAGAGATGGTTTCCTGGTTTGTTTTAGCTGTCAGCTTGTCAGCGCTAGAGTCATCTGAGCCACTGTCAGTTGAGTGATTGTTCAGATCAGATTGGCCGGTTAGCTTGTGAACATAATTGGTGGCCCAGTCCACTGTGGGTGGTGCCATCCCTAGGCAGGCAATCCTGAGCTGTGCAAGAAAGCTAGCTGAACCGAACCAGAGATGAGCCAGTAAGCAGTGTTCCCAATGGTTCTTGCCTTCAGGTCCTACTTGAGTTCCGGTCTTGGCTTCCCTCAGTGATGGATAGTAACCTCTAAGACACAATAACACTTTCCTCTTGAATGGCTTGTAACAGCAACAGAAAGGATAGCTCAGAGTTTAAGTGCACATGCTGTTCTTGTAGAGAGAGAATCCAAATTCAGATCCCAGCATCCCTGTTATGTGACTTACAATGGTCTCTAACTTCAGCTCCATGGAATCTGACTGCCCTGCTGGACACTATGGGTACTGCACTCACATGCACCTTTGCGTACAGAGACAAGCACAGACCCACATGACTTTTAAAATAATAAAAATGCATATTTTAAAAATAATGACCTTGCATTCAGCCACGTTGTAGATGCAATTATTAGTTCAGATTGTTTGTAGGCTATTTCATATTTTCTTGATGCTGCTGCTCATGAATAATGACAGCATGATTTCTTCCAGATGCAATATCCTTTAAAAAATAAATTGAGATGGCTAGAACCCCTTGTTAAATGTTGAATGTGGGCACGATAGCTAGTTTCCGTGTCAGTTTCAGTCCATGTAGAAAGGTTTTCAAGATTTCACCATTGGATGTGATGTACCATAGGCTTTTTGGATTTTTTTTTTAATGTTGTGGAATGGAAATGTAGCTGAGTTGGCAAAGTGTTCACCTGGCATGCACACATCCTTGGGTTCCATCCCCATCACCAACTGAACCTAGTGTGGTGGCACACGCCTGTAGTCCGAGCACAAAGAGATAGCAGTAGTAGGGTCAGAAGTTCAAGGCCAACCTCAGCTACACAGCCAATTTGGGCTAGCCTAAGATATGTAAGAGAAAACTAGCATTCTCTTTTAGTCCTAGTTTGCCAAAAATTAAGGAAAACAGGAGGGATAAATTTTGCCTAACTGTATTTCTCACTACAATAAGGTATTGGTATATATGTCCTTTGTCCTCGTAGTGGAGTTGTGTTTTTTTTTTTTTTTTTAATGTTAACTCAATCTAGCATTCCTAGGATGACTTCAAACTATTTATCTTAAGATTCACTTGTCTACTATGTCATTAAATATCTTTATCTCTCTGTTTATGAGAGATTGATGTACAACTGTCTTTTTATTGAAGTTGTGTTTGTCTCATAAAACCAGAAGGAGGAAAACAATTTTCCTTGTATTTTTTTTCTAAAAAAAGATCTTACACAAGTTTTGGATTACTTCTTATAAGTATTTTTTAATGGAATTTACCACTAATCCCCTGTGATCCTGGACTTCCCGTATGAGATTTCCAGGTAACAGGTAAGTGTTTTTAATGCATACTAAACTGCTTTCTTTCTATCTTCACAGATTGCTAACTTTCATTTATCTACAGGTTTTTCCATCTCACCCCAACAGGCAAATTAATTCATGCTAAAATGTTCATATCTTCTTATCATCGTTAGGTTTCCTGGATTATTTTTTTATTGCTGTTTATATGTGTGTGCTTCCATGCATGTGTGGGTGTGTATGTGTATGTATGTGTGAGTGATGTGTGTGTTTGTATAAAATATGTGTAGGAGCTCACAGCACTGAGATGGTAACTCATACACTGAGCATTTGGGAACAAATTGTTGGGGAAAACTGAATAAAGTCAAGGAAGTTATTGGTAAAGTGAGTGCCATTTGAGACCATTAATGGAACCTAGGTGGTGGCTGCTATTGACAGAGAGAGAGAGAAGAGAGAGAGAGAGAGAGAGACAGAGACAGAGACAGAGACAGAGACAGAGACAGAGAGAGATAGCAAGAGAGGGGTGGGAAGCTTAACATATTGCTGCCGCGGTACCATGGGAAATGTAAAATACATTTAAGCCAGGGAGTTAAATATGTTCCTTGGCTCCTGCTGCAACAGACAAGCACAGAGAGAAGCTGCAAGAACCGAAAAGGATTCAAATCCAGTAGGTGCTAGTTTTGAAATCAAAAGCAGTCCTCAGTCCAAGGTTTTACAGATGGCAAACAATGTTGAGGTTAAGAAATAACTTTCAGGCACATATCAATCAAGAGCCTTCACCCATCCCCCCCCCAATGTGATCTAAAGAGGAAACAGATGGTAGAACCTGTCAATTTCTTCGT
Organism: Mus pahari; assembly: GCF_900095145.1. NCBI lineage: Eukaryota > Metazoa > Chordata > Mammalia > Rodentia > Muridae > Mus > Mus pahari. The sequence continues at coordinate 33,070,739 of NC_034598.1, forward strand.
GAAGAATTTAGAAAAATCTAAAGCAGTGCCCCGGGGGATTGTTCTGGGAGAGAAAAAGCTCTGCGAGAATTGGAAAGCTACACTTCCCCAGCCTCGGAAGCCTGTGGTTGAGAAGGTCTTCCAAAGAAGCCATTGATGAGTATAGCTTTTCGTTCATACATGCCAGTGAGATGCAGACCAAAAATAAAAATAAAAATAAATATTAAAAGGAATTACACTAACTGAAATCATCCTTGGGCAGAAAGAGATCAAGTCAGCAACAAAACGACCGGAGGCCTTTGAATTCGGTGGATAAAGACAGCAGGGGACTAAGGATCCAGAGAGTGAACCAAAGGGTGAACAATACCAATACAACTCTGAATAGACCAGAAAGGGTGAAATGAGAAATGCAGAGAATGGCTCAAAGATGTCTCAGAGCCTTAAATCCAGAGAGGGGACCGAAGATGGCGTGGACCCAAGAGTCCAGAGAGTGGACCAAAGCTATATAGAATAATTACTAGGGAGCGCTAGAACTAGATCTGACAACGTGTTGTGCTGTGGCTTCAAAATCCCCACATACCTATGGTTTCTGCCTTCTCATCTTTCCCTTTTCTATTGGGAAGGCTCACAGCAGTTACTCTGTGCCTGCCTCGCTATTGCAGGTTGGGTATTTAGGAAGCCTAGAGCCACCCCTATTGTCCCACCGGTACTCTGATCAACAGGAATGACCCTAAGGGCTGTATGAGAGGAAGTGCAACCTCACATGCAGGAGTCCCACCTGTTCCAGCTTCCTGTGATGTTTAAATGGTCCGAGATGGGCCCTGTTTAAGATTAAATGTTCGATTATGGAAGTATCACAGAAGGGCTCCGTCATAGAAGACAATGAACAGGTAGGGGCTACTCTGGGTGGGACAAAATTGTGAGAAGTCATTTGTCTTGGGGTTACCTTTACTGTTATAAAACATCATGACCAAAAACAACATGGGGAGGGACAGATTTATTTCAGCGTACAACTCCAGGGCCATACTTCATCAGTAAGGGAAAATCATGGCAGGAACTCAGTGCAAGAACCGAAGCAGAGGCCGTGGGGGAGTGCTGCTTACTGCTTTGTCCTAGGTTTGCTAGGTTTGTTTTCTCATAGCACCCAGGGCCACCTGCCAGAGGGGAACCTTCCCCCATCCATAGAGGTTTGGTCTGTTGCTATGTATTGTAAATACTGGCTCCTGAGGTCTGGTTGCTCCCAGGCATAAAGAGATCCTCATACAAACCAAATGATGCTATGTAATCTTGCCGTTCCCACTCCCCAAGCTATCCCTGATTGGTCAAATGAAAATGCCAACAGCCTATAGCTGGGCAGAACAGAGGCAGGTGGGGGTTCGGTTTCCGGGCCTGGGGTATGAGATGCAAACCGGGAGGAGGGAAGAAGAGAGAGAGGAAGATGCCGTGCGGTAGGTGGATCGTGAGCGCATGGTCTGGAGGGCTGTCCGGTTGGATTAGGAGCAGCCCATGAGGAACATGGCAAATTATATCTCAGAGTTATTTATTGACAGGGAAGTAGACTAAATAACTTAGATGGTTGATATCTGCTCAGCTCTAGTGCTATTAAGACTTATTATACATATAAAGGTTTTGCTAAGAAAATGCACTCTAGACTCTCTTATGGGCCAATCCTATGGAGGCATTCTCTCAGATTCCTTCTTTCCAGATGACTCTTGCTTATGTGAAGTTGACATACATCTAATGCCCTTTACAAACTGAGCAGGTTGTTCAGGGCTGTAAGTCCTGGGAGAAAGAGGGGCTGATGATGGAATCCTTACCATTCTCTAGCTTTCATCCTGGAAGCACTTTCCAGACTGCGGAACAGAAAAGAGAACCCCCAGTCACTACGTCAATGAGACATGACGTTGGAATTGGGGAAGGCCGGGGTTGTTAGAATGTACAGACCAAAGGTCCAGAGAAGACAGAACGGAACACAAAGCATTAACAATTATTTTGAGTTTCATATAACATCAGGTGAATGGATGACCAAACTGCACAAAAATGGGAAACTCTGGCTGCTGAAAACTTCAAAACCCTCAGTACTTATGCAAGAGTAGATGAGTTTTCACTTCAGACTTCCAAAATGGGGTGAAAAAAAAATCTATCTGAAATACTCAAATTCATTACTAAAATCAAAATTATCAAGTCCTAAGAGCGAGGCCAGGCGGTCCACAGTGTACAGTGTGGGAAGCCACGTAACGCCATTACAAGATGGCTCTGGCTGCCACTGGCCACCGCCCGTGTATTTCGGGTAAACAACCAATGTGCGCAGGTGCAAATGGGTTTCTCGCCAAGTCACAGCCCTTCCCGGGGCATGTAAATTAAGGACTGAAAGCAGAACCAATCAGACATGGCCACGCCAGTCCTAGGCCTATAAAAGCAGCGCTAGCTCTAGGGCTCGGGGTCTTTCGCCACAGCAATCAAGCTCTCCCAATAAACGTGTGCAGAAGAATCCTGTTGTGTGGCGTCATTCCTGCTGGCGGGAGGGTCGCCGACAGTACAGCTTACTGCGAACTACTCTAGTGAGGTAATTGACATCAAACTAGCCTCGCTGGCCAACAAGCAATTTTGGCAGCTGACTGAGCAAACTGAAACACATTTTAAGCAACACAAGAAAGCCTATTAATTACTTTTTATTGCTATAATAAAATGGCATAACCAAGACAACTTAGGGAAGAAAGAGTTTATTTTGTTTTGTTTTTCCAGAAGGAGAGTCCTCACTGGGAGAGGAGACACATGTCAGCAGGCAGCTGGAGCTGTTGGGAACAAGCAAAAGAAACGTATTCTAAGTACTACAATTCGGCTTTCAGAGTCCATTTAATCATAGGGAGAAACTAAATCCAAGCTCTCAGACCCTAGGAGACCCAGGGACTTCCCTAGAGCTGAATAGCTTCTGTTGTAAACAGCTGTCTGCGTCCAGCCACCTCAAGGACAACTCTATCTTTCTGGCAGAGTCAAACAAGGCCATGTTCCCAGGCCTAGAAACGAACACCTATCCCACATCTCCAAATGTTTTCTTAGTCTGTTAACCAATAAAAAGTATAGAAATTGCTGATATCTAAGCCAAGGTGCATAAGTTGTAAAAACCATATTGCCTGTTATGGTCTAATTAACCACAGGCAGCTAACTCACTCCTTTGTCCCCTATCACTCTGAGTTCCTGACCTAATGTCCAGGAGAATGAATTAAGGTCCTTGAAGACAGGAGCCCTGGAAATTGTCCAGTCTCCAACGAGTACATCCTTTGCTTAATCCATAATGTCAAGATACAATTGGATAACACTACAGCTCCCTCCATGTCCCCCCTCGCTTTCTGTTTCTGTCCATCTAAAATGTTGTACAATCTCCCTTTGATACCATTCAGATCCTGAACTGGCTCCCTCCCTGAACACTCACAAAATAAAGCTTGCATGTTTAAGTTTCTGTATCTGAAGTGAGTTCTCTCAGCTTCCACCCTGAACTCAACAGAGCAAGAAGCTGAGAGATGACCATCTTCAACCACGGAGAGGAAGCAGTGAGAGCAAGGGATGGGGCAGGGTTTTAAACTCCCAGAGCCCTCCTTGGTGCTAAGCTTCTTCTCTCCAGGCCGTATCTCCTAAAGGTTCCATAACCTTCCCTAAACAGCACCACCAAGTGGTGACTAGGTGTTCATGTACCTAAGCCTATGGGAGACATTTTTTATTCAAACCACCATTTTAAAAAGTCCAACTGCTTAAAAAATTAACCCCATGGTATTCAGCAATCATTGAAAACTTGGTAGACATAGAAGGGTGAGAAAATGTGGAAACCAAGAGAAACAGCAGAAACCGATTTAGAAATACAACAGATGGTAGGGCTGGGTAGTCTAAAGACTTCAAAGCCTTAAGACTAAATCCTCAAGAACTTAAGGACTTAGTGCAACCATAATGGGGGAAAACACAGACGTTATAAAAACGAACCAAATATAACTCTTATGCCTAAGATACACAATACATGAAATATAAGCTCACTGAATAACGTTATTCTAAACTAGACAGTACAATACAAAGAGATCAGTAAACGTAAGACCTAGTGATATAAATAGACAAATTTAAAACAGGGGTAAGAATGAATTCTCAGTGACCTCAGAGGTCAGAGACCCAGAAAAGAAAGGAGACAAAGAAGAAATATGAAATAATAACTTTTTTTCAAATTTGGCAAAATCTATAAACACACATATCTAGGTTATTTTTCATTTCTAGAATGTATTCTGAATCAGATCCAATAAAAACAAACCTGTGTAGAAGAGGAGCAGCGCTATACCATAAATGAATATTATTTCCTAGCCAAATTCATCTTCAGTGTGTGCTGATGAGGCTTGGAAGGGGTCTTTATAAGCATTTATAAATATTATCTATATAAGTGTGTGCAGTAAACACAGTATGAAGCTTTATCACGAGTGGGTGCTGGAGGGATGGGGCAGGGTTTATACTCTCAGAGCCCTCCCTCATTGGTAAGTTTCTTCTCTCCAGGCCGGATCTCCTATCTTCCATAACCTTCCCGAAACAGCGCCACCAAGTGAGGACTAAGTGTTGATGGACCTAAGCCTATGGAGAATCTGTCTTCCGGGTCCAGTGTCTGCTGTTTTCTTTCTTCTGACTGCAGCAGTACCGTGTGCCAGAGAAACGTGCTCAGAAGCATCCGGAGCTCCGGCAAGTAGCAGCAGCACCCAGTCCTCCAGAGAGCTTGCAACCCAGATCCTACGCGGGCTGGAAGCTCTTGTCTCTCCAACAAGAGCTCCTTTAACAAAACTATCTTTTATTGAGTGAATCCACCCCACTCCACCCCCAGCCTTAAATGTCTTTCCACGTTCTCCTTATGAGTCACTGGGTTGGTCTTGCTGCTTTCAAAATTCTCTTCTCTTTGACAGATTAACACTGACGGATTGGGTGCGGAATCATTAAATGTCGTCTGCTTGGGATTCGTTGAGCGTCACATTTGTTGCTCAACGTTTTTCCAGCAACTTTGAGACATTTTTGCTCTGATTTCCTTGATGTGTGCTCTCTACCACTCCTCACTCCAGGGAATCCCACGTTGTGGACTTGGTGGTGACTCACAGTCACTTCTAAGACTGTTCACTTTTCTGTCCTATTTTTATCCTTGGGTCTGTCCAACCAAATTCCTCCTCCTCCTCCTCCTCCTCCTCCTCCTCCTCCTCTTCCTTCTTCTCTTAACTAGTGTACATGCTAGGGTATATATGTGTTTACATGTATGTGTGTGTCCACAAATGCCAGAAAACAATATCAGGTTCTCTGGAGCTGGTGCCACGGGTAGTTATGGGCTGTCCTATCTAGATGCTGAAAACTGAACTCGGTCTTCTTCAAGAGCGGTATGCTCTCTTAACCTCTGAGCCCTTTCTCCAACCCCTAACTAATGCCTTACAAACTGCTCTAATTACAGTGTATCAGGTCTTTGCTCTGCTCTGCATTGAAAATATTGTCTTGGCAAAACATGTTCTCAACACGCATAAGTCATATGACCAGTCCCACTGTGTGCGCACCCCTCCCCCAATCACCCGTGTCTCGGTCCCCTTCAACCATCTTACGTGTCACCTGTTTGTACTCGACACGTTGCTACCCAGAATAAGGACCGCATTTCCAACATCCTCTCAGCTGAGGGTGGATATTTGGTTTCCATCAGAATGTAAGTGGAGATTTACTAACAGCTACCTGGTTTTCTCTCTGAAGAGACCGGTTTGGCTCTCTCCTCCCTCCCCACCTTCTCATTGGTCAGCATATATGCACTCTGACCAAGGCATCCTCCCTCTGCCAGGCGCTGCCTGGACAAAAGCAGGCAGCTCCTTCAGGAAGGAGGAACGCAGCCTGAGCAACCAAGATGGGAGCCACTACATTTAGGTACAGGTTGGCACATTAGAAGCCTTTACCTGCTGTTTTGAAACTTGTTGCTATGGGAACAAAATCAATCCTGTTGGCTTACATGTTGTCTAGCTGAGCTCTCACACTGCTGTGGCAGAGGCGAGTCCTGGCGTGTGAGATTCCATTTCACCCTATGGTAGCTCCTGGGGTTACCATAGCAAATTGCCTCAGATTGGATGGCTAAAGTCACAGAAATGGATTTGTTTTTCTTACAGAAATTGAAGTCCAGGAGTCCAGAGTTAAGGTACCCAGAGGACTACAGGGTATCCCATATCGTCCTTTGGCTTCCACAGACACCCACACACATGTATAATAATGCACACACAATACAAGTATATACACACATGCACACACATGTACACAAACACATAAGCATGTACACACACATGTACACACATATACACACGTACACAAGCACACAAAACACACACATAAACACATGTACACACATGTGCATGCATACACACATACACATGTATATATAAATACATACATGCACACATAAACATATACATACATGTATGCACATAAATGCATGTGTACATGAATACACATGTACACACATGGTTACTCACATGTACGCATACATGTACACACATGCATACATACCTGTACATGAACATACATCTTGAAAACATCTTCCTGGAGTAAGATAAAGACTCCTCCTCATTAATTTGTCAAGATGAAAGGACTCCGGTGTTATTCCTTACAACCATGCTTTGGTGTGCTTATTACTATGGGGCAGTCAGTCAACCACCATTTATCTTGTTTGTTCTTCCTCTTCAGAAATACTAAATAGGAGCTTATTCATACACTTCCTGGATGTTAGAGATCCAGATTATCCGTGGAGAAGATCGGACTCTGAGGAAGTGACTCACACGGTTAAGTCGCATGATAACCTAAGCAAGGCAAGCTGAAGTCTGTGAGTGGAAAACTTAAGGCAGCAAAAATCCTTTCCCTCTATTTCAAAGGTTCCCAACCTCTGGGTCAGATCAAACAAGCTTCTTGTCACATACAGATATCCTGACTACCAGATTACATTACAATTTATAACAGGAGCAAAATTATGGTTATGAAGTAGCAATGAAAACAGTTTTATGGCCGGGGGTCATCACAATATGAAGAACTGTGTTAAAGGATTGCAGCATTCAGAAGGTTAAGAACCACTGCTCTATTTGAAACACATGCTCAGGTCCTAAATAATTCATTTTTAATAGTTATATTACATGAAGCAATTTAGTTTGTGTACATATGTGAGTGGGTGCACATGGCAGGTCTGTGTGTGTGGAGATTAAAGAAAACTTTCAGAAATTGGTGGGTGGTTTTGTTTGTTTGTTTTTTATTTCTGTTTCACTTGTTTGTTTGTTTGTTTTGCAAACAGGGTTTCACTGTGTAGCTCTGGCTGTCTTGGAACTCACTCTGTACCCCAGGCTGGCCTTGAACTCATCTGCCTACCTCTGCCTCCTGAGTGCTGGGGTTAGAGATGTGAACCACCACTGCCTGGCCAACCCATGCAGGCCCCAGGGATTGAATTCAGGTTGTCAGGGTTAGTGGCCAGTGTCATTAACCAATGAGCTATACATTGACCTGATTGTCTACCTTTCTATTTAAATACTTTCTTTTTTTTTTTGGTCTCTCCTTACTCGAATTGTTGGTCTATGTAAGACCTGTCTTAAAACAACAAAAACAAGATTTTTTTTTTCACAAATGAGTGTCAAGTTGAAGATCTACCCCTAATCTACACCCCTCAACTGAGTATATAAACTCTTGTCCTGAATTAAGGTTCAATAGTAGCTGGGCGTGGTGGCGTAGGCCTTTAGTCCCAGCACTTGGGAGGCAGAGGCAGGCGGATTTCTGAGTTCGAGGCCAGCCTGGTCTACAGGGTGAGTTCCAGGACAGCCAGGGCTACACAGAGAAACCCTGTCTCGAAAAACCGAAAGAAAAAAAAAAGGTTCAATAGTGAGGACTAAAGGTCCAGACCCTTAATTCTAGACCTCACTGAGATAACAGAAATTGAGGATTCCTAAACAATACAGGAGAGAGGCTGTAGCTACTGGGCATGGAAAAGCCAGTCTGTGAAACTGGTTTTTTCTTTGATTAGCTTTTACTTATTGACATGCTATCATGACATTCATATCACACCTGGCTTATGATTACCATACAGTCACTACATGACATTGGACTTTATACCCTGATAAAAAGAACAATCTCTGAAAACTCTGCCTTCAGAGTATATCTTTTTCCATATGTATCCCCATCGAAGACGCGAGAATTTTACCTGCACGCTCAAAATTGACATATAACCAATCTATGGATGACTCCATGTGCAGACCCTAGAGACAGAAGGAGCATGCCTTATCCCACTGCACCCCACCCTCGGTGACTTCAAGTAAATACAGATGAATCTAGAAATCACTAATCCTAGAATGGAATGCTACATTGACTGAGCTTGGAATCCCCCAGGAGACACACCACCAGGGAGTGAGGGTGTTTCCAGGGAGGCATAGCTGAGGGAGGAAAGCCCCTGAATGAGGGCGACACTATCTCATAGGCTGGGATCTTGAACTAAATAGAAACAGTGAAAAGATGAAGGCAAGCTGAGCCCCAGCCATCACCGGGCTCAGTTTTCCAACTGCGCATGTGTAGTGACCTGCGCACTCCCTGCAGCCATGACTTCATCCGTGATCTGTGGCATCCCCTCAAATTATGAGCTAAACTAAGTCCTTCCTTCCAGAAGCTCCTTTTAGCAGGCTTTTTTTTTTTCCACAGTAATGAGAAAAAAATTAACTAATACAAACAGCAAACAAACAAAACAACCCCCCCTTTTCCTCCAAGTCTACTGTGAGCTTGAGATAAAATTTGCATAGCATTTAAAGTTGAACCCAAGCTTATAGGCATAAATACTTTGCTCCCCAAACACTTCTATACTATGAAAATAACTTGCCCATGTGACTTTTTAAACCTCTTGGACCGCATTTTGGGCAAGCTGTCTTTAAAAGAAAAAAAAAAAAAAAAAAAAGCTGAAGAATGTTTAGTAAAATATGGTAAATATCACGGTAAACTATCAGATACCACATGATGATTTCCCCAAATCAATCCCATTTCCTTAATTACAAATTAATCATTTGATATTATTAAAGCAAATATGAGGCAAGATTAAAATGATGGCATTCATTTCCTTACGCATCACTTTAAAAATATTTAGTGAAAACAGCATAATGCTGTTCTTGGGGAATGCAGGATTGCAGTTGAGAGCTGATTCAATTACATGCCAACTGGGCTGCAAACTTTCAAGTGCGCTGTTTGTTTGTTTGTTTGTTGTTGTTGTTGTTGTGAGCCCAGCCTTGAACAGCTGGATCTTCTCTCAGCCCTCAAACACTTTTAAAAAAATTACTACCTCCTGAAGTAAAGCAAAGGCGACATTTTCTTATCTCCTGGCAATGAGCCATGATACTTCAACGATCTGAGGACAAATGACTCTTTATAGTACACTTCTACTAGACAAAAATTCTTGCTTTCTTCCAAGAAAGGCATGGCTGAAAATGAAATTGTTTATTGTTTCCACCAGCTAGGGAGCCTCAAAGATTACCTCTAGAATCCAGCAAAATGAGGCAAACCAACTTATTGTCCAACCACTTAAAGATCTGGTTAAAAGAGGAGATGATGTTTATAGCTAACGTTCTGTTCACAGAACTTTATTATAAAGCGCAGTCTCCAAAGATTTCCTCCCAGGTCCTCGCCTGGTTAGACTAACTGGGTGGTGGTGGTGGAGAACTTAGAGTTTTTACAGAGTAGGTTTCTGGGTACCCGGTCCAGAGTGATTTCTGGGGGAAAAAATAGAAAGTCATCGCTTAAGCCACCAAAGGATCCATGACGTCACAGTTCTCTCTCGCCACTGTTCTCGCTCACCGTTAAGCAGATAGGACCTGGAGAGGAGCTGGCTCGGGAGGTGGTTGTAGTTTCAGTTCTTGGAGGATCAAGACGTGAATTTGAACATGGCGTTGGTTATAAGTTCTGACGTGAGGCTTGTAAAAAGAAGGTCTCTGGGTCTACCTCAGACAAGTGAAGGGGGACAGTGAAGAAGGGAGGGGCGTACCTCCCTCCTGGACATGGCTCCTTTCTGCCTGTTTGTTGAGGTTCTTTTTCTATTTTGTTTGGAAGTACATTTCCACTGTTCAAGTGTCAACTCTGAGAGATCAGTCATCTAAAAGTGGGACTGTAATGCAACCAACACCCATGTTTGAGATGTTTATCGCAAAACCTTAGGAGCCAGACCTAGGTTCTAAGTGAGAGATATAAAAACACTTGGGGATTGAGTGTTCATTCTTTTTTTTTTTTTTTTTTTTTTTTTTTTCAGTTGAGAGGTATTTGTTCTCAGTCATGGATTTTTCAGATGTTTCATGAGCTCTGAAAACAAACTGAGCTCAAATACCTACACCCCTGAGATACCTTGAACAGATAAGAAGCTCTGCTCTCTAGGGTCCTACTCATGCTGAGCTTGTTACAGCTTACGCCAACGTGGACATGCTACCCAACACGCATCCTCCTCTTCTTCCTCCTCCTCTTCCTCCTCCTTCTCCTCCTTCCTTCCTTCCTTCCTTCCTTCCTTCCTTCCTTCCTTCCTTCCTTCCTTCCTTCCTTCCTTCCTTCTCCTCCTCGTTTCTGGGACCTTTTCCTTCTTGGAGCCTTGACCTACCACGTGAGACCCCAACAGCCTTTGCGTTTGCGTTGCTGGCAAGGCCTGGGAAGGCATCGGGTTATCAGTCCCTGCAGATACAAGGCTCTCTCAGGCAGTCATCCCGGCTAAGGATTTAGGTATGTGAGTGAAGCTGACCTCAGCTGTCCAGACTAGCTCATTCCCAGGTAAATACCATCGAGCAAACAGAGAAAAACAAAATAAACCCAGAGAAACCTTGATGAATTGTTAATCCTCACAGTCATGAAGGACGGTTACAAACAACAAGTTAGATAGCCATTGCTCTATTCAGTGGAACTATCTCGGGCTGCCAGTGATATAAATAATGACACGGAGACTTAATATTTCAAAGCTCAGGCCTTTTGCTGGGAAATCTCCTGATTAATCTGATTAATCCTGGCACTAACTACATCCTGCCACGTGCTCAGGTCTACATCTCTGGTCATCCATTCACTTCCGCGTCCTTTGACTGAATCCCCTTCCTCTGATTCTTCTCCCAGCGTGTCTCTGTCTGTCTCTGTCTGTCTCTGTTTCTCCCCCTCTCCCCCTCTCCCCCTCTCCCCTCTTCCCCTCTTCCCCTCTTCCTCTGTCCCTGGAAGATGCACCTTCCACTTCCTGCCCAGCTATTGGCCGTCAGATCTTTATTACAACCAATCAGATACAAGTCTAGATTGCCTTAGGCCGGTGAGGAAGAATGAATATCATAAAGAACCCAGTGTTGGGCCATAGAACTAGCCGGCATTTAGCTCTCTGTGGGAACAGAATTAACAAATGACTATACAGAAAGACGTCTTCACACAGTGTACCAAAATAGCTCCACACAGTGTCAGGAGGGAAGAGGGTGGTATCAGACAGAAAAGAAACGGAATCATAAATTCATGGCGGTTTGTACTTTCACCTCGAGATCTTTTCCTTGTGGTTGTGAAATCTTCAAACTAGGATCTGAGAAGGAAGATGGGGAAGGGGGAGGGGGAGGAGAGAGAGAGAGAGAGAGAGAGAGAGAGAGAGAGAGAGAGAGAGAGAGAGAGAGAGAGAGAGAGAGAGAGAGAGAGAGAGAGAGAGAGAGAGAGAGAGAGAGAGAGAGATCGCTCAGCAGGGAAAAACAATCGACATAGATCAGCCTGACCAGGGCCAGCCAGGGTTACTCAGTGAGGCCCTGTCCAAAATGGGAAAAAGGAAAGCTACACATAGAATAACCCATAAAACCATGACTGAGCCACCTTCTCCCAGTTAGACAGCAGGGTCACTCACAAAGGGGCACAGAGCAGCCTGGGGCTTGTCAGCTTGCCAAGACACAGGTAAGGAAGAGTATGTGTCTCTTGGTGCTTTCCTTCAGCTTTGTCTAGGGAGCGCTGCAGAGACTGTCGGATGTGGATGTGCCGTGCTTCCCAAGGAGCATCGGACACAGAATTCCCTCAGGAAATCAAACCAGCCCCAAGTGGGAGTGGGAGATACATTTTAAAAGAGGACCATGTTGTTTGAGGAGGAATCTGTGAAAGTGGGCAGCAATGAACCAAGGTGTCTCAAGTCGGCCACCGAAATCCAATCTTCCAGGCCCAGTCAGCTGCAGAGCCCACAAAACCGAATCCCTGCAGGTCACCAGCTGACACCCCGCAGTCTTCATTTCTCAACGGTGCGAAAGGGATATTTTAAACGTTCTATTTTCACGTTCACTTAAATAGATGAAGGGCCTGCTTCAAGTTTTGAAAATCCAAGCTGTAAGAACCATCTTTTGAGTTCACCCTCTTTTAAATGACTCCAATTTTGGTAACCTCATCTGCAGTTCATCCATAAACGTTACATTTTGTGGCTCCTAATTTAAACTAAAATGTGGTTGTTGTTTTTTTTCCTTCGTTCAGTGGAGAAAGCTCATTTCTCTGGCATTGTTCACTTGGAGTAACGTCCTACTGCAAGCTGAAATTCTTGTGAGGATTCATTTTTTTTTTTTTTTATTCTATGTGAATGACTAGTTTTCACATCTATAAAATGGAAACAAAATATCTCACACAAATGATGAGTTTAATCAGGGTGGCTCCTGTGACACGAGCAATCCTGTCACCAAACTTGTTCTCATTATCTGCATAATAGAAATAAATCATGACAATATTGGATTGTGGATTGGGCTTCTGCTAGGCGCCGGAAAAACTAAAAACAACAACAACAACAAGCCTTAAAAATTAATCTTCTTCGTAAATATTTTTTACTTCAATTTTCTTTTCCTATGTTAGGGTGGGGCTCACAAGATGGCTCAGCCAATAAGGACATTTGCTGCCAAACTGTATGACCTGGATTTAGTTACTGGGACTCCCAAGGCAGAAGGTATGACCTCTACCTAGGCACTATGGCATACACGCATGAACACACACATGGAAAAATTTCAAATTAATATGTAACTGGACATATGCTTATTTATCTTCTCAAAAGATTTCCTGATTCTGGTTAGAAGTGTCATATATGACATCCCCTTGGAGACAGGAGGGAGGAGGGATGGGATGAGGAACTGTGGGAGGGTGGACCTGAAGGGAGGTAACAACTGGACTGTAAAAAAAAAAAAATTAAAGTAATAATAATAATAATAATAATAATGAAGTGTTATATCAATATGTGCATGCATGTGTGTGTATGTATGTGTGTGTATGTGTGTGTGTGTGTGTGTGTGTGTGTGTGTGTGTGTGCATGAGTGATAGTCCATGCATGTAGGTGTGGAGGCCAGAGGTTGATATTAAGATGTTTTTCTCTACTTAATTTTTAAGATATGGTCTCTCACTGAGCCCCAAGGTCCCCATTTGGTTAGCTTGGCTAGCCAGCAAGCCCCTCGGGGTTCCTCCATCTCTTGTCCAAATTTCTGAGATTCTGAAATCACTCCCACCCTGCCTTTTATGCAGATACCGGGGGGTCAAATCTCAGGACCTCATGTTGTAGACCACTGCTCCATCTTCCCAGCCTGTGTGCATCTTACGACAGTGTTCCTGACTATCTCCCACACCAGAGCCCACCCAAGGACAGCAGGGATAGGAAGCGACTGCTATGGGTAAGCTTGGTTTTGGTGTGATTTTCTGAATAGCGAAGCTCAGCTAGAAACGGATGCTGAGGAAATTTGTCAGTTTTACAACCACAGTATTGGGATAAAACCAGGATTCAACTCATTTACAGCCCTGAGCCCTACCTCCTCTCAAGGAATGAGAAAAGACAAGCATTCAGAAGTTTTGTGCTTATTGTGATGCTGGCAAAATAAGTGGGTAGGGCAAAGAGTGAAAATTCATTCTTTCATCCGTTCATTCATTCGTTTGTTCATCAATCCATCCATCCATCCATTTGTTTGTTCATTCATTCATCCATTCATTCATTCTTTTGTTCATTCATTCATTCATTCATTCCCTGCCACTTTACTGGATCTCTTCCTTTAAATCATGGTACTTACTACTGTTGGGAATTACATATACTGGTTATTTTTTGTTGGTCTCTCAGTGGGACTTCAAGTCCAGGGGGCAGGGAGCAGATCAGCCCTCTGTGTCCCACTGAGAGAACATCCCAGCGTCTCCTGCAGAGTAGAAATCCAATGCATATTTGTTGAATACAGTAAACACTATGGAAGTTCTTTACCTATTCTGTCTCCTATCCTCAAGTTCCAATAGGATCAAAAAGCCTGTTTACCCTCGGGAGAGAATGGCATTGAATGAATAAATGACTCAGCCACCGCTGGAGCCAGGGACTTAGGATCCTTCTCTCAAGAACTGACCCCCTCTGAGGACCACCCAGCTGATGTTTACTCTCAAATATTAGCTGTTTGTCTCATTCCGAAGTTGCTCCCAAGAGAATCTGACATATCCTGCCATTGACTTTCTACCGAGGAAAATTAACAATTGGAACGAACTCTTGGTTTGCTAGACACTTTGTTGGTTTTAAACATGTTTTAATCCTTTTTTGTGGTGTGTGTGTGGGGGGGGGTGGACATCCTTACTGTGTAGCCCGGGCTAGCCTGGAACTGCGGTGCAGACCAGGCTAATTTCAACTCAAAGAGATCTGCCTGCCTCTGCCTCCCAAGTGCCATAATTAAACTCATAAGTCACAATGCCCATGTATTTTTTTAATCTTAAAAAAAAACAACACATACTTAATACAAAACTCAAACAAATATAACTCTTTCATGAGTCTGGTTCTAATGTCTTTTTTTTTTTTTTTTTCACTCTTTTGTTTGTTTTCGCTTTGTTTTTGTTTGGTTGATTTTGTTTTTGTTTGTTTTGGTTTTTCGAGACAGGGTTTCTCTGTATAGCCCTGGCTGTCCTGGAACTCACTCTGTAGACCAGGCTGCCCTGGAACTCAGAAATCCACCTGCCTCTGCCTCCCGAGTGCTGGGATTAAAGGCGTGCGCCACCACTGCCTGACACTGGTTCTATTTTCAAAGAGAACTTCTTCTCCGGTCTTCTTTGGCCTTTCACTAAGGATTTTATTCATTTGCTCCTTCTTCTTCTCTCTCTCTCTCTCTCCCCCTCTCCCTGCCCTCCTCTCCCTCTCCCCACTTGTGTATATGTGTGTGTATGTGTGTATGTGTGTTGTCTATGTGTGAATGTGTGTGGGGTGGGGAGTGTTCTCAAGTATTTCGAGAGCAGATGCCTTGTTAAGTGTCAGTTTTCAGAATTCAGTTCAGAGCGTGAGCACAATCCTAGAGGGTCACAGATGCCACCTCCAGATTTTTCTCAAATTCCTGAGTAAACTCCAGGTCCTCTCAGAAACAGAAGAAGCACTTGTAGTACCACAAGATCAAAACCTCTGGATTACTATTCACTGTCTCATTCTTTTGATTATCTTACGATTTCTTCAATGCTCATTCCAGCTTCTTCTGTCTGTGGTGGTTTGAACATGCTTGACCCAGGGCAAGTGGCACTATGACCTTGTGAGTGGAAGGGGTGACCTTGTGAGAGGAAGTGTGTCTCTCTCTGTGGGGGTGGCTCTTGAGGTCTCCTCCAATGCTCAAGCTCTGCCGAGTGTGGAAGAGAGCCTCCTGCTGGCTGCCTACAGAAGTGAGCCTCTTGTGTTTTGCAGATTGTATCTTGGCTATTCTAAGTTTCTGGGCTAATATCCACTTATCAGTGAGTGCATATCATGTGTGTTCTTTTGTGATTGGGTTACCTCACTCAGGATGATATCCTCCAGATACATCCATTTGCCTAAGAATGTCATAAATTCATTGTTTTTAATTGCTGAGTAGTACTCCATTGTGTAAACATGAAACTCAAGAAGGAAGACCAAAGTGTGGATACTTCATTCCTTCTTAGAATGGGGAACAAAATACCCATGGAAAGAATTACAGAGACAAAGTTCGGAGCAGGGCCTGAAGGAATGACCATCCAGAGACTGCCTCACTTGGGCATCCACCCAATCAATAAACAACCACCAAACCCAGACACTAGGCAGATGCCAACAAGAGTCTGCTGACAGGAGCCTGATATAGCTGTCTCCTGTGAGGCTCTGCCAGTGCNNGGCAAATACAGAAGTGGATGCTCAAAGTCATCCATTGGACGGAGCACAAGGTCCCCAATGAAGGAGCCAGAGAAAAAATACCCAGGGAGCTGAAGGGAACTGAAGGCCCATAGAAGGAACATCAATATGAACTAACCAGTACTCCCAGAGCTCCTTGGAACTAAACCACCAATCAAAGAAAACACATGGTGGAACCTGTGGCTCTAACTATATATGAAGCAGAGGATGGCCTAGTCAGTCATCAATGGGAGAGAGGCCCTTGGTCCTGTGAAGGCTCTATGCCCCAGTATAGGGGAATGCCAGGACCAGGAATGGGAGTGGGTGGGTTGGGAACAGGGGGAGGGGGAGGGGGTAGGGGGTTTTCAGAGGGGAAACTAGGAAAGGGGATAACATTTGAAATGTAAATAAATAAAATATAGAATAATAATAATAAAAGAAGTGAGCCTCTTCCTGGCTGCCTTTGGATCAAGATGGAGAACTCTTGGCTCCTCCAGCACCATGTCTGCCTGCATGCTGCCATGCTTCCCACCATGATGATAATGGACTGAACCTCTGAAACCATAAACCAGCTCCAAATAAATGTTTTCTTTTTGTATGAGTTACCTTGATCAGGGTGTCTCTTCCCAGCAAAAAAAGCCTGAACTAAGACCCCCATCTCTTTTTAACATTAATTCTTTGAAATTTTTATTCAGTGGTTTTGATCTAATTTACCTCCCGCCCCCAGATCTACCCACTTTCCCTACCCACCCAAGTTTGTGTCCTCATTTAAAAACCAAAAAAACCAAAAAAAAAAAAAA
This sequence comes from Mus pahari, assembly GCF_900095145.1. NCBI lineage: Eukaryota > Metazoa > Chordata > Mammalia > Rodentia > Muridae > Mus > Mus pahari. Next base: position 33,087,623 of record NC_034598.1, read on the forward strand.
AAAAAACAAAAGGTCGTTCATACTAGCATTGAGAGGAGGAGGCAGGAGCATCAGGAAGAGCAGAAAGCAGGAGCTGATGCAGAAGCCATGGAGGGATGTTCTTTACTGCTCAGACCTGACTACTCCTCTTCTTTTTTTTTCTTTTAAAAACCAAAAAAACAAAAAAAAAAAAAAAAAAAAAAACCAACTAGTTTGTTTCACCGATACACTATTGGCTGTGTGACCTTCCATTGGAGCATAATCAACCTAGAAGGACCCACACCCTTAAAGAAAACAAACCTTCCTTTCTCTCTCTCTCTCTCTCTCTCTCTCTCTCTCTCTCTCTCTCTCTCT
>NC_034598.1:33088153-33097727 GCF_900095145.1 Mus pahari
GTGTCACTGTGGGTGTGGGCTTAAGACCCTCCTCTAGCTGCCTGCAAGTGAATATTCTGCTAGCAGCTTTAAGATGAAGATATAGAACTCTCAGCTCCTCCTGCACTATACCTGCCTACATGCTGCCATGCTCCTGCATTGATGGTAATGGACTGAACCTCTGAACCTATATAAGCCAGCCCCAATGAAGTGTTGTTCTTATAAGAGTTGCCTTGGTCATGGTGTCTGTTCACAGCAGTAAAACCCTAACTAAGACACTTTGTTTTGGGGTTTTGTTTTTGTTTTTGTTTTTCCCTCCTCCTTCCTAATGATCCCTGAGCCTTGGGAGGAATGAATGTCATGAGAATAACCAAGCACTTTCTAATTAGATTTAAGGCCAGGAGATGAAATCTGTTACTGAGGCCAAGAACCTGTGGCCAGACATGTCATGGGCTCTAGGGGATGTAGCACTCCTCTGCTAAACGGACACACTATTAAACTAACTCCTAATGAACTACCAAATGCCATAGGCTAAGGCACTCCTCTGCCCTATTTCTAAGCAGATAATGATTGACACAGAGACCTACCAAGGACCAAGGGTCAGAAAATAAGACACTGCTCATTGCTAAACAGTCCATCAATATCACCTCCTCCCTTCCCCACCTCCTGGACAATGCATGCTACAATACCCCTTCCTGCATGAAAGTCATGTACAGTGCTGGGAAGACCAGGGAAAGCCCAGTTCCAGGAATTGATCTCCACCTGGGATTGGTGGTTTTCTTCTCTAGAGAAAGTCACTGAATTTCTCTCCATGTTCATGTTCCTGGTGAAAAACCAAGGTAAGAATGCCATTTCTGTATATCTCAGAGGTACCACAGAAATAAAATCAGGTAATACAGCATTTGCTGTCAGAATATTTAACATCTGGTCAATACAGTTTCAAAATAGCTTAGGAGACCTTTGATCCTAGTGTCCATATCAAGTGCATGATAATGTGAGTTAAGGAAGGCATAATTCCCTGTGAGCAATGGTTTAAAATCTTCCTAATGGGCCAACGCTTTAAGACAATTCCTCATGTTGTGGTGAGGTTTTTGAACCATAGTATTATTTTTGTTGCTACTTGCAAACTGTAATTTTGGTACTGCTACAAATATTAATGTAAACACCTGACATGCAGGATAACTGATATGCAACCCCTGTGAAAGGACTCTTCAACCCCCATGGGGTTAATGACCCACAGGTTGAGAACTGCTGCCTTAGACTTAATGTTCCTTTTACAGTCGTTTTCAGTGAGTGTAAGGGATCTATGTGCAACCTACCAATTGCAGTGTACTTTCCCTTATAATTCATAGGAATGAATCTATCCTAACCTGTTTTTAAATAAGAAAATGTTTAGCATTAATGGCATGGTTCATTCACAAAACACACTCGGCATGTACAAAGTTCTGAGTTCAATCGCCAGCCTTGCTCTCTCTGGATAATAAAGCTAAACTGGTTCATTTTAAAGATTTAGATCTTGTATTCTGATACTGTCTATGTACCCTCGAGCTATCCCTGTGCTGTTTAATGGCATGGCCGTCTTTCCTCCATTGCTTTTGCAGGCCATTTTCTATAGAAACTCAGTGCCCAGGAATGTACAGACCTATGCCCATGCTTTGGTCTGTTTCAGTGGTCTCACTTATGCCATTCTTATAACGATACAATATCGTTTCAGAGCTACTGGCTTGTAACATGTCTTGATACTAAGAGAGGTAGTCAGGATACGTAGAACTCCTGTGGTGCCAGGGTTTGCTCATACTGTCCCTCTGTGGGAATACCCTTAGGTGAGCATCAAAATGGCCCTATTGCTAGAGCCTCTTCCTTTTTTGACAAAGTCATCATAAATGGAAGCACATAGCATAGAGCCTTTCGAAATGCGTTTCTTTTACTTGGCACCATGCTTCGGATACTCATCCAAGTTGTTGTGTGAGTCAAATCACTTGCTCTTTTTATTATGAGCACTATGTTCTCTTGGATGGCGGTGCTGGTTTTATTTACACACTCACCATTTGGGGTGTTACCAGAGTGTTTGTTTGTTTGTTTGTTTGTTTCAGTGCACGGGTCAAATAGTCCATAAGTGTTTAGTTTTAAAAGATTCTGGTACAGGCCTTCAGAGTGTTCCTGTTGTGTTTTATACCACATTGAATTCCATCAGCCGAGTTGGTTAGGCGAAGAGGGACTGTAGAGGGGAAGCTCTTGTTTTTGGTATTTTGAATCTAATAGTTTTGAAGCAGTATCTCATGGTAGCTTGGGTAAGCATTCCCATCAATCAATGATGCTGAAGCTCTTAGCATTGAGCACACTTAACAAAGCACGATCTCTTGGGTCAAGTGAACACCCAAGTCTCTTGCCTGTTTTTTAGTTGGGTAACTCATTGTCATATCTTTGAGAGTTTAAAAGTTTAGTGTATGCATCCGTAAACATACAAATGTCAGAGGCATTGGTTCTCTCAGCTTCTGCCATGTGGGGTTCAGAGTTGTTAGTCTTGAGGATAAGCATCTTTACCCACTGAGTCAGCCTACTAGTCATTACTATTGAGTTTTCTATACATCGAATATGAGTCTTTTTTATAGAATATGTGTCTTAGTTAGGGTTTTACTGTTGTGAACAGACACCACGACCAAGAAAACTCTTATAAGGACAACATTTGATTGGGGCTGGCTTAAAGGTTCAGAGGTTCAGTCCATGATCATCAGGGTGAGAACATGGCAGCATCCAGGCAGGCAGGCATGGTGCAGGAGGAGCTGAGAGTTCAACATCTTTATCTGGAGACTGCTAGGGGAAGACTTGCTTCTAGGCAGCTAGGGTGAGGGTCATAAAGCCACAGTGACACACCTACTTCAACAAGGCCACACCTTCTAATAGTACCACTCCCTGGGCCAAGCATATACAAACCATCACAACATGTGATTTGAAAAACCAGATACACTGAAACTTATAGAGGAGAAAGTGGGGAAGAGCCTCGAACATATGGGTATATGCAAAAACTTCCTGAACAGAACACCAATGGCTTGTGCTGTAAGATGAAGAATTGACAAATGGGACCTCATAAAATTGCAAATCTTCTGTAAGGCAAAGGATACTGTCAATAAGACAAAAAAGGCAACCAACAGATTGGGAAAAGATCTTTACCAATTCTAAATTCGATTGAGGGCTAATATCCAATATATACAAAGAACTCAAGAAGTTAGATTCCAGAGAACCAAATTACCCTATTTTTAAAAATGGGGTACAGAGCTAAACAAAGAATTCTCAACTGAGGAATACCGAAGGGCTGAGAAGCACCTGAAAAAATGTTCAACATCCTTAATCATTAGGGAAATGCAAATCAAAACAACCCTGAGATTTCAACTCACACCAGTCAGAATGGCTAAGATCAAAATTTCAGGTGACAGCAGATGCTGGCGAGGATGTGGAGAAAGAGGAACACTCCTCCATTGCTGGTGGTATTGCAAGCTGGTACAACCACTCTGGAAATCAGTCTGGCAGTTCCTCAGAAAATTTGACATAGTAATACCGGAGGACCCATATACCCAGAAGATGCTCCAACTTGTAATAAGGACACATCCTCCACTATGTTCATAGCAGCCTTATTTATGATAACCAGAAGCTAGAAAGAACCCAGATGTCCCTCAACAGAGAAATGGATACAGAAAATGTGGTTCATTTACACAATGGAGTACTACTCAGCTATTAAAAACAATGAATTTATGAAATTCTTAGGCAAATGGATGGATCTGGAGGATATTATCCTGAGTGAGGTAACCTAATCACAAAAGAACACATATGATATGCACTCACTGTTAAGTGGATATTAGCCCAGAAGCTAGGAATACCCAAGATACAGTTCACAAAACACATGAAACTCAAGAAGAAGGAAGACCAAAGTGTGGATACTTTGATCCTTCTTAGAGGGGGAACAAAAATATACATGAAAGGAGTTACAGAGACAAAGTGTGGAGCAGAGACTGAAGGAATGACCATCCAGAAACTGCCCACCTGGGGATCCATCCCATAAACAACCACCAAACCCAGACACTATTGTGGATGCCAACAAGAGCTTGCTGTCGGGAGCCTGATATAACTGTCCCCCAAGAGGCTCTGCCAGTGTCTAGTAAATACAGAAGTGGATGCTCACAGCCATCCATTGGACTGAGCACAGGGTCCCCAATGAAGGAGCTAGGGAAAGGACCCAAGGAGCTGAAGAGGTTTGCAGTCCTGTAGGAGGAACAGCAATATGAACTAACCAGTACCCCCCAGAGCTCCCAGGGACTAAACTACCAACCAAAGAAAACACATGGTGGGACTCATGGCTCCAGCCTCCTATGTAGCAGAGGATGGCCTATTCGGTCATCAATGGGAGGAGAGGCCCTTGGTCCTGTGAAGGCTCTGAGCCCCAGTATAGGGGAACACCAGGATCAGGAATGGGAGTGGGTGGGTGTGAGTTTCTGCCTGTGAGTTTCTGCCTGCAGTCACACTGGAACCGTGTTTGTCCTGGAAGGCGAGCTGGGGAATGAAAAAGAAGGCAGGAGAAATAACCAGGCCTTGACAAGAAATCCTGATCAAAGCCCAATGTTTAATAAAGTACCGGGTTTATATGGCATGGGAAAAACCCTTCCCCCAGCCCCAATCTTGGGGCTGCAGTACAGGAGCAAGCAGGTAGTCAGGTCTTCAGGAGATGCTGTCTCTGTAGAATCTAGGCGCTTATCAGCAGGGAGTGGCATCTGCCCTGAGGCTATTTATTGTTCAACAGGACAGTGGCAGGCGTAAAACAAGGTACCAGCCTGGCAGGAAATCACCCAGGTGGTGTAGAACAGTGGCTGCAAAGGTCTGGGAGGCTCCAACAGATGGGTTGGTGAGCAGGGGGAGGGGGAAGGGGGAGGGGTTTAGGGAGGGAAAACCAGGAAAGAGAATAACATTTGAAATGTAAATAAAGAAAATATCTAATAAAAAAAAGAAAGAAAGAAAGAAGCTAAAGGTAGGAAAGGGCAGGGGAAAGTGCTGTCATTACAGCTTAATAAAAATAAATAAATAAATAAGAAGAATGAAAGAAAATGTGCTGTCATAGTCCCTAACTTCTCTTTTCCTACCATTAAGTATTTTTCATAGAGCAATTTTCAAAATCGGGAGAAGTATAAACTATGAGATTCTCACCTCATTTTAGTCTAAACGCTTTATAGTGCTTTTTTTTTTTTTTTTTTTTTTTTACATTTAAGAGAAAGTTAAGCAATCCATTTCAACGTCTTACATCAGCATTTCCATCAAGCATCTGCCTTTCTCCTATTGCTTTCTCTGGCTTGGCTCAGTCTGTGGAATGCCCGTTGCTCGCACGGAGAAGACAAGCCTTTCACCAAGGAATGTCCTTTGCAACTTTGTCTCATCAACCTAAATCCTCACAGGGAAGAGACTGCTAAGCTAATTATGGCCGTACCCGGCCTCCAACGACGGTGTAGGAAGATGGAGGTGCAGATAGGAGGAGAAAGAGGAAATATATGTGCGGCCATTCACACTTGAAATATTTCTGGAAGAACAAATGGATTTTCTCTGGGGAGGGACTGGGCTGGGGAGGATAGGCAGGACACTTTTAACAGCACAACATTTGGTGCCTTTAGATCCGCACTTGTGGGTTGCCTACTGTGGACTGTGCTCTGTATCTGTGTTGGCTGAGAGCTACCGAAGCTTGTTCATGGTGCTTCTCCCTTAGCCATCTTCCTTCCTGGACTCACAGAGCAGAAAGACAATGGGCCACACCCCATGACAGGAGGTGCGTGTTTGCTTATGTAGCTGTTGTTTTGTTTCCAAAGTGGATGGGAAGTTTCCCTGAAATGTTGTCTGGGAGCAGAAGGGAGATCTCTGCATCTCGTGCTGCAGGGGGTGGCAATGGTGGCATGGTAGAGCTTCAGAAAGTCCCCCACCCCCAGAGCCTCGGGAATGGTAGTGAGTTGCAAGAGAAGGGTGTGATAAATGGTGACTTCCAAGAATAGCCCAAGGGTATCAATAAGTGATAGCAACACCAAGTATTTGATGATCAAATCAGATACTCTGTGTGTGTGTGTGTGTGTGTGTGTGTATCTGTGTGTGTGTGTGTGTGTGTGTATCTCTGTGTGTGTGTATCTCTGTGTGTGTATATTTGTGTGCGTGTGTGTGTATCTGTGTGTGTATATTTGTATGCGTGTGTGTGTGTGTGTGTATCTGTGTGTGTGTGTACGTGTCTCTGTGTGTGTATGAGTCCATATGTGCACAGGCACACATGCACTAGTAGATAGCAATAGCAATATCAAGTGTATGACTATCAAATCAGATACTGTGTGTGTGTGTGTGTGTGTGTGTGTGTGTACATACACATGCCCTCTATGCACATGGAAGCCAGATGTCAAACTCTATTCCATAAGTACTGTCTAAATCTCTCACTGGCTCAGAACTCATTAAGTAGGCTAAGCTTGCCAGCCTGTAAGCCCTAAAGATCTTCCTGTCTCAGCCTCCCAAGTGCTAGGATTACAGATGTTCCTGAGGATTGAACTTGGAGATCCATGCTTACAAGGCAAGTACTTTATCCACTGAGCCACCCCCTCAGTGCAGTGTCAACTCTTAATTCCCTCACTGTTAGGGAGTCCAGAGCAGAGGGAGGCCCCTTTTGTGCAGAGTGGTAAACCAAGGAACTCTGTTCCCTGTGTGGTGCTGTAAGCTGCCCTCTTTCCTTGCCCTTCTGAGTTTCCTATTGTACTGACATCGCTACCGAACATCCAGTTAGTTCAATGGGATGAAGAATGCCTTATTTTCCAAAACTACAGCTTGGCTTCATCTACAAAGGGTTCAAATGTTCATAGCAAAAGGTAACAACACAACAAGCCCACTTTAAATGAGCTGTGTGTGGCCGCTCCTAGTCTTCTACGTCAGATCCCAGAGAAGGTTCATTAATCCTCCAGATGAGTTTCCCAGTCACTCAAACAGGGCATTCCATTGCTCTCATTTTCCATCACAACGAATATTTTCAAATTAGCGTGTCCCAGCTAATATTTCTGAATTGATGTTTCCTTATATGCTCCCTGACAAACTTTGAAACGAGCTGACCCTTTGCAGAAGAATACATCAATATGGTTTCCAGTATTTTTTAAAGTTCATTTTATTTTCTTCCAATTTAACTCCTGGAAGCATGCTAAGGGGTTTCTCTTCTCCGTGTAATTTCTCGACTCTGATGAGAAACACACGACACTAAAAAACGCTAAGCCTCCGAAGGAAAAATCTCCCAGTGTTTACCTAACAAATATTAACTTTCCTCTCAAGTTCAAGTTCTGAGTTTTGTAGACACAAGAATTCCCATAGCTGTTGAGGCTGTTTTAAGGTAGCGGAAAAATCGAGAAAGGAGTTCAGAGTCCTCTTTAAGTCTGTCTTCGTATCCTATTGCTGTGATAAAACACTGTGATCAATAGCAATGAGGAGAAAGGGTTTATTTCAACTTACAAGTGCTAGTCCATTGTGAAAAAAAGGCAGGGTAGGAAACTTGAGGCAGGAATTGAAGCAGAACCCATGTAAGAATAGTGCTTCCTGCTTGTTCCCCAGAGTTAGATCAATCTGTGTGTGTGTGTGTGTGTGTGCGTGTGCGTGTGCGTGTGCGTGTGCGTGTGTGTGTGTGTGTGTGTGTGTGTACAGTCTAGGACCAGCTTCCCAGGGCTAGCATGACCCACTGTGGTCTGGGACCTCCTATACCAATCATCAATCAAGAAAGTGACCTACAGACTTACCTATATAGAGGCCATTCTAATGAAAGCATTTTCTCAACTGAGGATTCTTCGTCCCTTTTTTGTGCCAAGTTGGCAAAACAAAACAGAACAAAAACCAAAACAAAACAAAGCAAAAACCTACCCAACACAATATCTATAGTGAAAGATGCTCTCTAAGATGAAATCCAAGATGTCAGCAAGGGCTGCGGAAATGGCTCCTGGGTAAATATGCCTGAGATGTCAGCAAGGGCTGCGGAAATGGCTCCTGGGTAAATATGCCTGCCTAGGTGCTGTCTGTCACGGGGAATGTGTTCCAAATTTATATGAACAGCAGGGCAGACTTATTTATTTTTTTAAGAATAATGTAAGTTTAAAAAAAAAAGAAAAGGTTATTTGGCAAAAGTACTTTGGTAGCATGGCCAAAAAAGTCAAGATGAAGAATAAATCGATATTTATTAAACAAACGGTATTCAAAGAGAAAGTGGTGCATCTTGCATAGGTGTCAAGGTCCAGCTGAACCGCCATCCTCCGACTTGTGTCCTTTAGCATGGGGACCTTCCCAGGAGAAGCCTTTGGTCCTCTTCAGTCTCCCTTGAGAGCTTCTATTCCCTTTCTTTCTCCCCTTTATGGCTTCATTTTATAAGCTTGATACATACAGTATGTGGGCAATCGGGGCTCAGGAAGTCAGATTCCATTTGCAATGCCTACCTGCAAATATGCTAGCATCTATCTGGGCAGCTGGAAGCGAACGAACCCCAGAAGCCTCATGTGAAGAAAAGAAAGCCATCCATCATAAATCAGGGTTTAGTTTTAATTATTTGAGTGTACACCAAACTGTATCTCAGAGAAGCAAAGCAACCCAGGAGGCACTGGGGATTCAGCGTTGAACTTTAACAACAGAGCATCCTGGGGAATGGCCCCGGCAGGAAAATAGTAGGCCATCACCATAGAGATGGAGTTGTTCACCTCGGGATGCGCTCCCAACATGACCATTTCCATGACCTGTTACTCTAAGTGGCTGCACTCAGGTGATCTCTCCCGGTAATAATTAGGAAACTGGGCCAGGTGCCACTTACTTACATGATTGGTCAAAATGAAGCGCTGTGTTTTTAGGGCTCTGGGAGGTAGCAGAGAGACTCCGGAGCTGGAGAGGTGGCTCAGTGGCTAAGAGCATCTGCTGCTCTTGCAGAGAACTGGGAGCTGCTTCCTAGCACCCACACATGGCAGTGAAGTCTGTAACTCCAGTTCCAAGGACTCTGACACCCTCCTTTGGACTCTGTGGTCATCTGCATGTCCATAAATGCACACACACACATACATACACAAACATTAAATAAACAAACAAATAAATAAATAAGAATGATTATACCCTAGACAGGAAAAGAGCTTAGGAACCCATTAAAGGTCCCATCTTTCCCCCCACTTTCAAAACCACCTGCAGTTTACTTAGAAAACTCACATCTAACCTCTGGTAGAGTTGCCACTAGTATAGAATTAGCCAAGTGTGTCAAGGTCACTTGTCCCGGCCATTTTGCCTGTCTTGTGTCACCATCACAACTTCCTGCTACCCAGTTGTCATCTTTCCTATTCTTGGAAGGTTTTGTACCAACTTTCTGTTGCTCTGGACTTACTTCAGCTTACACTGTGATGGTTAATGTTAGCTGTCAAATGGACAGGACCGAAAGACCTGGGAGACAGAACTCTGGTCATGTTGATACATTAGATGATGTAAGAAGACTCCCCTTAACAGAGAGAGGGGGACCATTCCCTGGAACTGGAGTCCTGACCTGAAGAGAGAGAGAGAGAGAGAGAGAGAGAGAGAGAGAGAGAGAGAG
>NC_034598.1:33097748-33107266 GCF_900095145.1 Mus pahari
AGAAGCACACATCCATTTCTCTGTATCCTGATGGTACATGTGGCATGGCCAGCTCCCTCTAGCTCCTGCTGCCTTGTCTTCCATGCTTAGACCAAGAGAGAAAGAGACAGAGACAGAGACAGAGAGAGAGAGAGAGAGAGAGAGAGAGAGAGAGAGAGAGAGAGAGAGAGCTGAGTACTAGCAAGAAGCACACATCCATTTCTCTGTATCCTGATGGTACATGTGGCATGGCCAGCTCCCTCTAGCTCCTGCTGCCTTGTCTTCCATGCTTAGACCAACACTCTCTCCATTAATTTGTTTGTCAGAGTACTATATCACACTCAAGGGAACCCAAACTAAGACTCTACCTTTTCTATCTTTCCTTTGCAAAACCATCACTTTTACCTTCCTGTCTCCTTCGTTACACTGGAAGAAGAGATGCTGTGTGCCTTAGTTTCTGTGTCCTCAGCAGCTGTGTGATAAAGGACATTAGGGGTTCAATGGCCGATTTCTTTTTTAGAAGTTGGTCAGTAGAACTAAGGTGTCTTTATGCTCATCCTTTTCTCCATCACTGTGTGTTCTGTGTGTGAATTACGCCCATACTCATTTGCTTTCACCACTGCACTGAATATCTGGGTCTCATTCACTCTTTCTCTCTGTCTGCATAGCAGCTGCCTGCATTTTCCACTGGCCAACTACCATACTCTGTGTGCTCTGTGTAGGATAGATGCCACTGCTAGCTCTGGCAGTGGTCAGGAGACCTGATCATTATGGGTTGTGCCCCATTCCCAAAGGGTGCTTTCGAGAAAGAGTGTAGAATGCAAGTCAGGTGACTATATGAATTCTGGGCTGCTTGGGATTCTTTTATAGGCTATACTCTTTAACCTGTAACTGAAACAGGATGCTAGTTCGAACCTGCATGGAACCACTATTCCTATAGCTCAATAATGAAGCCAATATCAAGAAATACAGAATAACATTCAGCAAGTCTCTTGATTATTTTTTTTTTTTTTGAAATTGCTATGCCTTTAGTCAGCAATGTGAATGCTTTTGACGACGCACAATAATTTCTTTTTAAATCAAATGTGAGTACTGGGGTTAGGGTGATGGCTTAGTGGTTAAAGCATGAACTGATAAGAACATTGATATCAGAGTTTGGATCCCCAGGGGCTATGTAAATGCTTTGTGAGTATGTGCTCCTGTATTTCCAACTTTAGAAGGCAGAGACAGGGAATCCTTGAGCAAGATAGCTAGCATGACTAGCCATATTGGTGAGCTCTGAGTTTGATTGAGAGACCCTGTCTCAAAAAGAATTAGAGAAGGCAATTAAGGAAGATTCTGGAAACACATACACACACACACACACACACACACACACACACACACACATAAAGGAAAACCAAAGGACATTTCTTTTCCTCATGTAGCAAGGAGCAGTGACAGATTTTTTTCTAGCATTGATTTGGAATAATAAATCAGTTCTTGGTTCACATTTCTTGTGTAATCCACATAACATCATATACTCATGCAGTTGTAGCCAAAACTGGGTCCTCCTTTAGGCCTCTGTCTTTTAGTCAAGTAGGAAAGTCGTATCAAGGGTCTCAAGCCTATGCTTCTTATGTCTCATTAACCATCAAGGACTCACGTACTTACATCATAGCTGCAAGGGAAGCAGGGATAGGACAGATGTCTCATATTTCCCATCTGTGCAGTGAAAGCTTAGTTATTTAAGCAAGGGGGAAAAGTGTTATTAGAGGAAGAAAGACCATTAGCAGGGCTACATTGACTGAATTATTGGGTTCTTATTTAATCATTATTTAACTTTCTTGGAGTTAAGTTTATGGACCTTGCCGCCAACCATGCATAATACTATATTTTAAATGTATGTTTTATTATAAAATTTAATTTTTTTTCAAAAACAATCTCTTACAAATTAGGACTCTGCCATCAAAAAGTGCATAGGTACACAAGTTCATTTCCACAAGGGTTGATTTTTCTTGTATTCATTGAGGCAGACCAAAACACACAGATGTAGACTAAGGGGAGCCATTAATGTAGTGAGAGAGTAACTGGGGTATTGACTCACAGTCAGAGCTTTGGTGTAGTTTCAAAATAAAATCCCTTCTTACTTCATAAGGTTCTTCACCTTATCTTGTTTTTAATCTTTGAGTCTAAAATATTTGGAGTTCAAGAGTAGCAAACTCTTTTACCCACTATACACTGGTCATTTTTCTTTTCTTTTCTTTTCTTTTTTTTAAATATTTTTAGGGAGAGCTGGCTCTGCCCCTCGCTGGCTGTGGCATTGGATGGGCCAACTGGGGCAGGCAGGGGAGCTTGCCACGGGGGTGTGGGTGTGGGAGAAGCTGGTGGGCTGATGACATCAGATACACCTCTGGCTCAGACTCAGGGCTTTGAACTGGCCCACCCCCACATCTGTCCTGTTGATGAACTACATGAAGGAGCTAGTCCTACAGATCTAAAACTACAGGATCTTCATGACACGGGGCAACAACAGAACATTCAAGAGAAGTTCCAGTGAGGTTCAAGTATTGATAGCATAGTAGAAGCCAGAGGCCTTGACCCAAACTAACTAATCATTGCAATGAATATTTGCAAGCAAGAAGTGTGGACAAAAGGGTATACTGAGGGACGCACTGTGACACACGATAGCTTCCATAGTGAGATTTTTTTTTTTCTCTGTTGGAGGAGTGGGTGCCAGGGTACAGGGCAGGTATGAAGGGAGGAGAGATGAGCAGAATTGGGGTACAGGATGTGAAATTCACAAAGAACCAATAAAAAGTTTAAATATAATAATTGTAAGGATCAGGAAGATGGCTTAGTGGCTATAGTGTTTACCACGAAGCCTAATGACCTAAGTTTGATCCCCAGAGCCAACACTGTGAAAGAAGAAAACAGAATCCCATGGTTGTCCTCTGATTTCCAGACGTATGCCATAGTATTTGTACTCACACATACAAACACACACATGCACAACACACACACACACAAGTACACACACACTCATACACACACATACAAACACACACATGCACCTGCGCACCATACACATAAGCACACACACATGCACAAGTACACACACACACTCATACACACACATAAACACATGCACATATACACCACACATGCACAAGTACACTCATACACACACACAAGCATACATATGCACATACACACATACGCACACAAGCATACACACTAGTATACACACATATGCATGTACATACACATGTGCATACATGCACATGCATACACACATGTGAATACACACCCACTGCCCACTAAATAAAATAAATGTATGAACTAAATGGTTTAACAAAGGAAGTGTAGAAGTGAACGCTGTTTTCTGAAGACTGGAATACTGGGACTTCAACATTTTCTTTAAAAAAAAAAAAAAGACTGATCCTAGAAAAAACGTATTTCTTTAGTGTATTTTAAGTGATTAACTTTTAACGACTTGAACAATTTGTAAATTAGATAACCTTTCCATTTTTTTTCTAAATAATGCTGTTTAATTTTTTTTCCAAAGGACAGGACAGATGGCTGATATTTTCTAGCTTAATTATAGCTCTGTATGTTAGAGGCACATTTACTGTCTTTCACACAAAATGAAAGAAAATGCTGGTAATTTTACAAGTAATGCATTTTCAAGTCCTATGATAAAATAGAATTAAAAATTAGAGACTGAAGAGATGGCTCGGCAAAGGAGCAATACTGCTCTTGCAAAGGACCTGAGCTCAGTTCCCAGTACCCACAGTTAAAACCACTGTGACTCCAGTTCTGAGGTGATCATCCCCTGCCATCTTTGAGGAGACCTGCAAATGATTGTATATACCTTTTCCTGACGGCTCGTACTCTGTATCTCTCTGTCTCTCTGTCTCTCTGTCTCTCCCTCACACACACACACACACACACACACACATACACACACACCCCACTTAAAAGCAAAAATGAAATGTTTTGTAAATGGATTAATATTGATAGTAGCCAGTTAGTACTTAAAATCTGAAGAACAGCAAAATATTTAGACAAAGTGGAAAAAAAAATGGAGGGGACAATAGGACCACACCTGGGAGTTTCCTGACCTCAGGTCCTCTGCCACTTCAGTGAGGAGGACCCATAGTGGGGCTGGACGCCACAGTTCTTTGTGAAAGCGGCAAGGCTGGCACGTTGGATTGGGAATTTCCTTAGACTCAAGGCTTAGGCTGTTGTCTTGAGTATGGTGGAACCTCCAGCAGCTAATCTGGTCTCCTCTCTAGGTGTCAAGAGCGCCTTTCCCTCTATGACCACCAAAAATGACACTACACACTCACAAGTGTCCCAAGGGTCGAAAAATGACTCCAACTGAAGACTATTACTTGTCATTCAATCACCAATCTTTAAGGAATTCAGAGTGTGGGTAGTTTGGGGACATGGTCCAAAAGCATAGCACCCGAGCTATCAACCACAGATCAAATGACCTGTTTTCTTCTCCTTCCTCTAGAAAGACATAAGCCCACTGAAACACATGCGCCATATTTTGACCCTGACCCACATGATGTATAAAATAATGTGCCAAGAGCAGTATGAACTCATTCACCAGACACTGGTAATAATACGGTACAATTAGAGTCACGGGATTGAGGTTGTCCTTTAAAAAGCAATGCATTTGTCTATCGGTGAGTCTTCTGAAACACTTGAGAGGCAAGGGGATGCTGTCTGACATCCACTCCTAGGGCTGGAGGCAGGGAGGAACTCAGATAAAGGAAGATCAGCTGTGAGTGGATAGTACTGAAATCACCTGACAGGTCAGAGAAGTCAATAAATTATTCTCTTTAGATCATTGTAGTCGCAATAAGATTACAAAACATTTACGTGGGCCTTTCTAATTGGTTTAGGCTCCAGGTACTGTCCCTACATTAACCGCTTAACTTATTAAGAACAATTGATTTAAGTTATTAATTATTAAGTTAATTGTATAGACACACCACAAACACATTCACTTTCATATTAGTTGGTTGGGTCTATTGATCAACCTACAACACTTCTACTAAGCCACTATCTTCTTCAATTAAAGGACAGAGCAAAAGCTATTTCATCCACTCTGGTGTCCACAGATACTTCACGTAAATTTCACCTTTTAAATATTTCCCAAGTGTTTTTGAAACTGTCATTTAAAAACCCAACTTGGAGTCAGCCTCTTACTGCAATGCCAGCTCTCAGGAAGTGGAAACTGAAGGATTGTAGATTCAAACAAACTAACAAACCAACCAACCCTGATTGGAGAGCTGTTTGTTGCCATATGTGTAGGTAGCCTGAAAGTTCCAAGATTAAGGAATCAGGTTACCTCTGAAATCTTTGTTGAATGAAATAAAGAAAAGAACGTTCTGCCATTGCAAGACCTTTAGTTGGAAAAAACTGTAGTATCCTTTTCTAATGAATTTTCAAATCTACTCTAATATCTAATGTTTCAAAAATGTGTGTGTTTCAATTGTTTCATGACTGCCTTTACAACCAGAGTATACAAATATTCAGTATCCATTGCTTTTAATCTATGTAACCTCTGTAGTCTGAATGTTGACAGACACCTGTCCAGCTCATACATAATAGTCAGTGTGATGACTGTATTAAGGTGAAGCTTTTGGATATATGATTAAGCAATGAGATATCCACCCTTCCTCAGAGATAGAATAACGAAAAAGAGCTGCTTTCATTTCTCATTATCTGGAAAAGGAGACAAAGCACAGCCTGTAAGAAACATCTTCCATAAACTCCAAATCCTACAACTGCCCATGGACCTCCAGGCCTTCAGCTCCAAAAGGTAAATCTGTAAGATTTCTAAATTCCTTAAGGTTTGGTTATAGCAGAGGTACAAACTAATACTGAAATTGGGATCAGGAGTGGGATGTTTCCCTACTAACTTAAAATATGTGAAAGTTGCTTTAGAGTTGGGTAGAGACAGGGCAAATATGCCCAAATATGTTGGGGAAGGTGTCTGCATAGCTACAAATGGATCCTGGTGGCTTGGCAGAGGGGAAGTTGCAGAAGACATGTCCCTGTTCTACTAGATTACACCAGAATGTGGCTGGAAATACAGATGAGCTAGTTGCTGCTATGGTAAACTCTCAGAAATTTGGGGAAAAAAAAAAGCTGTGTTTATTACAAAGTTGCAATGACCTTGACTGAGTTCCAAGTGCTACTGTTCCGAGTAAGCCAGGGTTTGTGGGTGATGAGACAGGCTAGTTGACAGAGAGAGAGATCTGTTCCATTCCACCCTGTTCTAGTGCGCTTGAAAACACGGAGCAGTTAGCTGTAAAGAAACAGCCATCTGCTTGCAGCTCCAATCAGGATGTTCTCATTGTGGCCATGTGAGTTGAGCACGTTGGCTTCTGCCTGTTTACCTGCTGTGCATTATGAGGATTACATAAGATAAAACAAACACACAGAAAACCAAGCACAGTGACAACAAAACACAGACCCCAAGCCAGCATTAGGTACATCTTCTGTTGGGCTCTCTGTCAAGTGTCTGCTTTTCCTTCATATCCCATGGCTGTGGAAAAGATTATTACCTAAGCAAAAAGACTGCATTTCTTAAATTCTCACTTATGTGTATGTGTGTGTACCTGAGTGGATATCTACATAGCACATGTGTGTGGTATCTATGGAAACCAGACAAGAGGATGCTGGATCCCTTGGAGTTACAAGTGATTGTGAACGGCTATCTAGGTGCTGGGAACAGAATCTCGGTTCTCTGAAAGGGCAGCCAGGGCTCTTAACCATGGAGCAATCTCTTCAGCCTGCTCTGAGATCTCAATTCCACTATTTTTGTTCTATCTTGTTTGAGATTGGGTCTCATGTACACCTGGATGGCTTCAAACTATGTAACTAAGGACAACCTTAGTGATTGACCCTCCAGAGGGCTCAGAAAACAAATACGCAGTACCACACTAGCTCTGAATTCTAGGTTTTAATGAAGAGCATACTGAGAAGGTGAGGAAGACCCTCAGAGAGATGGCTTGCTTCCAGCGAGCTTGTACAATGGCCAAGAGCAATATCTAAAGCGTGAATAAGTAAGGCTACCAAGCTGAAATGACTGGGAGAAATATGACTTTTCAGTAAAGTAAGTGAAAGAGGAATTGGCCCCAATTAAATTAAATGATAATCTAATTAAATTAAGTGGTAATCTGTCCATTAAGAAAGTAACTGCTTGGTAGAATTTAAAAAACAAAACAAAACAACAAAACAAAACAAAACAAAAACGAATTGTATCCTCCAGGACAATGACACTGCTTATCTTTGTTCTGCAGTTATTTTTTGCTTTTCTTCTCCCCAATTTTCGCATTTGCTAAATGAAGTGCTAAATTATACAAATGCATAAATGTGTCTTTTTCCTCCTACAGCAACCAGGGAAGAGGCTTAATCTGCCCTCACAGGTCCAGCATCCTTCACTACACTGAAGGTTCAAAGGTCCAACTCCTTCAAATGTAACCTAGTAGATAACAAAACTCTCTCTTGTCCTCTGTTGAGGAAAAACATCAAAGAATTAGATTCTTAATCTCCCAGAGTCTAGCTTAAATTCACGAGAGATTTGTGTGCCCGACAATGACTCAAACAAAACAAACAAACAAACAAACAAAAAGCCAAGGGCCAAAAAATGATTAAGAAATTAAAGATAGCAATGTCCTCTACTTTATACTTTCAGTGAAACATTTTGAAATGTAGATTCCTCTCACCAACAGTGCAGTAATGAAAGGATGTTTGTACTATGAAGTCAAAGTATGATTAATTTTAGAATACATCCATATTAGAAAATGTCTTAAAACTAATAAAATTAACTCTAGAATATCGTGTTAGTGTGCAGTAATTAAAGAGAAAATGAGCCTGTAAAATCTACAGGATAAAAACATGATATATAACATCCATAATAATTAACAACTTGCAAGAGAATAGCTAATTTCTTTAAAGAGTTTCAGTTTATTAGAAAATGGAAACATGAAACAACTTGGTTCATTTCCTATTGACCCATTTTAGGAAAAAGCAAATTGGTTATTAGAAAGTTAAAAGAGAAGCAGGAGAAATAATCTATCTTAATTGATCATTAATTAATGTCTACCAGTTTTTCTAGCTAGATATTTGCAATAAATTATTAATATTGAAATGACTTCAATAGTTTTACCAAGTGTTTGCCATAAGTTATCTTAATGGTACATGAAAGCCTTCTTGTTACCCGTCTGAAATGAATAACTTTATCCTTACAAGCATAAATATCATGACCATAACAACAGATTCAGACACGTTACCTCATTTTTTAAAAACAAATTACTCTGGTATCAGACATTGCTCATAGTACAATGCAACCTTTTGGTATTAATCTTGTTAGCTTAAAGGCTGCAGTGTAGCCCTGGGAAGAAATAGAGGTTCTCAGAATCATTTAGTTCAAGATGTAGGATTTCACCAAGTTTATAGGAGAATGGGGTTGTGGGGTAGGGGTTGAAAGGCTTTTTATTATACTTTACATCTGAAAAATTAAAGACTTGCAATCGAGCACATGAAAGGCTGTCTAGTTATTCTTCCAACAATGCCCCTTTCTATTCAAAGCTGAAGATGAATTCAACAGCGCTGAGCCTGCCTGGGCTCTGAAGAAACAGATGCGACTATTGTTCAAGATCCGCCTTGAAAGTGAAGGCTTTGCTCGGGTTCCGAAAATTGTTGCCACTGTCAGGAAGGGAAAAAAAAATATTGTGTCAGCGGACGAGTGAATACATTCATTCTATGAAAGGAGATGCTGAACCATACCATAGTCACAGACAGCATCTCCTGTGTGTGTGCTGACCTGCGATATCCAGCTGATCAAAGAATGCCATATAAACTCACAGGTACCCAAAACAGAAATCAAGCAATACAGCAGACGCTACACAAGGGACATCTTTCCCTTCTCTCTCGTTCCTTCTTATTTAACTCTCTGTGACCTCCAACAACAGCTGGAAAGAGATACCGCAGTAAAGCCCCCCCCCCCACACACACACAGATTACCCCTATACCTGAGAGAACACGAGGCAACAGTCTTAGGGAAGTGAAGCATCTCGGGGAAGCCACCACCTACCAATTCATGCCCACTAGCTGATCTGCATCCTGAGATGTTCTCTTGACATGTAGCGATGCCATTTGAAGATACCACATCACTACTTCCAATAGATAACAAAGCTACCAATTTATCAAATTTGTAAAGATCATTAGGATAAAATAATGCGTCCAGTAGCGTACTAAGAGTACCTAGTAAGTGAAGTGTGCTCTGTCTGGCTCCACGCTTTCCAGTGGAAATCGAATGAGTGGCTACTACACATAATATTTCAAAACTATGTGAAGCTACATATAAGAAGCATGCATTCGTGGCCAGAAAGATGTCTGCGTAAAGATGCTTGTCTCCAAGTCTTAGGATGCGTGGTGAACCTCTGGGACCCACGTGATAGAAAGAAAGAACTGACTGGACTGCATAGGCAAACACACACACACACACACACACACACACACACACACACACA
>NC_034598.1:33107286-33119882 GCF_900095145.1 Mus pahari
ACACACACACACACACACAGTAAATGTGAAAAAAAATATCCTTTCAAAGATTTGCCTTGAACCAAGAATCCTGTTAAACAAAAGCCAGTCAAGCTCACTTCAATGAAGATACTGGACTTTGAGGAAGAAAGTCTTTTATCAAAGATATCCCTTGATCTTTTTCTTATACTGTTTATTTACCATTTGGGGGTATAGCAACTTCGTAAGCGCATGTTTGGCTCGGCACTTTCAAATGTACATTGGGGCATGATTATCAGGGAAGGTCCCTGTTAGGAAGTGTCCCGTATAGCTCGCTGGTGGTGGGGGAGCTCCGCCAATTTCCACCACAGCAAGTGAGACTCGAATGATGAGATATTGTTGGGACATGAAGCAATAAAAGGCCATATCTGATGACCGAGTTCTCCAGCTTGTAGAAACATCCACTCCAAAGGTCGGAGCCAGGACTACAGGTGACGAAAAGTTCCATGCTGATATTAGATGCTCTTTCGCTCCTGGGCTACTTATTTCAACTGGAAATTTTCTTTTCATGCTTTTTATAAGAAACAAGTACGTAGAGATAGTTTGAAGAGATGAAATTGCCATGTCCGAGGTGGAATAAATTGGGAGGAAGGAATTAGAGAAGCGAGCTGCTGAGAGACAAGTTTTCATTGAGCAGGATAACATCGCTTCAATGGCTAATGGGGCCATCACTGCAGAGTGAAGCTTACTCACAGCTCAGTCAAGAGCTCGGAGAGGAGACAAAGCTATGCTTTTCCTACTCTCAGTTGTGTGTTCTGAACCCCCAACCCTATCTGCTCCTGGGGCGGATGAGTGAGGGAATCCAGCTTTCTGGGTATTGAAGTAGCAAGAACCATTTTTGCAATTCAAAAGACTCAGATCCCTTTGAGGCAGTGATTTTGAAAGTTGGGCTCTCTTTTTAAGTCCATTGACCATCAGGACAATAGGCATTAGACATGACTAGCCACTGAGTACATCTGTCACATTGACACACTAAGAATGGGAGACTTGTTTTGGTGGAAGGGGTTTTGCAACCTGGAAAATTCTTTTTATCTTTCTGTTTAAAACAATACTAATTATTCTATCACGGTGTTTAACATATAATATTAAACTGTACTGCTATATAAAAAACAAGTACAACTTTTAAAAATTTAAAAATAAATACAGACTCTAGGTTTAAGAGAAAATTACTTAACAAACTGGCCAGTGAAGTTTATATAGAGCTCAAAACATATTTTGAATCTTTTACACTTCTGAATGCCAACTAGGAAGGACAGAGATGGGTGATCTATTCCATATGTTTAATAACAGGAGGTGCCCTGGGTCTGGTGTGTAATTATTCATCACCCAGTGTTAGCCTTACTGTGGTGCCTATCAACGCAGCAAGCACTTCCTACCATTATTATGGAGCCCTGCCTGACCAGTTTGGACATTCATACCACAGCAAATGGAAAGCCAAAACCAACAATGCCACAAGGCCCAGTGTTCCCTCTCGCTGACAGCTGGAGTCGTGGGTTTATGTTCTTTGTCACCAATGCAGAACCTGCTAACCAGCCTCCCACATTCTTATACAAGGTGGTGGCAGGTTCTCCCACTTTTATATTTACCAGAAACTAACAGGAAAGGCACCTTTCAAGACACTGCTTTGTCCCGTCTAATTAGGAGGACGCACTGAGGTAGACCTGCTTAAAAAGGCACAAAGAGGTGGAAAACAACGTGGTATATAGTAAGATTGTAGCAACTGTGGTCGGAAGCTAGCTCAGTGTTCACTTTGCAGTTGCAAAATGTTAAAAGCTAATCTTTTTCAACCTTAAACTTATTTTTCTAAAATCGAGTTCTGTTTTATTTTAATTGGTCAAACGGTTGACTCGAAATAGAAATTCAAAAGCTTTAGGCATCTTCAGAAGAGAGGGGACAGGTAGTCATTGAGATGTTTTGGATGGTAACAGCTCCACTTCATGTCGAGGTTGTCAAGCTTTTCATTCCGCAGTTATCTCAGATCTCAAGTTTTTGTAGCTTCTCCAGTGTTTTCTTCTTGAGGTTGGCCCCAAAACAAAGAGTACACCAGCTCTGTGTTTCAAGAGGCACTCTAGACAAGTATTTGCGCAGGCTTTACATTTCTCAAACACCTGCACCTAGACGGGGCACCCCCAACAAGTCTGGGGAGCAGAATGGAGAACTCTTAGTTCTACATTATAGGTTAATTACCTGGAGCTCAGAGGTGTGAAATGACCCATCAAATGGATATTACGAGGCTGGGCTAACACCATACTGAAATCCTCCCTCCTCTGTTGGTTACTTCCAACTATTAGTTTCCATTGTTAATTTGACATTGTTAATTGTTAATTAGAGTCCCATGGGAAGGGAGTCTGGGGATTGTGTAGACCAGGATAGCCTGTCAGCATGTCTGGGGGGGGGGGGAAGGGGGTGGAGGTTGTCTATCTTGATTACTTCCTTGATGCAGGAGGGCTCTGCCTAAAAGTGGAGGGCACCATTCCCCAGTCTTTGGTCCTGGATTATTTAAGAGAAGATGCAAGCTGAGCAGTGAGCATCCATGCATTTGTTTCTCTTTGCTCTTCCCCTGGGATGGGATGTGGCTAGCTGCCTTGTCCCATAGTCAGGAATTGGATGCTAAAAGGAACCCTTTCTCCTGTAAGTTGCTTTTTGTCAAAGTATTTGATCACAGAAACAAACCTTGCATCCCTTGAGATGAAGCAGGTCATAACATCGAAAGCCCTCAAACCCAGGAGCTCAAAGCAAAGAATGTGTCCCCCATATGTGCTCCTCAAGCTGATGCTCGAGTTCTCACATTCTGAAACCTGGGATAGCACACCTGACTCACATTCTGGACACTTGCCTGTCTTTGGGACAAAGACAAAGGAAAACTGCAACAAAGAGCTACACAGCCCTCCCTGCTCTTCCAGCTAGCTGTTTCCTCGGCCTCTTCTGTGCACGGTTTGTCAGCTTAAATCTCACGGGACATCTGCCTCCAAAAGGGCCACCCTCTGAGGAAGCAGAACAAACTGGAATCCTTTATAAATGTCGCTACTTATAAAACAGGCACGAAATACTCACTCTTTTCTAGCTCCTATGGGCTGTTGCAAACTGCAGGAGCAAGCCCGGTTCCATGGAGGGAGAATCTGAAGCTCACATTCAGGATCTTGAGTGACATGCTGTAGCTCCTACATAGAAAGGATTTGTGCTTCCTGTCTAGACGTGTCCTGAACTCAAAACCTATGAACTAAGCAAGAAAAACCATCTGCCCGCGAGTCCAGTATGCAATGGAGATGTGTTTATGGATCAGCTTAGGCTCTGTTCCCTTCTAAAAAGGAGAAATCCCAGCTGGAGCTGTGAACTCTCACAGAGTAAATGCTTCAGAGGTCTTCTGTCCCCAGTGGGGAGAGGAATTTTCCTTGAGCTGAGAGAGGGGACTCTATAGTCCATTATTCTTTATAATTCTCGAATCTACCTTCTAGAAAATGCTTCCTTTTCTGTTTTGCCCCAAATGGATACGTGTTCTTCCGTCTGTGTGTGTGTGTGTGTGTGTGTGTGTGTGTGTGTCTGTCTGTCTGTCTGTCTGTCTGTCTGTCTGTGTGTGCGTACTTTGACATGAGCACAGAATGTTAAGGATTCCAAGACCCACAGCCACCTGACATGGTTGCCAGGAACAGGACTCAAATTCTCTGCAAGAACAGCACATACTCTTAACACTAAATTGTCTCCCCTGGCCACAGGCTTGACATTTTTATATCAAGCTAAACATCTTAACCAACTGTCCACTGGCACAGAGAGCCTTGTGGCTCCCAGTAAAAGTATATCAGAACACACAATCAATAGTCAACAAACAAACAAACAAAAACAAAGGAACAATCATTGTACGTAATTGCCAGTGGAAGTGACATCAGATTAATGTCCTTAATAACCGCAGATACCTGGATGACAGACACAAAACATTCATGAACAGATTTATATAAATAAAATATATATTTATTTAATATAATACATAATACAATATGTAAACTAAAAATACATAATAGATATATATAAATAAAAAGAAAGTCAGAAATTAGTGATCAAGTCTAGAGATTTCAAAATGGTTAGTGAAGTCTGGGTGTGGTGGTACAAGCCTGAAATCCCAACACTCAGGAGTTTGAGGCAGGACAATGGAGAATTCCAAGCCAGCCTTGGCTACATTAAGAAGAGCGTTCTCACCGCTCTCCTAAAAACTATCTAGGAAGGTTTTTAAGAAGCAACAAAAATTAATTTCCTACATATACAAAATGCAACTACTGATATAAACTCAACAGTTTGAAGAGGGAATTAGACCCAGACAAAGATAAGTTTAAGCCTTTGTGGAAAACCTGAACACTTTATAAAAACCTATCTTCAACGTGTGTGTGTGTGTGTGTGTGTGTGTGTGTGTGTGTGTGTGTGTGTGTGTGTGTTGGGGCCAGCAAGAAACCTCAGCAAGAAAAGATGTTGCTCTGGAAACCCAATGACTTGAGATCCATCCCCTGAGGCCATTTCTTTAAATGTTGGTTTGCACTGGGACACCCTTGCCATCCCAGCACTCCCGCAGTGAGATTGCACTGGGACACCCTTGCCATCCCAGCACTCCCGCAGTGAGATTGCACTGGGACACCCTTGTCATCCCAGCACTCCTGCAGCGAGACAGAAGGCAGAGATGAGAATTATCCAGGAGACCTCTGGTCAACTAGCCTGGAAAGCCAAGCACAGCAGAGACAAAAGAGACCTTGCATCAAAAACAAACTGGAGGCTGAGAACTGAAAAGCTGTCCTGTCTGTCTCACAAGGACACTGAAACACAGACACACACACACACACACACACACACAGTAATAATAAAATAAATAAATAAATAAAGTGAAAAAGAAATATTCACTATCCTAAATGTATACTTTCCCTCTTAGTTCAGTCCACTTCTAACATAAATCCCAATGAGTTTCTTTTTTATTGAATTCCTGTGTGTGTGTGTGTGTGTGTGTGTGTGTGTGTGTGTGTGTGTGTGTGTGGCAGGGAGGGTGGGAGGACGTGTGCTTCAGCAGAGGTCTGAGAACACCCTATGGGTGCCAGCTCTCTGCTTCCATCATGTGGGTCCCCTGGGTCAACCTCCAGCCACTGGGGGTGGGGGCAAGTCCCCTAGCCCCCTGAGCCATTTCACTGGCTCTCCAGTTGGTGTCAATTTTGTTCCTTCATAAACTGAAGGGTTGGGTCAAAATCTTATATAAAAGAGCCTGGGACCCAAAATAGCTAATGCACTCTGGAAGGGAAAAGGGTAGTGTGTGTCTGTAGAGAGAGTATTTCTACAGCCAAATGAGCGGGAGAGGAATTTATCCTTTGCCGGATTCACAACAGCAATATGGCTTGAGAGAATGTTACTCAGACAAGGTGTACCGACGTCCCAGAAACTAGAAGCTTCTGGGAGTTGCTATGACGAGCAGGATGGGGAAGAATTTGATGTATTAGGTTTGGTTCCATAGCAGGATTCCTTCTGCTACCCATAAATGGATCCAGCTGTAGTGGCAGACTGTGATGTACCAAAATCAGTGGTTTCCCCAAGATTCTATGCAAATATTAATACGACATTTTAAACACTTTGATCCTTACGGACTTTTGGGTGTCAATCATGTATTAAACATAAACTTACACAGTCGCAAAGCACACAGTCCCTGGTGTGGTAATGGTAATTCCTATTAAAATCATAAGCATTGTTTGTAGTAAGTGTAGTTAATGAAAGAGTTATTATCATTCATTTAAAAAAATTAAAACTTTATCCTCTGGGTCCAATGTTTTACATATTCCTTTCCTTCTGAAATATGTCTTACCCGAATCCCTCGAAATGTACGCCAACGTAAAATACTTTATGCCCAAGGTTTTTAATTGCTCGACATGATGTATTTCTTTGCAATATAGTCATGTAAATTGAAATCTTTCACACCTTGTTACTTTATTGAATGGATAAATCCCTTCTCTCCTGATTCTTTATGTCTCACAGAGTAAATATCACTTACACTCCAATGCAGCAGGGTTCCACCTCCGTCCCACATCTGGGTTTCATTTTGTAAATGTAAGCATTAAGCTCCTGGTTCGTTGCTTATAGCAACATCAACACAGTTGACCTTAATTGTCCTTTTGGTCCAGATGTCTTTTCATGGCCTGGAGCAAATGCAGTTCTGTCTTCCTTTTGTTGGATGGGAAAGGGTGATCCTGAAATCTTGAGATTAACACAAGGAAGTAGAAAGTCACTTTCAGGATAGGGGATGTAAGCTGAGGAACTTGATTATGAGTCCCTCAGAGCGGCTCAGGTCACCCAGGGATGAACACTGATCCATGGAAAACTCTGCCAATTCATCTCACTGACTTGAGAGCAACCCGGTTAGGAGGCCCATGATTTCCTCAGGAGAGTGTGTAAAGGTGGGTCGCATTCGAAGTGACACCTTCTGTATATCTTAACATTTTCCTCACTCATAGACAACGCATCTTCTTGTGAACGCCTCTGGGCAGCTGCTGCCCCAGAATTCCCAAGCTGCGGTCCACACAGCCAGCTGTCCAGCACCAAGCATTACAGCCTAGTGTCCAGGCTTTCAAATTAAAAAAGAGAGCGTTAGACATAGACCAAATGTCAGGTCAAGTTTGGGGAGCCACCAAAACTATATCATTATTTGGCCAAGTAAACACTTTTGCAAAACCCACATGTTATCCCTCAACTTCTGCAGGGACGTTTCCTGAGTTGGGATAGGAGAGTGGGGAAATGATGGAGATGGAAGAACGGGGAGGAACTCTCCTCTCAGGGTCTGTGAAGCCTTTGCCCAGCAAAGGGACAGGGATTCTGTGTAACCAACATCTTCCATGGTGATTGTTAATAGAAATAATAGATGAAATATAGAAATAATATTCAGTTCACATATACACATTTGATGTTAAAGTCACAATGGTCCAGACTTATGGTTTTAATGTGTATGACCTTGAATAACAATTAACTCGATTTTTTTCCCAATGCTGCCTTTCTGATCTCAGACAAAAATTTTAACTTTATTTACTGTTCATACATCCTACTCTCCTGCATCCTGTGGGTGAGATTTCTACCTTATCCAGTGTGCTTCTACCTACGTAGTTTTCACATGTGGAGTAAGACTCCTTTGGAGGTCAGCCGACCCCTTTACAGGGGTCACCTAAGACCATCGGAAGGCACAGACATTTACATTAAGATTCCTAATAGTAGCAAAATTACAATTATGAAGTAGCAACAAAAATAATTTTATGGTTGGGGTCACCACAATGTAAAGAACTGTATTAGGGTCGCAGCATTAGGAAGGTTGAGAACCACTGTTTTACAGGTGACCTTTGATCAGTAATCCCATTTAGGTTCTCGGCAACACCTAAAAGATGGTAACTAAGGGCCTGGTGAGACGGTTCAGCAGATAAAAAATCTCTTCTGCAAGTCTGGGGTTTCATCCCTGGAACAGAGAGAATCAACTCCACACAGCCACCAACCATACCTGATCAGAACTAAGGCCCACCTATGAGAGGGGACTCATGACACTGATCAGGTGGCAGAGAACCTAAGACTGGATAGACCAGGGAGCTTGGGGGAAGGGAGCCTAGCAGTAAAGTGACTCCCGATGATGACATTCGGCTGTACTCATAGATCAATACCTCACTGGGCCCCCCTCAGAGACGCTTTCTCCTGCTGTAAGTGGGCAATGTGCAGAGAGTGAGAGACCTTGGACCATTGAACCTTAAAAGGGATGTCACCATCAAGTCCCTCCCCTCAGGGCTCAGGCAACATCGTAGAAGAGGAGACAGATTGTAAGAGCCAGAGGGGATGGAGAACATTGGAGAAAAAAAAAGGCCTTCTAGTCAGAACAGGGCTGACACACATCTGAGCTCACAGAGACTGTGATGTTACTAAGCTGCCCGAGTTCCTGTCTTGCCCTAACCAAAACAATGGACTGTGACTAGGAACTGTAAACTGAATTAATCCTTATCTTCCCAGAGTTGCTTTTGTGTTAGCATAAGTGGTGCTGTTTAAGAAGGTTCTGTGTTATGGTAAATATTTAATATTAATTGGGGGGTTTCTACCCAGTCTGAAATCATTCAGTTCTCAGATAAAAGACACACAATCTTTATATTTATAATGACCCTTTAAAGCGCTAGTGCCGGGCAGACATTTACCCTCTAAGCTATTATGTCTACTTCCTTATCAATAACCCTGAGTTATTACTTGCCATGGTCCACCGGGGCTGCTCTTACGCTAATTGGCCTGCCCTTGTGGCCGTGTTTTCATGATTTACTTTCCTCATGGCATCTTCACCTCTCTCCACCTTCTTTCTCTTCTCCTCTTCTGGTCCTACCTCTGACCCCAAGCCCAGTAACTGAAGCCCTGCCCACCTCTCTTCTGCCCAGCTCTAGGCTGTCGGCATCTTTATTCAACCAAAAGCCTTAAATTAAGGAGCTAGGTCACAAGGCATCACTTGGTGGGTGTGCAAGAGGATTTCCTTGCCCCTGGGGGGGGGCAACCAGATCTTGGGGGGGCCAGCATTTCTCATTACAATACATAGCAACAGACCAAACTTCAACAGTTTTGGAATCTTTAGAGGCCTTGAGGGAGCGATCTGTCATTGGAGAACTGGGGAGAGCTTGAGTCTATAATTTTATCCCACATCTAGTTCACTCTGTCTGCTTCCTGTTGTTTGAAGAGGTGATCCCCTCAGCTTCCTGCTCCAGCCACCTGCTGCGGTGCAGTGCCCCACCATTATGGACTCTCCTTTCTAAATGCCTCTGTAAGTCATCCCTGTCATGGTTTTGTCACTGCAACGGAAAAACAACCAAAGGCACGGAGGTTACAGGCCCATGACCCATGTCCTCCAACGAGCCCCTCCCTCCTCCCCCCTAAAGTTTTCACATTAACCAATGGACATAGAGCACTCGCGGTCCAAACACCTTCTCAAAGTCCTCTCTCTGAACACTGCAGCAATGGGGACCCAGCCTTCAATATCTGAGCCTTTTTTGCCCCTTGTTTTTATTGGTTATTTTATTTATTTACATTTCAAATGTTGTCCCCTTCCTGATTTGCCCTCCACAAATTCTCTATCCCCCACCCCACTTCTATGAGGGTGCTATCCCACCCATCCACCCAACCACTCCCGCCTCACAGGCCTAGCATCCCCCTATGCTGGGGCATCAAGCCTCCACAGGACCAAGGGCTGCCCTTCCCATTGATGCTAGAGACTGCCATCCTTTGCTGCATATGTATCTGGGGCTATGGATTCCTTGAGGAACACTTCAGACACACAGCATCACACACATTCTTCTCTGTGTTCAATGTAAACTTGTATCATGTGGGTTTCAATGAGCGATATGGCTTCAATTCTATTGTGACGAATCTCAACAACAAAAAGTCATCCAGTGAAACACCCACTTGCCCAGATAACAAATGGTTATGGCGTGTTCCTTTTTAAAGACTGATGCAGTCTGGGTAGAGTGCTCTAATTTATTCACATTCCTGAAATGAACACTTGGGTTATTTCAGTATTTTTTTTTTCTGTCACAAGAACAATGTTGCCAGTACAGATTTACAAGTAGTTTTTAAAAGCAAAGGATATATACATATACCTAGGGGTGGGATTTATATAGAAATGTACATATATGTGTACACACATACATCATCAACTTTATATTTCCACTTTCTATCCAAAGTGATTAGGTACATTTCCTTCTTCTCTGCTAGTGTGTCATATTGATCTCCTTCCAAACCTTAGCATTATTGGATTAATATCGATCAACTTACTAACATAAAATCTCAACCCTCTCATTCTTCATCTGCAATTTATAGACTAATAATAGCCATGAACAATATTTATATTTTATTTGCTGTATGGATTTAATGTTACACTCAATGTCTGCCAGACAGTTTTTATGACTCTATTGATTTTTAGCACTAGAGATCAAACCCAGGGTCTTGTGCTTGGTGGGTACGTTGCCACTGAGCTAATGTCCCCAGTCCCTTTCTATTTTATTTTGACTGGCTGGATAAATTGTTCCAGTGGCCTCAAACTTTTAATTCTTCCCCAACCTTCAGAACAACTCAGAGGATAGGTGTGTACCAGCCCCACCCCCACCCCTACATACACACATATGTTCTCAATATTGCTAGTGGTAGGCGATGTATCTTGAATATTTCTGAGTGTATGTGTGTGTGTGTTTCCCAATGCATTCTTAGAGGTCTTTGGGTCTAAAGCAGTTGACTTTAGGGACTGGTATGTTCTTCCTCTGTTAGTAATGCGTCTGTGCTCTGTACCGTGTTTGTGGGATGAGAAGGTTACAGGGCACTTTGGAAAACCTTATCCCACTATCTCTGTCTCAGCTTTAAAAAGACAGGATAGCGGTTAGTACTCTTGTCTCACAGGTAAGAAAACTGAGCAGCCTGCCCTGTGTTTAGGGCTAGGTTCCTCAGACTCAGCATCCTGTATCCTTTCTAAGATTACGTGTTGCTTCAGCTGCTTGTAGATTATAGCTTATTCATTAAAAGAATCTCTCTCTCTCTCTCTCTCTCTCTCTCTCTCTCTCCTTCCCTTCCTCCCTCTCTCTCCCCTGCTCCTCTCTCTTCCTTCTCCCTC
Organism: Mus pahari; assembly: GCF_900095145.1. Classification (NCBI taxonomy): domain Eukaryota; kingdom Metazoa; phylum Chordata; class Mammalia; order Rodentia; family Muridae; genus Mus; species Mus pahari. Next base: position 33,117,923 of record NC_034598.1, read on the forward strand.
CATTTCCTTCGTCTCCTCTCCCCTCTCCCTCTTTCTCCTCCATTTCCTTCTTTCTCTCCCCCCCCCCTTTCTCCTTTCTCTTTTGTATATCATACAAAGTACAACTCCTTTACGGAGTTCATTTTAATTCCATAATCTACAAGATGAACTGAAGATAAGTAAAGAAAGCCCCAAGGTAATTTTCATTAAATAAAAAAAAAATACTCCTTTTATTTATTCATTTGCTTATTTATTGGGGGTAGGGTGGGCGTTTGTATGTAACAACACTTGTGTGGGCAGAGGACAACTTATGGAAGTCAGTTCTGTTCTTCTGCCCTGTGGGTGTCAGAGATAGGTCTCCAGCTTTCAGCCTTGGCAGGAAGCCCCTTTACCTGTTAAACTAGCCCAGCGATCCTCCAAGATAATTTTCAAATAGGAGTCGTTTTGAGATTCTTCGGAGACATAAAAACAATATCAAAAGTTGCCTATTCTGTAATAAACTATGTTTTTTTTAAAAAAGCAAAGGGTCTGGGTGCAGTGTGGCATGTCTTGAATCCCAACACTTTGCTTTGTTTCTATAACTATTTAGTTATGAATTAACCTCAATATGCTGTAGCTAGTGTAAATAATGCCCACATGATAATGGTATTATATAATGATACTATAATAATGATCCCATTATTCAACCTCCAGCTGAAGCAAACCCAAGCAGGTGAATGGCTATATAACATATTCTTGGAGAGCCTGAGGAGAGTTGAAGGATGCCTCAACTTGGCTCCCAAACACTTAAAAATAATACTTATTGGGGCTGGAGAGATGGCTCAGTGGTTAAGGGCACCAACTGCTCTTCCAGAGGTCCTGAGTTCAATTCCCAGCAACCACATGGTGGCTCACAATCATCTGTAATGGGATCCGATGCCCTCTTCTGGTGTGTCTGAAGACAGCGACAGTGTACTCACATACATCAAATAAATAAAAATTAAAAAATAATAATACTTACTATTTCATTCTAGTTGTAAAATAACTACCTTGCTAAATAAATAAATTCTCAAATGAATACGACAACTTCTTGCGAACTCTTTAACCTGTTTTGTTTAATGTTTGACGGTGTCTCTTGTAGCCCACAGCAGCCTCGCCTCACTTTGCAGGCAAGGATACCTTGTAACTTTTGGTTGTCTTGGCCCTACCTCTGGAGCACTGGGATTATTGGCATGTATTGCCACGCCCAGTTGAAGCCAAGCTGGGAGATAAACTCAGGACCTTGTGCAGGCAAGCATCCTGCCTTGTGGGGCGCATCTTCAGCTAGCACTCTTTAAGCTTCTGGCGTGTTGATGGCTGGTTCTATTTTTATATGCATTACAGACATCAAAGAGAACTATGTTTGCTGAAACTAGCAGTAACAAAAAAGAAAAAAAAAAGCTTGAGGATAAACAAGGAAACAGAAATCCTATTCTGAGGTACTTTAATCACCAGCTAGCTTAAGCACTTCCGGGACACATCCCTCAACGAGTTAGAAAGAGATAGGCCCACATCGTTTCTTCTACAAAGAGAAAGGTCTTTCATAGCAACTATCTATAATCTATAGGTATGTACCCAAACACGGCCTCTTCTAGATTTCTTCCTAGGATTATTAAACCTGCAATACTCAGCCACCAGTATTTCCACATTGGTGATCAATTTGAAGCTGGCGCATCATTTTGGTTTTCTCTCTCAGGGTGTTTTGATCTGAGTCTGAATGCAGTGTATATTACACGGTAAACACCGTGTGTCTGAAGATCATCTCTCTGTGTCTATTTCTTGTGTGTGTGTGTGTGTGTGTGTCTATTTCCTCTCTCTCTCTCTCTCTCTCTCTCTCTCTCTCTCTCTCTCTCTCTCTGTGTGTGAGAGTGTGCATGTTTTTGTTTGTGAGTCAGGTGTAATGCCCAGTTCCTGCAGCTCTTGTTCGTAGTGCATAATTACACCACAAAGCAGCAGCACAAGA
>NC_034598.1:33120277-33124592 GCF_900095145.1 Mus pahari
TATATATATATATATATATATATATATATATATATATATATACAAATTCTCGCTCCCCTCTCTGTATTCAGTGTAGGGTGGTATGCCCATGTCCTGGTGCATATGTGGATATTACTTTTCGGAGTTGGTTCTCTCCTTCCACCACTTGGATCCTGGGGATTGGAACTTAGGCCAGGAGGTTTGGCATCCGGTGGGCACCTTTACTTGCTGAGCCATCTCACTGGCACACTCGGTTTGTTTTTAAGAAGTAAAAACTGACTTTCTTTCAACTGACTGCTTTAACAAGGAAGTCTGTAAGTAAGATGGCCATATCATTTAAAGTGCACTTTGGAACAAGTGCGATGTCCCCAAAACAAACAGGATCAGTCTGTTTATAAAAGGAGCCTTGCCCAGGCCTTTAATGAGGTGAGGTAGGAGAGATGATTTGGTAGAGTCTTCCCTCAGGAAGAAAATGTCCAAAGCCCTACACATTTCCGGTACAAGATATGCCAAGGGGTAATTTTAAACACTTTACAGGGGTGTGGACATCCTGTAATTAAAAGTCTAAGCTGGCTAGTTCAGTGGTGGACCAGTTGCTCTCTGTGCTTAAGGCCTGGAGTTCAGCATTTGGGCATCTCCCCTTCCTCTTTCTTAATAAAAGCCTGTGCTAACGACCAGGCTTCTGGATAGTGCTGTCTGCTATTGCTTTAGAAGCGAACAAACCCAGGGACAGAAGTACTCGCAAAATGTGTCTGTCTCCCAGCCTTCAAGAGCATGATCTTTGGGTGAAGCCATGTTTGAAAGCGGTCAGTCCATGCCTTTTAAAAAACTTTGGGCGGGATGCAAAAAGAAGGCTCACTTTAAACCTGACAAGAAAACCACCTGCCAGAGATTTCTATGGCGAGCCTTCTCTAAGACTCCACCCCGCCCACCAGTTGAGGCCCCGCCCACTAGCCGAAATAAACACACCCACTCGGCTCTGGTCCAGCCTACCCAGGCAGGTTCTCTTAGTTCAGGCCCCGCCTGCCACAGACCCCACCCACCCAGACCCGCTCTTCGTATTTAGGCCCCGCCCACCAGACATCAGGCCCCGCCCACTCCCCGCCCTCGCTTAAGCCCTGCGGTTGCAGGGGGTCTGTTCAGAGTCTCGGGGCTCCGTGCTGTCTTCAAGACCGAGCGGCTCCTAGTGCGCTTGCGCGGCGTCGTGGGCCGGGTTCCCCTGCAGCCTGGACTTGGTACGGCCGAGCGGTTGGTGCAGTCTGCAGCTGCAGCCCTGGGGCGCGCTTTTCAAATCGGCCGTGCCTTGCACCGAAATGGAGGGGCAGCTGCTGAGGGGTCTCGCCGCGCAGCAGGTGAGCGAGGACGGGGACTGGAGAGCTGCAGCCTGGGCCGAGACCGAGAGCCGGGCGAGCTCGGTGGCTTGCACGCCTGAAGGGTGCACCGAAGGAGGAGAGCGAGACCCGGGGCTGCAGGAGGACGCCGGGGTCCATCCCACCTGCCGGTCTTCCCAGGCTTGCAAAGGAGGTGATGCCCGGGGAGCCAGCCGGTGGTGGGGTTGCTCCGTGGCCCGCGCAGCTGGGCGTGAAATGCAAGGTGCTGCTTACAGCCCTGTGAGCGAGCATCAAACTGTGGGGGGGGGGCCGCGGGGTGAATGCTCAAACGGCATGTTCTTAGCTTTCCAGGAAGGTGTAAGTTTAAACGTGGATTCTTGCACAAATACTAGGAAAAAAGGAAGACAAATCCAGTGTTTGTTTGTTTGTTTGTTTTTTAGCAATCTAAAATACGTTCAAAATCTTTTACATTTAGTGTAGTCGAGAATATTTCTTGGGAACCCCAATCAAGTGTTAAAAGTATACTTCCTGTTCATTATTTTAGTATTTTAATTAAAAGAAACCCTTTATACCCTTGTAGCGACATCTTTATTTCCTTTTCACTTTTCACCTCTTACCGGCTCCTGAAGTATAGTAGTTCGAACCATAGACTCTTGCCAGATTTGTGGGTCGAGATGAGGACTGCAGGTTCACAGAATTTCTTAAGTAGATACAGCATTGTTAGAAAGTCCTCTGTAATTCTCTGGAAAGTTGAGCCAGGCTTTGTTTGAGTTGTTGTGCAAACCATATTAGTAGACACAGGACGAGTTTGCTACAAACATACGCAAGACTTCAACTCTCTTGTGAAGTTTTTCTTATTTTTGTTATATATTCTAGGTGTCCTGTTTGCCTTTGTCAAGGGTAGCCTTGAACTCCTGAAACTCCTCCTGCCTCCACTTTCCTACTGTGGACTTGATAGGACTGCCCCGCCAAGCCTGACTTACGAGGAGTGGAGCTGGGGTCTAACCCAGTGCCTGGTGCATTCTAGACAAGCCCTCAACCAGCCAGGCCACACCCCACTCCTAATGTTGATGGTTAACACAGCCTCTATTTCCACCGAACTGAATGGAGATCTGTTGAGAGTCTTACGGGGATTGTGTGAGTGCTGATGTGGCCATCCAAGTGTGCTTATTAGTGTGTGCGACAGTGACATTCAAGAATGGTACAGAAAAGAGGATAACAGAGCTGAGTGTATGGAAGGGAAATATGTGTATGTGTGTATGTGTGTACAGATACGTGTGTGTGTGAATGATGCATACAGTCTCAGTATATATAGCAAATATATTAAGGCTTATTTATGTAAATATGACAAGATAGTACTTTCTAATCCTAATGTCAAAACATAGAATTGGCATTTGTTTGGGTCTTGAAGATAAGCAGCAAAATAGTAATAGGTTTCAACTTCACAGGAATACTGAGTCAGGAGGAGGATTTTATACGTGACTAACAAGCACTGTGTTCTTATTTTATGTGTCCCCCGCCCCCAAATGAAATCTGTAATCTAACTGGATGAGAACAGAGGTTTAGTTGTTTGTGCTCGACTCCAACCTCGGTGGTGTCTCGACTCCTCACGCGCTGCATATTGGTTTTGGAGAGAGGCTGGGGTCAAATCCTATTCTGCTGTGTAATTCTTTTTTTTTTTTTTTTTTTTTAAGATTTATGTATTTATTATATGTAAGTACACTGTAGCTGTCTTCAGACACTCCAGAAGAGGGCGTCAGATCTTGTTACAGATGGTTGTGAGCCACCATGTGGTTGCTGGGATTTGAACTCCGGACCTTCGGAAGAGCAGTCGGGTGCTCTTACCCACTGAGCCATCTCACCAGCCCTGCTGTGTAATTCTTAGTGACCCACGAGTGATTCTGAGTCTGGTTTCCATGACTGCAGAATGGCTGCTGTGCCTGTCTTGGATGGTTGTTGGGTTTAGTAGCCTCTCTCTGGCAGGAGCACAGGCTAGAGAGATGACTGTTTTACATCCCTTTGCCCTACTCCTCCGAGCACCTCACCCTAACCATTCTTCCTGGTAAAGTCTGCGTTCCTACGGGGGAGAAAAGGGCAAGTGGAAGTGCAGTTTGAGAAGAAACAATTCGTCCTTGTAAAGTGTTCTCAGGACTCAAATTACGTTTCTCTGCACTTTAGTTCCTTAGATTGGCTAGCATTAAACAATGTTTTTCTTTACATAAGCAGTTCTTCAGTACGTGGGGTACTGTTTAAGAGGCAGGTGGATTTCTGAGTTCGAGGCCAGCCTGGTCTACAGAGTGAGTTCCAGGACAGCCAGGATTATATAGAGAAACCCTGTCTCAAAAAACCTTAAAGAAGAAGAAGAAGAAGAAGAAGAAGAAGAAGAAGAAGAAGAAGAAGAAGAAGAAGAAGAAGAAGAAGAAGAAGAAGAAGAAGAAGGAAGATTAGAGCTGGTGAGATGGCTCCCTGAGGTAAACACGCTTGCTTCACATGGTGGGGACCTGAGCTGGAGAGAGGGGACATGCCCCAAAGTCGCTGTCTGACCACCACATAAATACCATGGCAAGTATCTGTGTGAATATACACACACACACACACCCTGTACTTGTGTACACACACCTTATACACATACACACAGGCACACACGATTCTCGAAGCCAACATACTGTATATAAACAGCCTTTCATTTTCTTCACCTACCCTTTGGCCTCTTTACCAATAAGTCATAGTTACAGTTGTTAGGTGAGTAGTAGTTTTGGTCAGAATTACTTATGGATAGTTTCTGTCTTGTTTTACCAAGCCCCCATCCCTGCTTGCAATTTTAAAAGTCACTTCTCGGGATGGGCAATAAGGCTCAGTCTCTGCCTTTGTGTTGTTCTGGTTCTTTTTTTTTTTTTTTTTTTAAGATTTATGTATTTATTTACACTGTAGCTGACTTCAGACACTCCAGAAGAGGGCGTCAGATCTTGTTACGGATGGTTATGAGCCACCATGTGGTTGCTGGG
>NC_034598.1:33125027-33172385 GCF_900095145.1 Mus pahari
AGAGAGAGAGAGAGAGAGAGAGAGAGAGAGAGAGAGAGAGAGAGAGAGAGAGAAAACAGACAGACAGTATTTCTTATTGAACCTGCAGCCTTCCCTATTTGCTAGACTGACTGCCAGTAAGACCCAGGATCTGTCTGCCTTCACCTCCCCAGCCCTGAGGTTACAGCCCAGACACCATGGTGCCTGGCTTTTTTGTGGGTGAACTCAGGTCCCCATGCTTGCACGGTGAGCAATGTGTCCGTTCACTGGGGCATCTCCCCAACTCCCCATTTCTACTCTTAGTTACCTTAAATATTTATTTTTATTCATGCATTTATATGGGGGGGGGTGTGCGTGAGCGTGGGGTACCTGGAAGGCCAGGAGAAGGCGTTAGGTCCCCTGGAGTCATAGTTGTTTATGAGTTGTATGCAGTGGGTTCTGGGAGCTGAACTCATATCCTCTGGAAAGGACAGCAGGTATTCCTGCTGAGCTGTCTGTCCAGCCCCTATCTCCTCCTTTTAAAGGGTCCAGCTATTCTGTTTTTAGCTTTGTTCCGTCCATTCCATCTTAGCTCTTAACTTTAACTACTTAACCATACAAGGACAGAGACACAGGTTTCTGTTTGACCTGATGAAACCCCAAGACAGGAGATGGCTAACCCACTCGCTCTGGGGACTCTCCAACGCTGCAGCAGTATGTACTCGGGGCAGCTTTTCTCATCGGCCGCAGTCACCCTTAACTCTGCCTGGCTGTGCTCTCTGGGCTGGGGCTGTAACAGTAATGATTTTAGCTCTTCGGTCCTCTTGGAGGCCCGTCAACGTGACTGCATGTCCGGCGGGCGCCCTCTCCTTTCCAGATCCTTATTCACACTGGATGGCCCGGGACAGCAGTTTCTCCCCAGCAGTACCATGCACATCTACTAAGTAAAGACTAAGTCTTTTGCTCTTTAAACAGTTCCTTGGCTAAGGCTGCTTAGGGTGCTGGTCAGAAGTTTTCTTCTCCCAGGCAGGGTGGATGCATGCCGACAGGTTGTGTGGTCAGCATAAGCTTGCTGCAGCAGTGGGCACTGTTAACTGAGTGTATTCAAAGACGATGCAGATATAGCGCTTAGTGGGCAGTTTACCCTGCCGCCTCAGCCCTCTCTCACTTGCTCGACCAGCTTTGACAAAGGAGTCAGGGCCCTCGTCTATAGCGCATCTACGCTGAAGTGGGTACGAGGCCACCATCTTTTACGTTTCTCAACTCTGCCACTGTGGCTGGAAAGCAGCCAGAGCCAGTATGAGCTAGCCGTGATTCAATCCGACTTTCTTTATGAGCTGGTGTGATTCAGGACAACTTTATTTACAAAACCAGACATGGACCAGACCACAGTTCACTAACTCTTGCAGTGAAGGATGGAATTCTAGAAATAACTTCTGCGTAGGCCGTATTTCCTTAGTGGACGTTTACTTAATCTCATGCGTACGCTTTTGTTTGTTTTGTTTTAAGACTTTGAGGTTCTTGTCCCTACCGTTTCCCAATCCTCTGTAATCACCTACGTCTTTTTCAGCTGGGGAAGAAATTGCTCTTCCCAGATAGACGGAGGCCCTGAAGCCCAGTCTAATGTGTAGTGTGGCTGTGGCCCCCTGCTGGTTACTTCAGGTTACTGCAACCTTAAATCTTTGGATTCCTCTGTCCACAATCGCAGTTCACCTGCTATCTCAAATGCTAGAGCAGTGGTTCTCAACCTTCCTAATGCTGCGACCCTTTAATACAGTGCCTCTCGTTGGGATGACCGACCCCAACCGTAAAATAATTTTGTTGCTACTTCAGAACTGTCATTTGGGTACCCTTGTGAATTGGTACCAAAAAAATGAACAAAATATCTGATTTGGGATCCCCAAAGGGGTCGCAACCCATAGGTTGAGAAACACCACATTAGAAGACCGTGGTGGTTTTTTTGGTTTTTGGTTTTTGGCTTTTGTTTTGGTTTTTTAAAATGCTCTGCCCTGTCTCCAAGGACCTAATTGGATGGGTCAGGAACTTTAATAAGGTTCTTTCTGCGTGCCTCAGTTGGTTCTGGGATGTAGCCAGCTTTTCGGAACCTCTGTGCCAGCTCAATCAGCTGTCTCCTTGCTTTGTTTAAAAGGCAAAGCTGAACTCTGAGGCACCAGATGGCATTTATTTATATTTGCACTGTGGGGCAAAGCGGCTCATCCCAGGTTCCAGTCGCTCCCAGTGAGCACTTACCAACGCTAACCAGCCTGCTGCCGTCTATCACTATAGACACATGGGTCACGTAGATGGTCCTTAGAACTAATTGCTGATGACGTGAAAGGAGAAACAACTTTGGGACTTGCAAGTCATCCATAGATGAAGTCAGAGTTGGTGGAAGGCAGTCATGATCAAAGAAAGTTGTCCAGTAAGGGACAGCATTGATAGAGTGCCCCGGCTTGAGTCAGCACATACTACATGACAAGGTTAGCCTGTGACGATTCCATGTGGTGGTAACAGAAGGTAATTAAACAGATCTGCTCTCTCGTGAAGAGACTCTCCGATTAGGCTTGGAGAGTCAAGTCAAACCATCCAACAGTTTGCTTTCGCGAGGAGGGGGTGAGTAACCATCATAGACTCTCAACTCTCCTAACCGGCTTCTTCTCTTCCTTTTGATATGATTGTCCTTTTAATCCTTGACACTTATTAGATCCTATCCACATTTTAAAATTGAATTTCGGTACAAAGCGAAAGTAAAAGTAGTAACATTTTTTTTTTTTTTTTTTTTTTTTAACTGCTGAATCCAGGATTGTCACTTAGAAATAGACACATGTGAGTTCTGTGCCTGTTCATAAAGAGGGCCTCTGTGGCTTCTAATTTTTACAAAGTTTCTGGGAGTGAACAGAGGAATTTGCATCTTTTTGTTGTTGTTTTCTTTTTTTGACAGGGTTTCTCTGTATGGCCCTGTCTGTCCTGGAACTCACTCTGTAGACCAGGCTGGTCTCGAACTCAGAAATCCGCCTGCCTCTGCCTCCCAAGTGCTGGGATGAAAGGCGTGTGCCACCACGCCCAGCTTAGGACTTTGCATCTTGTTTGTAGACTTTGAATGGTACGAATGAGACTTGTATATTGAGTGAGGCCCTCAGGCGATCATTAAACAGAAAAAGACCAAGAACCAAAACTAAGCTACAAAGAAAGTTCTTGGTGACTCCAAAATAAACATGGCCAGAGATGAGCCTCTGTCCCAGCAGCTGAGGCCTCTGTCCCAGCAGCTGAGGCCTCTGTCCTGGCAGCTGAGGCCTCTGGCGATTTCCAGGCACAGAGCTTCCAGCCTGGACTCCTGAGTTACGCGTCCGTTGCTCACTCTGAGGACCAGCCCAGTCCTCCGCTGCTAATCAGCTGTCTGCTCTTTCAGAAAGATTTTTCCCTTGGTGAATTCCGTGTCCCTCAGGCATATCGGAGCCACCTGTGGCTCTCATGATCTGTGCATGTGTGTAGTATGCTGCTTACAGTTGTTAAGGTGATGGCGGCGGTGGGAGGGGGGGAGGTTTAATATGCACATGTGTAGAAAAAGAGGGTCCTGGGTCCCCTGGAACTGACATTACAGGCAATTTTGAACTGCTGGGTGTACATGCTGGGGCCCACTCCCTGGTCCACTGGATGAGCATCAGGTATTCTGTTCTTAATTGCTAAGCCATCATTCTTATTCACCCGCTGCTTATTCTGTATTTCTTAAGGCTGTGTAACAAATGACCAGCAAATCCCCTCCCCACCCCCAGTTCTGGAGGCCAGAAGTCAGTGTGTTGACAGTACCCCACCCCCACCTCAGCAGGCCCTCAGGAACACCCCTTCTGTGTCCCCTTTAGGCTCTGGCTACTGGGATCAACCTGCTGTGTTCCATCTCTGTCTTCACATGGCCTCCTCGTGTATCTGTCATCATAGGGCTGTCTCTGTCTCTCTCTGTCTCTCTGTCTCTCTCTCTCTGTCTCTCTCTCTGTGTGACTCTGTGTCTCTGTGTCTCTGTGTGTGTCTTCATATGACCAGTCCTGTTTGTGAATCTTCTTGTAGCCCCTTTGTGTCTACATCTATATGCGGCCTCTCTGTATGTGTCCATTATCTTTATGTGGCTCTGTGTGTCTGTGTCTCTTCATGGCCTTATTAAGATTTGAGACTCATTCTACTCCAGTGTGACCCCATTGTAATTAATAACACATGGGAAATTCTGTATCCAAATAAGGGCCCACTCAAGGGTTCTGGGCAAACATAGATTTTGCGAGCTCTGTTAAGCTAACAGAAGTTATGGTAGCGAGATGTTTTTCTCATCTTTGTTCTTTTCCTTTTAGCCAGTAAATTGGAGAGAATTTCTCATAATGCAAGAAACTTGAGAATCTTGCAACTCGCCTTTGAAAATGGCTGTATTTGTTTCACTCTGAGAAACTTGGTTCCATTCTCAGAATGATGTAAAAAACCAAACGATGTCTACTATGTTTCCTGCGGTTCTAGATTCTTGCAACCTCTTATGGAGGATTCTCTATTCCAGGACTGCAGCATCCAAGAGAAAATAGACTTAGAGATCCGCATGAGAGAAGGAATCTGGAAGCTGCTCTCCCTGAGTACAAAAAAAGAGCAGGTTTTGCATGCAGTTAAGAACCTCATGGTGTGCAGTGCTCGGATCCAGGCGTACACGGCGGAGCTGCAGATGTCAAAAGAAGAGATGGCAAATCAAACCAGAGCACGGTTAGTGCTGTGTCTCACCTTCGCTTTAGCGTACTTCAGCATGCGTTGGTATTTGAACAGAAAACATGATATAATTTAAGTGTAAGTAAGAAACAAACAAACAAACAAACAAAATGTCAGGACACCAAACTGTTTAAAGACCAATATGGAAGTGCCAGCTGACATCACAGTTGTGTGGACAGCAGGGCTCAAAGTGAACTCTCTTCCATTGAGCTGGTTAAGGTGGGAAGCTCTTTCACTAGAAAGTGAAAGTATGTTAGGAGAAAAGGGGTGGGCATTTCAAGAAGAAAGAACAGAGGCTGAGAGTGGAGTCCACAGAGAAGTGTCTCTGAGAAATTAATTGCTGATACTAGAGAGGCAGCTCAGTGGTTAAGGGCACTGGGTGTTCTTGCAGAGGATCCGGGTTTAGTTTGTAGCACTTCAATGGCGGCTCATAACCATCAATATCTCCAGTACTGGGAGATCTTCTGCCCTCCTCTGTCTTCCTTTGGGCTCCTGGTATGCACACTGTGCACATGCATACACACACACAAAGCACCCATACATGGAAAATTAAGATAACTCTTTTTAAAAAAATTAATTAATTGCTTAGAAACGGACAAAATCAGTCCCTTATAGATGTGCTATTTGTACTAAGAATAACAGCAGCTTAAGTAAATGGAATTGAGCGGGCCACAGATGACAAACATGTAAATGGAAGGGAACTTAAAATAGACCAGCACAGCCCTTCCTATGGTGAGCCAGTTCCAGAGCAGGGAGGGGTGCTCCCAGAAGGGTTGCCAAGAGTTCCAGTTAGGGCTTGCTGCTTAGTTTCTGGTCCTGTGGTCCCTGTCATTCCACATCACCCTTGTGGGATAGATGTAGCATTTGTATGTCACATTGTATCCCATTTCACAGGCAATGCCAAGTCCCACCTGGGCCTTGGGTGAATGGATCCAGAGGCTTGACTTCAGTGTGTCTTAGTATAGCCTCCGCCTCTCTGGTTTGCTTGTAGTTCTGGTACAAGGGGAAAAGTTTCTCTACGTACTTTATTGGTCATTGGGTGGGACACTGTGTCCCTCCATGAAATTCTGTACAAGTAAGGTACAGGCGTGTCAGAGAAGTTTTCTGTAAATGTAAAACAGGAATAGGGCTGTGATATAGCACACGTCTAGATGCAAAGTGGCCAGTTTGTCAGTGGCCTTACCTTACTGTAAATGCTGACCCTTATGCTTAGTTCTTATGTTGCAGGTGCATTGTGTGTGTGTGTGTGGGGGTGATAAGCTAACATCTCTATGTGGGCATTATGCACACATACAGACACACACACATATATATATATATATATATATATATATACATATGCATACACATATACATATACACATATACATATAAACATGCATGCACATATACATATATACATATATATACATAACACATGCACATATACTTATATACATATACACATATACATACATATACACATGTATACATATATACATATCCACATAAAAATACACATATATACATATACAAATATACATACATACACATATATACATACACATACATATGTACATACATACACATATATACACACATATACATGCATACATATACATAGACACATATACATTACATGCATACACATATATACATGTACAATACACATACATACATATACACATACATATACCTACATATATACATATACATACATATACACATACATATACATGTAACATACATACAAATATATATGCATACATATATACATACATATATACATACATATACACATACACACGTATACATATGCACATACATATATACATATGTCTAATGGAATGCTTTAGTACTCAACAAATCTATTTTTTTGTGTTCTATGTCCTGTCTTTATTAATAAAATTATCCCAGTATCCCCATGTAGGAAGACATTTGGAGGCTGATGTTCCTAAGCCAAGCCATAGGTCAGGCGAGAATGGGATAGGAGTCAGGAGCTATGCCAAAGTTGGATACTGACAGCTTATTGCACAGCAGAATATTTGTTTGCGACAAAGCTTGTACATCTAGAATGGTAAAGTTTGGTTTCTAAGGCCCAGCTTTTAAGAGGATTTTTTGATAGTGAGGGATCACGTAAATGGCAAAATTTGAGGTCCCTTGGCTTAAGGGACCAGGCATTCACTATTGTGCTGTTCCTCTAGTAGCCTTTTGGGACCCATATCTACCCCTGTTTACTGCTTCTTCAGCATTTGTAATGAATTGTGAGTTTAGCGTTTTGTGAGCTTGGCACCTTAGCTTTTCTGGAGTGATGACTTACAGTGATATCAAGGAAGTCTCACCCATATTAGACGTAGCCAAGATAGGGTGGGGAGATCTGAGACTCTGAGCTGAAAATGCACACAAATTTCTGTTTTATTTTTTTTCCCTCACAAGTGAAAATATTTTCTGTGCGTATATAGGTATATCCTCATCATTCATATGAAAGTGAAAATATCTTCTGTGTGTATACATGAGTATATCCTCTTCCTTCGTATGGAAGCCTTGCAGCCGTTTCCTGGGATTTAAAATGATTCCTGACTCTCCTATGTGACCCATCTGTTTACAGCCTCCCTTTGCATCTACAGGTAGAGCCTGAAGCTGCTGACCAAATATAACGGGAATTACGGTACTTGCTTTCTTCCTGGGTAAATGTGGGCTAGTGAGAATCCTCCCATAGAGTCTTTAGCGCCTTAAGAACAGTGACACAGGCTCTACCATCTGATTCGTCAGGTTCAGCAGTCACCTGTTACTTGCATGAGCTTCGTAAGCACTCTGCGTGGATGTCCCTGTTTGAAGAACACAGGGTGACCATGTGCCATCTCAGGGCAACCTAAGAATCTGTAGCAAATATGTTGTCCTTGAAGAACCAGAATTCTGTTCCTTTCTTTAGTCTTTGAGGGAGACAAAAAAGCTTTAGTATATATTTATATATACATGTCGGTTAAAATGCACATATATGTATATAGTACTGTCGATTAAAATGCCCTTTTAATGAAGACATCAGTATAACTCTTCTAAACTTTTACAATAAAATGCCAAAAAATTATTATAAACTGTTTACTTTAGCCCAGTGGTTCTCAACCTTCCTAACGCTGTGACCTTTTAATACAATTCCTCATGATGTGGTGACCCCCTATCACTACTTCATAACTGTCATTTTGCTACTGTTATGGATAGAAATGTAAATACTCTATTTCCCAGTGGTCATTCGGGAGGGGGTCGCGACCCACAGGTTGAGAACCACGGGTATAGGCCTTTTCCGAGCAGAATCAAGTCAGTGTGCAGTGGTGTGGCCTGTGGTGGAGCCTCTGATGGAAACTGGCTCTTGTGAACTGAAGGAATCAGTCCCACCAGGTGAGGGGAGGGACGAAACTGCTCCCCCCACCCCCAGTCCGCTTAGAGTGAAGGATTGCGCTGAAGTGGATAGAGAAAGAGATGCGCTTGGTTGACAGCCCATGCAGGGGTTTGTGAGTAGAAGGTCAAGACTGTGAGCTAAGGTGTGGGGTTGACCTCAGGGGCATTGTGCTGCCTGCCTTCATTAAACATCTGGAAACCAGGACCGTTAAGACTGGTCACATACTGCTCACAGAGCCAGGCCAGGGACCCAGGGGACTTCAAAGGCTTGGTATATACACACCTTCGAACCCCCATACCCGCTTCTACCTGAAACCACCTTTGCTTCTTTCTGCCCCGCCAGGCTGTCAAGTAATGACTACGTTTAATGTGTATCTTTTTAAGTTTACCTCCCTGTACCGTTTTATGTTCAGCAAAAAGAAGCCAAGGTAATGCAGTGTTTGGGAAGATTGTATAGAAGCAGAGGATTATTATGAACAAAGTCGTGGGAATGACCACCTTTCTAAAAACAATGGCTACAAACAGGGAGGCACAGAAGCGGCAGGGATCTAGTAGCTCATAATGAAAGAGTTTCTCTTGTGTTTGATTCTAAAGAGAGGAGCTCTGGGTGCAAACCCGACTGGCCTGCCACCTGCTGTGTAGACCAGGCTGGCCCAGAACTCATGGCATCCCATCTGCCTCTTGCCTCCCCAGTTCTTGAGATTACAGCATGTGCTACCATGCATGAAATCACTTTTTAGAAAGATGTACTTCATTTTTAATTATGTATAGGTTCCCTTGGCAACCACAAAAGGGGTACCAGATCTCCTGGAGCTGAAACGACAGGCTGCTGTGAGCCTCCTCACCCCCAGTGGCGGGTGCTGAGAGCATGGCTCCAGTCCTCTGCAAGAATAGCACTTGCTCCCCACTGAGCCATCTCCCTAGCCCCTGAAATGATTAGAGAAAGGAGGGTGTTAAGCATATTCAACCACACTGTGAACCCTGAGAGCATGCTTACTGGAAAAACCTGTTTCTCGTTGTGGTGTGGCTCAGCCTTGGCACACTCCTTTAATCCCTCTGGCTGGAATACAGACATGCCCTTAGCACACACCTTTTAATCCCAAACAATGAAGGTAATGTTAGTTTGTAGATGGAAACACCCATGTTTGAAAGTGCTGTCTAATTGAGTTGGCAGACAAAGTGATGAATCAGAGAAAGATTTGACAGAACGGATCTGCCCAACAGATATGTTCAGGAGAACAGAGAGGAAAGGGAAACTACTTAAGAGAGCCCTGTAGACAAGAGAGACGGTCTTACCAGGACCATTGTACAGAGTCAGGTTGGCGAGAGA
Source organism: Mus pahari (assembly GCF_900095145.1). Taxonomy (NCBI): domain Eukaryota; kingdom Metazoa; phylum Chordata; class Mammalia; order Rodentia; family Muridae; genus Mus; species Mus pahari. The sequence continues at coordinate 33,134,425 of NC_034598.1, forward strand.
GAACAAACTAGACAGGGGTGAAGACAACAAGCCAGAGAGTGAGAAGGAGCCAGGAGAATAGAATGGGTTGCTCGAGTTAGTTTGAGGCCAAGCAGAAGAAGAAGAAGAGAAGCCAGATTGAATCAGTCAGCTTGGAGAGGACTTGGAGCCAGAACAGCTGACTGATCAGCCAGAGCTCAGAGAAAAAAAAAAAACTCAAAAGGGTGAGCTTATGCAGCGGTAAGTCTCAGAGGCTGAAAACATTCTAGGCCTAGATAAGATTGTACAGATGCTAGAAGCTTCAAGAACTAGGCTTCGGTTAGCAGGCGGAAGCAGTAAACCTTGAAGAGGACAAGTACTTCAGGAGAGTAAAAGTTATGTTTGTAGGAGGGGATGAGAACCAGGGGATGGGTTTCTCAGGGGCTTACTCCTGGGTCTTCACGTCACATGCTTGGAAGAACACGGCAGAAACTAGTCACTCCACAGTTACAGGAGGAGGAAGCTGTTTGCCCTGTCCCCCTTCTGAGTTACAGTGGAAATTAAGACTCACTTCAAGAGCGGTTAGCTGCTGCTTCTCCTTGTTATTCTCTCGTGTTCAGAGGTTTTTCACTACCTACTCTTGTTCACAGTGTCCCTGCTACCATTTTAAAAAATACACTTGTTTATCATGAACTCTTTCATAGATAAACAACCGTGTGTGCTCAGTAGGCCGCTAATCTCTTGGCACGTGAGCTTGTCCACGGCCTTCTCTCTCTGTCCCACTGAACCATGTGAACATGAGTTACAAACAGGACAGTTGCATGGCTTGGCAGTCAACTGTCTCTAACCCAGCACTCGGGAGGCAGAGGCAGGCGGATTTCTGAGTTCGAGGCCAGCCTGGTCTACAGAGTGAGTTCCAGGACAGCCAGGGCTACACAGAGAAACCCTGTCTCGAAAAACAAAAAAACAAACAAAAAAAAAAATGTTCTGTGTAGTCAATATATGACTACATGCAAAATGTTACTAATTTCATACTTTTCTATATCCACTCCTTATCTAATTGCTCATAAATCTCTCAAAGTTTTGGGTTGTTGTTTTGTTTATTTATTTGTTTTTTGAGACAAGGTTTCTCTGTGTAGCCCTGGCTATCTCTCTCTCTCTCTGTAGTCCAGGCTGGCTTGGAACTCACAGAGACCTGCCTGCCTCTGCCTCCTTAGTGCTGCGATTAAAGGGGTGCTTCACCCCTACTCAGCCATAGTTTTTAAGGAGAAAAAAAAAACACTAGAATTTGATTAATAGAGTTTCATATACTGTGTCTTGTTGTATCCCTTTGGTTTCTTTTAATGAACCTTTTCTAAAATCCCATTGTCATTAATGCTTTGAAGAATCTAGACATTTAAAGTCCTTTAAATTTTCTATGGTCTGCACTGGTTTGGTAGTTAATCCTTAAGTTTTCCCCCAGCCTTCTCCGTGCTCTCTGCTTTTCACTGTAGTTGGAAGTTGAATGTAGAGTCCTACGGAATTGAACCTGTGGCCTTGCCCACAGTAGGCACATTCCCTACCTCTGTTGGATTGACCCCTTCACACTTGGGATTTTCCTACATTAACCACCACCACCACTGCCAAGAAATAGAGACTTCTCCCATAAGGTTTGAGAGTGCCCTGATTTGGCACAGAGCGATAAGAATTCAGGGGCCATTTGACACTCTATCTATCCATTTAGCAAAATAGGAGTCGTTGTCTCGCCGCTGGCATCTATGAGCTTCTGAACAGTGGGTTCTTGCCCATTCTTACAGTGCTAGGCCTCTCCTCTTGGGGAGCAGGCATTAAATGGAGCAGAAAGTAGTTGGTTAACCCATAACCTTCATCCCTATAGCACCCACGCCACTCTGGACCCTGTGGGTTTATATCCCTGCGCTGGACATGGTTATAGCTCCCTGGGTTCACAGCCTGCTAAGACCTGTTTCTTTTACTTGCAGAAAAATTTTCAGTTTAGAAAAAGAACTGTTAATTTTTTTCAATTTTTTTTTTAATTGGTCCTCTGTCCGCCATGTTTGTTTGATTCTTTCTCTTCTCGCCAGCTGCATCCCCAGTTTGCCTTTTAATGTCGATTTGAGAACCGAGTTGCCCCTCCTAGCTCTGGTCCTCATCCTTCATTCTCACTGGGCATCTGCCCGTGGTTCATCCTTCCATCTGGAGGTTTGCGGTTTAGATCTGTGCAGTCACGTCTACATCCCCGGTCTCACGTGCAAGGACCTGTTTCACGGCACACACGTCGTGCCGGAGTATTGCGTTCGAGTCTTGTTATTTTCTCGTTTATGAAGGTGTGGCTGCCAGAATGGTTCTTATCAGCTGGCCCTCTACTCCAGAGTGGCTTTGTATGGATATGAGGGTCTCTTTTTTGGAGTTTAGTATTGTTCATCGTGATTTAGTGACATTTTCCTAGACTAAGACGTGGCGGTGTAAGTGGGCTGTTGCTGGAAGAGCGGCGTCCTTGGTTTCTTATGCGATAGTGTTTTTGTTTTTAGAGCAGTGGACCATACCTTTAATAATGATGCTTTTTGGGGACATTGGTTGGTTGGTTTTCTGGTTCTTGGATATGACTCTATTTCTTGGGATTCTTAAGGTTAACTGACTTCTTTTTATTTTCATACGAAACTTCTCCCACGGAGTGCCTCTGTCCTCTACTACGGGCATTAACAATTATTGAACCTAAGTGTTTTTCAACTCCCCCCTCCCCCACCCCCGATCTAGTGCAGTGGTCTTCCCGAAGCTTTGTGCACACTGTCTTCTCTCCCAGGCTAGCTTAACATTAGCTAATGGTCGCCTCACTCTATGGCCTGAGGGCTCCAGGAGCTGGCTTTCCCCGTCTGCCAAAGATTAGTGGCACTTTGGGCGGGCGGCCTCTCTGTTTTCTGGTTGTGGTGCTGGAGAAGGTACCGGGAGGCCTTGCTTTTCTTGTTGATATGAAGGAAGGCTTTGGTGGGATGTGTAGAGAAAGTCTTAGATAAGGTGTCCCAGGAACCGGGAGTTAGACCCTGATCACATTAGCAAGTGTAATTTCTCTCTAAACCTACGCTCATCCCCGGAGCCAAAACATCAATGCTCACAACATGGTGCCTGAGTTCGACATCTTAAAGAACTCCACAGGCGCGTTAGAACTGTTACTTTATTCCGGCAGCTGTGTGAGCTAACTAGCTATGTCCCTTCTCCTACTGTGGATGCGATCCGAAGAACAACTCACTAAGGGAAGTTGTAATTGGTGGGTGATGCCCAAAGCTCGAGGTCTGCTACAGGCTCCATTCCACGCATGCGTGCTTCCCGCCTTCTCAGCCGCAGTCCCAGAAGCCCCGTGGCCAGGAGGCGAGGTACTGGGTGGGGCGCTCTCTTGCACAGCACCCTCCTCCACACTCAGGAGATTGCATATCGGCACTGCCCTCCATCAGCCCCCCATCCCCCACCCCAGCCGGCCCATCTCTTCTCCACTCTTAGGTCTGAAATGTTTTATTTGGTTTTATAATAATAATAATAATAATAATAATAATAATAATAATAATAATAATAATATAATGCTAATTAGAGTCACTTACAGGATTTAATTATGTGTGTCACTCAGCATAATTGTGAGTTTTTTTTAACAGTGCCGAGATAACATTGTAAGTTGGATGTGACTGCCGTCTTCACACTCCAGCCTGCTACTTTATCGCTTGCGGACTCTTAAGTTAAAATAAGAAAGAGCCTAGCAGGGAAGTAAAAATTCTGTACGTGTAGTAGTTCTATAACGAAACATGTATTTAAAGACGTTGCTGAATTTATTTCCTAAATGGTAGATGGTTTGGTGTCTGTGGAGGGGAGCTGACTATACACGTGGGATGTAATCTAGGATATTATGAAGCTATTACTATCATAGCTTTAGGATGATTTTAAATTCTACACTATGGATTTTTGAGATTTAGTTTTCACCTATTTGCATAAAAGGTGGAGGGGTTTATAATCTGCTTTCAAATTACAGAATACCATTCAGAATCCTCTTACTATTTCATTAAGAAAAAAAGTAAAATATTGTCGCCATTATGCTATTTATTGTTACAGTGCACTAATTTTGGCACAGAAATGGCTGTTTTAAAATCCCCATATGGAACAATATAAAACAGGCCAATCTGTGTTTACTCAGAACATTTTCATACAGATCTTGGAGTAAGAGAGTGGCAGGCTGGCGCCCTCTGTTGATCATTTTCTGTACCTACAGGTAATTTCCTTAATTTTGTTATGTTTGTCTTTTAGGGGTTAGAGAGTTTACTCAGTTACAGTAGAATAACAGGCCCTGGGTTCAGTCCTCAGCTCTGAAAAAAAAAAAAAATCTAGCATCTATGAGTCTTACACAATAACATAAACTGGTTTGCTTGGATAAGATATAGTTTCTTAACTTTGCTATATCCTCAGGTTACAGGTTTTCAAGCAAGTAACTTAATAAAATAACTGTATTCGGCATTCTTATTTTTAATTTTGTTGAATCGGAAAAACATCCCATTTTTGAACCCAAAATAATATATTTTTAAAGTATTGGGATTGAAAATAACTAAAGTTCCAGAAATTCGAGGTTTGATTTTTTTTTCTCATTTTTTTTAAACAGACATCTTCAAATTTTATGATCAATTAGATTTCGATTATAGTTTGAGAATATCTTACGTAATAACTTTGCAGGAATCTGTTCTTTGCATTATGTGGGCCCTAGAGATCAAACTCAGGTCCCCAGGTTAGACCACAAGTGCCTTTACCCACTGACCCATCTTGCCTTCCCTGGCTGTGTTTGAGACAGGATCTCCCTAGGTAGCATAGGCTAGCCTTAACTGTGTGATCTGCTGGCATAAATGGTGTCTCACTTTGTTTTATGTGGTATGAAATCCCAATTTGAGGGTTGGTGTTGGCTTCTGTCTTAGAATTTCCTTGAAAATGTTTTTCTGTCCCCCTCCCCACTTTCTGTTCCCTCACCTTAATGTATTGTGTGTTCGTTCTTTGGAGCTTACAAGAAATGAGGTGTCATGTCACCTGCACATAGGCATAAAGCACAAGGTGCTTTGGGGGTGGGTATCTTTCAGCCGTAGGGAGAGCAGCCCACGGGTTGGCTGGGTAACGCCAGACTCTTTCAGGCCATCGTAGCTAATGAGCTCCAAGTACACATTTCGTGATAAGTTGGACATCAGAGTGTAACCAGTACATGTTATTAGGAAGCATACTAGTGTGTGTACACTCAAAAGATGGTGTGTCTGTATCTCCCCGAAAGCTAGCTGCTGCCTGAACATCCTTGGAGACAAATACTTCACAGTGGTCGTTAGTATTCATAGCTACCTCTTCATTTTAAAGCTCAGCTGTTTTCCAAAGACTTGATGTGTTTTTTCTCTCGACAGGGATTCGAGTTTTGAAAGTAAAGAACGAGAATCCTGCAGAGGAAAAATCGCCCTGTCAGGTATGCTGTGTCACTGCGGGTCCCTGAATATGTTTATAGACTGACTATTATTGCTGGCCTCGCGCACTCTGTATTTCCAGCAATCGAATGTTTAGTCTAACTGTTTAACCATTATGTTCCACAGTTGCATGGAACTTCATGGATTGGGGGAAACTCTGTCACATGCTACACACATTGTGTGGGTTTTTCTTCTCTTCAGGCTCTGGGGTGTGTGGAAGGTGTGTTCATTTCACCTGCTTGCTGTTGAGCACCTGAGCTGGGCTGCAAACCCATAAGGGTTCTCTCCCTGTCATTTCCGTTTGGAAAGACCGACTAAACTGCATGTTCCGTGGGGATTTGGCCCATGTTTGCTCTGTTTATCACATTATACCAAAGCTGCTGTCACTGGGCCGGGCTCCTCGTGGTTGCTCAGTGAGTATCGGGTAGATATGGCTGACCACTTGCAGCCGGTAAAATGCCAACTGCCCCAGCCCCAAGTTTTCCATTCTGCCCAATTCTTTTCCTGGCTCTGTCTTCCATTACACAAGCCACGTGGTTTAGGCAGGTTTTTTTTTTTCCCCCCTTTCTCTGGTCAACAGAGGCCTTGATTGAGACACCTGATTAGGTTGTGAAATTGTTTCATTTCCTCTGTTCCCTCCCATCGTTGCCCCTGCTGGAGTGGCATTTCCTGTCAGCAGAGCGAGCAGGCACCTTGCCACTAGATGGCGCTTAGGCTGTCGGTCTCAGTTTCTCCAAAACGGCAGCCCCCCCACCCCTTCTGTACCAAGCCCCTGCCACTAGACGGCTGTCTCAGTTTCTCCAAAACGGCAGCCCTGCACCCCCAAAAGAAGTGGCGTGGAGGTGCCACACGATTAGCATGACTGCAGATATCTCGTTGCCACACCCCGCAAACAGCCTTGTGACCTGGACTGACCCCAGTAATAACTGGTGTATCCCATTGGCCAGAGCGAGGTAGATCGCCTGGCCTGCCATCGAGGTGTCACCTGGCCTGCTGGTCAAGGGACTATTCTCTCCCTCCATCGCTCACAGCTATGGCACTGCGTTTTATGTGACCTCACTGGCAAAATTGGAGAAATTGCCCTCTGTGTGTGTGTGTGTGTGTGTGTGTGTGTGTGTGTGTGTGTGTGTGTGTGTGTCGGGGAACGGGGGGCAGGGGGCGCCTCAGAAAATTACGTGAACTTCATAAAATCCTTTTGCCTGTTTTGTGGTTATTTGCATTCTTGGCCAGTCTTCCACTTGTGGCTGACATGCCCTCTGTGTGGCCTGTGTCCTGGTCTCGGTCATGCGCTGGTGGCTGACATGAGGCACACTGCTTTGCCTGGGCCCTTTTGCTGTGGAACGGAGGACTTTTGCAGAATCCACTCTACTGTGTCTAAATACATCCTAACATGCATAGACTAAATGTTGGAGAACTTCAGAGATTATTGCCCTCTTCCCTTGCTTCTAATAAGGTACCACTCTGTGGGCGAATGAGGTAGGTGACCCGCTCAGTGAGTTCTGTGACTAACACCTTCTGCTGTCCTGTGGAGAGCGCTTGTTTACTGCGACCACATTTAGAAGAGTCTAAAACAAAATTACTTAAGGTCAAGGGCGACTTTTCTTGATCTCAGATACTCTTGTACGGAAGCCGAGGTTAGCTTTTTTTTTTTTCTCCCCAAGACAATTGTAAGCTAGATTAAGGTGTGAACCCCGGGAGATGGGATGAGTGTTTCTGCCTGCAGAAACACTCCGGTCTGGATTCGCACTGAAGAGCGGGAACTCCTAAAGGGGAAAAGAGCTGCGAAAAGAAATATGGAGGCCTTGGCAAGAATTCTGATCAAGGCTCGAATTTTTATTGATCGGACTTGCTTAAGTACAAGGAAGGGTTAGGAAGGGTTCCCAGCATGCCCTTGAGTCCTTTGAAGTTGCCTCAGCGGTCCTAGCGATGGTGGGCAGTCCTAGCGATGGTGGGCGGTCCGAGCGTACTGCATTCCGGGAGACCTGGGTAGCACTCTGGTATGTCTGTGGAGGGGGAGTGGTTAGTGGAGGTGGGAGACCCCAACAATGGGATGCCTGTGTCATTAGCATGATTTCAGCTGACTGGACATTTTTGCAGCCCAGTTTCAGAATGTTTCTAAGATTGCTCTGTAAACAGGACAGACCTGGATTTTGAGGTTTCCATTGACCAGAACTTCCTAACTACACAAATAACAGGTTCATCCCATCCTTCCTGCACCAGGTGATGTGGGGCGGCTGGGTTGTGTTTTCACCTCCCAGTTCAGTGACTAGACCAAACCGGTTACCCTCAAACTTCAGCGGTTTTGAGTTTGTGTGTGTGTGTGTGTGTGTGTGTGTGTGTGTTTCCTTTCTTTCTTTTCATATGTATATGTACGTGTGTGCCTGTGCGTGGACATGTGCATGTGCTTGGCTTCCTGAGGTTGTGGTATCCCCAGTCTTTACTTCCATGTTACTCATTTTGACACAGGGCCTGTCAATCAAACCCACAGGTCCCTGATGATGCCCAAGTCTCTAGAGCCAACTTTCTTTGGGGACCCCCTGAGGCTGGAATTAACAGGTGTCAGCCACAGCCACTGGACATGTACGTGGGTTCTGCGATTCAAACTGTGGCTGTGCAGCGAGAGCTCAACCTCCGAGCCATCGCCCCAGTCCAGTCCCTAGTACACACTGGGCCAGCTACAATGTTGTTGAGGTTGTCTTAGTTTGCCATAAAATGCCAGCAGAGGCATTTAAAAAAAAAAAAAAAGACAAAGACAAAGGCGGACCGCTGTAAGCTGAACCCAGGTGATCGTCTGCCGGAATCTAGAAGGTATTTCTGTCATCTGAAGCTGGATCCTTTACTGTCTTAAGAATGCACAGCCAACAGGGACACAGATGAGAAAGACTCCCTTTGCTTACATGGTGTTGAGGAGAGACATGGGGAAGAGCAGGATTGAACCCAAGCTGTGGGAACGCCTGGGTCAGTGTCCTCCGGTGAGAGTGTGAACTGTTAGAGCTTCGCCACCACAGCTGGGACAGCTGCGAGTGAGACGCATTGGCCGCTGTGGAATGAAAGGAGGGTAGGATGCGGCCACTGTGGTCAAGCAAGAAGTGACTTTGGAAAGGCCATCAGCCGGGTTATAATTCAAATGCAATGAAGACATCCGTGTTAAAATCAAGGGCAAAATATCGGGGTCTTATTACAGTCAACATAAATTAGCACTGGTTTGGAATTGGAGCTAACCTAATGGCTGGAAAACAGAGCTAGTGAGAAACCGAACAGGCAGATTGGATACTCTTGAGGCTAATGAATGGCAGATGGAGATGACCTCAGGGAAGTGACAGAGACACTTGAATTAAAGCATTCAATAGAATGCGACTGGATTTAGGAGAAATAAATGAAAGGGGGTAGTTTTTCTTCAAACCAGCAATGACTTGCTAGGGACGACAGTGGAAAAAGTGTAACTTACAGTAAAGCAGCACCCCCCCCCTGTCCCAAGCATTAACTATATAAGAAATAATCTTAATTAGAATGCAAGGGCAGGAGCAGGAGGTGAAGCTCAGTGGGAGGTTCTTCCCAGCCCCTGGGCCTGACTTCTAGCCCTCAAACAAACAGAAAGCCGGAGTTAGAGCAAATGTTAAGAGTAAATCTATTATGTGAAGATAAAATATTAAAAAGGTATTAGTTCCCTGGGCCAGTGAGGGCACTCAACAGATAAAGGGGCTTGCTACCAACCCTGGTGACCTCAGTTCTCCTGAGGCCCATGACTTCCCCAAGTCGCCTCTGATCTGTGCACACAGAGAGACACAAAGTCTCTGTCTCTCTGTCTCTCTCTCTCTCATATATGTGTGTGTGCGTGTATGGGGGTGTGTGTGTGTGTTATACATTCCTAAGTTTTGCATATAAAACATTTGAGAGGGAATTTTGACCAGAATTGAGAACATTCTTATAAAGAACCAGTGACAGTCACATGTCATGCCTCCAAAAGACACCAACCCAGCGCAGCTGGCGTCGGAAAGTGTCTGTTGATAACTGATTCAGTTCCATACATGAAGTGTTTGGCCCAGGAACAAGCATGGATGGCCTCAGAAGGGCACAGCTAATAAGAAAGTCAGCGTGAAGCTAAGGGGAAGGAAGGGGCATAGGCGTAAAGCTAAACTAGTATTTAGAAGAATGTATTCTCACTTCAGATACTCCCAAATTCCACACATATTTAGAACTTCTAAACCCCCCCCCCAATAGAGTTGGAGAGACGGCTCAGTGGCTGAGAGTGTGTACCAACTTCCACAGGACCTGAGTTGGGTTCCCAGCACCCCCGTACGGCTCGCAACCACCTGTATCTCAGAGCCATTGGATACAATGCCCTCTTCCGGCCTTCATGGGCATCGGTCCAGCAAGTGGTGCAGAGACATGCATGCAGGCGAAACACCCATCTGCATAAAAATAAATATTTTTAAAAGTCATCTATAGACAATAATTAGGAAGCTGCTGTGTATATTTCTTTTTGTCTTTGGTGGGCCCAGTCTGTCACGGAGCTCAGAGGTTCACATCGTGGGTAAATCAAAAATTATCAAGCCGGGCATGGTGGCACACGCCTTTAATCCCAGCACTTGGGAGGCAGAGGCAGGCGGATTTCTGAGTTCGAGGCCAGCCTGGTCTACAGAGTGAGTTCCAGGACAGCCAGGGCTACACAGAGAAACCCTGTCTCGAAAAAACAAACAAACAAACAAAAAATTATCAAAATAATTGTTTCTTTTTCTTTTCTCTTTTTGCCTTCTTCATAGATATACGAATACCATTAATGTGGAAAGACTCCGATCACTTTGGTAATAAAGAATGTACGTATGGCTTTAATTTGTACTTGGAAATGTTCCCTTGAGTGCTTAGGACACACATTTGTGATTTCTGAGGTCGGAACTCTTTGGTTCAGAGACATATTGGTGCCATTTGCCTATGAGCATCCTGTCGGCAAACTGTCGATTTCTGATCTGGGGGACCGCGCATCAGTTCCCTGATTCAGACTAAGATATGCATACCAATGAGGGGAGACATCAGCGATGGGAACTTGTGTATGGGCTCAGGGTGGAGAGATGGGGAGAAAGGTAGAGCCCCCATGCCCCAAAGAGGCGTGGGGTGAGTCAGTAGATGTGGGATTTCTTTTTTTCTCTTACTATGACCCCGGAGGTCTGAGCTTTGCTTGCTAGATCATTAAAGGGGGTGTAATGAAAGATTTTTAGATGGCTGTGATTTTCTCCTCCTCCTCTTCCTCTTCCTCCTCCCCCCTCCTCCTCCCTCCCCCTCCTTCTCCCTTCCCCTCCTCCTTCCCCCCTTTCCCTCCTTCCCCTCCTCCTCTGTTTCATTGGCTACACACAGTCTTCACAAGTCCGTGTGTCTCTTGGATCACGGACATTAACCTCAAATGTGTCCTAACTGTTCAAGGCAAAGCTGGATGACCCAGCAGCCCCTTCATCTGCCTCATTTACCTCGATGGCTTTGTCCATACTCCAAAAGCCAAATGGTATCGGGCATAATTAGTTTTACATGAAGAATTTAAATCAGGTTCGTGTTTGTTTTTCAATTAAGACGTATAATTCACTTCACCAAGGAATGCTTGTGGGATTTGAGTCAATCTTTGAGATTACTGCAGAGAATAAACTTTTCCTAAAGAGCTACATTTTCTCAGTAATGAGGATTTAGCCCTTTAATCACCTGGTATTTTTAAGAACGTCACCCAATTGGAGGGTCTAGCCGCTGTTTTTTTTTTGTATCCAGGCCTGCCATTTGGGTGTTGGGGTTTTCACGTTATTTCTTCCCTTACTTATAGTTTGATGGATGACGTTTGGCGGCTGTTGATGCACCCGCCCTTAAGGGTTACCTTTTCTTAGGACTCGGCCATCAAATGGAATCATTTATAGGAGTGGTGTGGCGCTAAATTGACCGAGAGGGCATAGAGTTTGCTAAGGGATCAGATTTGGGTGTGGAGATCCCTTTGGGACGCCGCCGGTGGTGGGGGTGGGGGGGGCGGTGTTTATTTCTGGCGTTCCTTGGTTGGAGGTTGGGCTTGAGTGGGGCGAAGGAGTGAGGGACCTCCGAGTGTCTCACTCACGCAGGCATGATTGTCCTGTTGGTGACTGGCTCCTGCCGCTGTCTGCCGTCTCTCCTCCAGGCACACAGCGCTTCGCCATCTTTTGCTTATTCAGGATGGGAGCTCAGGTGTTTGACACCGACATGGTGATCGTGGACCAGACAATCACAGATATATGTTTCGAAAACGTCACCGTATTGTAAGTATCCTTCATCCTCAGAGGGTGAAGTCTGAAGTTCTGCCTCTTTTTTTTTTTTTTTTTTTTCTTATCAGGGAAAAAAACCTAATTACTGTCTTTTAAATTCTGATGGCCTACATCCTGGTGGGCCTTGGCTTCTTTTCAAAGCACCGGCAGCTTTAAAATGTTTAAAAGTTACCCCCTTTTTTAGATTCAGAATAAAATAGAAATCTTATAATTAATACTAGCGAGCAGACAGTTGACTCAATGGCTCTGCTAAACTTCTTATAAATATTTATATTTCTGTTCCTAACCGAGCTCTGAGTATGATAGAATTTCGTTTGATGCTTGATGTAATACAGCGAATTCGGGCATAAAGCTGATTTTCTTTTCCTTCACAGGAAATTCAGTACAAAAACTAATGAAGTGGCAAAGCAAGCTTTCTTGTGAACCATTCTCTTAAGTGGTGCTTGCGGTGGGTTTGGGATTGCTCTTTCTCTTACAGCGGGCTTCTCTCATGTACTCAAACAGTGTAGAACAGCTTGACCATCTTAAGGGCTCTTTTCTGGGCCTGTGTGTGCAGGCTCATTTTATTATGGCCATCCTACAGAGAGACAGAATCAGCTTCCTCCGGTAGCCGTGGACATCATTTTTAACCAACGTGAGTCTTTTTCCCTGGCCTTTCTCTCAGAGTCTTTGTTGTCCTGCCTCCCTGTGGGGTTTGTCTCTCGGGGGACCTTGAGATGCCATTTCTTGATCAAGTGGTCATAGCTGCCCCAACTGTCCACAGGCCATCACCAGCACACCCTTGGCCGCGGCCAGGGACACTTTAGACGTCAGAGGGGGTCACATCACGTCGACGGGACCGCAGCAGACAGTGTTCTATGGCTCCTGCAGCTAGCGTCCGGGAGTAACTGTGTAAGATGTAACATGGAGTTACCCTGGGCTGTTAGCAGTAACGCAGGCCTTTTTACAAGTTGTACTCAAGCCAGCGGAATTTAGTTCTATCCTGCCTCCGGATTAGTCTCTAGTTCTTGTACACTTTAGGCTAACGTGTATCTCCTTCATTAACTCTTTATCTTTATTTCTGTTTCCAATGCTGCTAATGACTTTTTCTCCCCCTGCCAAAATTATCCCACTCACTAATCGCTTCTTGTCTTCACATCAGTCCACCATTGCTCATGTTTTGCCACAGAGACAAAAGTTCCTGTGGGGTGGGGAGGGCTCCCTCCCCACCCCACAGGAAGAACAATACAAATGACTTGGAAGACAACATATGATTTATTGGCATTTTGGGGTATAAATATTTTAAATTGGCCTAAAAATAGCTGCTGACAAATGTTCTAAATGTTAAAAAAAAAATGTGCTCTTTGTTACAACGCTTGTTTTTAATAAGTCTTCAATATTTATGAATCTCTGGTTTTCCTCTAAATATTGACATTTGGTGCTCATTACCAGGAATACTGTATGTTTAGACGTTGCCAAGTAAGAAACTATAAAAATAGCTGCAAGTCGGTCCTTGGATGTATCCAAACTGTAGATTGGCCATTTGAATTTTAAAGCGCCAGGACTGAGGCCTACCTTCTGTCTTCAGGTGGCATCTGCGGACGAATGCGGTTCTAAGTGTGTTGTTCCCTTCGTTTTGCTCTTGTTTGGTTGCGTGGCTTGTTGGTCTTTTTGTGGTTTTGTTTTTGTTTTTGTTTGAGACAGGGTTTCTCTGTGTAGATCTGGCTGTCCTGGAAGACCAGAGCCAGCTCTGGCTCTGTAGACCAGGATGGCCTCGAACTCAGAGAGATCCACTTGCCTCTGTTTCTCGAGTGCCAGGATTAAAAAGGCATGCACCACCACTTGGTGTTGTGTTTTGCACTTTAGTAACAACACAGTGGCTTTCTATGTTAATGGGAGTTTATTGTACCAGGAACGTCTAAAGGGTAAAACCAGTCTTTGTGCTCCCCAGATTGCAGAGTTTCTTTCTTTCTTTCTTTCTTTCTTTCTTTCTTTCTTTCTTTCTTTCTTTCTTTCTTTCTTTCTTTCTATCTATCTATCTATCTATCTATCTATCTATCTATCTATCTATCTATCTATCTTCTATCTATCTATCTATCTATCTATCTTCTTTGTGTGCATGTTTGTGTGTGCGACCTTGAGGGCACTTGTGAAATGGAACCAGTGTGGCTGTCAGAGGAAAACTTCCAGGGTAGACCCTCGCCTTCTACCTAGTATGAGTCAGGAGTAACCAGACAAGCTGGCCCTTGGGTCTCACAGACACATGCCACCGCATCTCTTGTATGGCTTTGAAAGACCCAGACTTAGGTCCTTCTGCTTGATTAGCAAGCACCTACCCACCGAACCATCTCTCCCTATGCAAACAAGAATTTCTGAATGGGTTTGAGTAAAGCCCTATCAGGTCCCTTGTACTTGTACGAACAGTGCTTTGTGAAGACAGAGCCTGCCCTGCCCTCTGGGAGCCTGGGCTTTCAAGTACATCCCTTTATGTTGGTTTTGGGGTCCTTTCCCTCTCTATAACCAGACAGTGGACTGTGATAGCTGTTGGCAAAGGCGAGGCAGTGGATTGACTGGATATGAAGACAAATGGGGATTTGAGGTCTCATAGATTCCATTCAGGAAAGATAGTCGTTTTCAAGAAATTACACATATGATATAGACACTTAAAAATGGTGTCATCAAAGGGCTGCAGAGGAGAAGCAGCATTATCAGGGTGTTTTATTCTTTGTATTTTTTGAGCACTTTGCCTGCATACGTTGGCTCAGTTGAAGCAAAGCCCTCCCTTGTTTGTGTGTGTTGTGTATGTGTGTGCTCACACACGTTCTTTTGAGTGCTGAGTATTCTTATATGTGTATGAAGAAGTATTTGTACGTATATGTGCACGTGCATCTGGAGGCCAGAGGACGACCTTGGGCCCTGTCTACTGTGCTTTTAAAGACAGTCTCTCGCTAGCCTAGTGCTCACTGAGCAGACTGCGCTGCCTGGCCAACAACAGCCAAGGGTCTTCCTGCCTTCACTTGCCCAGCCATGGGACTACAGGTCCGTGCTGCTGTGCCTGGCTTTAAAAAAAAAAAAAAAATGAATTCTGGGGAATGGACTCAGGTGCACATGCTTGCTTGCTTGCCAAGTATTTTAATCAATCAATCAGTCAATCAATCAATAAGTCATTCCCCAAGTCCCCAAGACTCTGGTTTAGAAGCTAACAGCTCTGAAAGTCACAGTGACGCTTTAGAAAGTAAACAAACATGGGCATGGTGTGCCCTTGCGTGTGGTTTAAATGCTGATTTTGAATATTGGGAAGACACCCAAAGGGTTTTGCTCTCTGCTGCATTAGACTCCTAGCCTTGTCCCTGCTCTTGGTTTCAGCAATGAGGCAGGACCAGACTTCCAGATAAAGATAGAAGTCTACAGCTGCAGTGCAGAGGAATCCTCCATAACCAACACCCCGAGGAAGCTGGCTAAAAAGCTGAAGACGTCCATCAGCAAAGCTACAGGGAGGAAAATCAGCGCAGCACTCCAGGAAGAGAGCCCAGAGGCGTGCTTGCTCACCGGTTCCGTGGCGTAAGCTCTCTAATACAGTCTGGGTGGTATTTCAGAGCATTGTCTTTTGATGCTGGTTTGTACTTTAACTGGAAAGACATCCTGCAACAGAGGGGAACTTGGTTATGTGGCCTTTACCCAACCGAGATGTGCTTGGCCCCTTCTCTGAAGGATGGAAGTCAGGTGAACTGCTTTTGCGTTGTTTGGGACTCCACGCCTGTATTAGTCAGGGTTCTCTAGAGTCACAGATCTCTACACTGATCCCTGAGCCTTGGGGAGATGCCAGAAAGGTGCTCCGTTCAGTTGCCTTGCATTTCTGGATTAGTCAGCACGACGTAGATGAGGCTAGACTCATAGATGATGACATAGATGAGGCTAGGCCCTTTGTTTGGCCTGCATTTCTGTTCAAAGCCCAGTGGTTTTCTTGGGAGCCTCTCGTTGAGTGTTCCATTATTGCTCTCAGGAACAAGCATCCTGGTCTTGATTCTTCTGTGTATAATTGGCCTCTGCTATTTGCCCATGAATTCGAATGCTAAGTTGTTTTGTTTTGTTTTGTTTTGTTTTGTTTTGTTTTGTTTTATAGGTGTGTTTCAGGAAGCTTTGATTATTTTATACCATGAAAGTCTGTCAAAGGACATGATAATACAGTGAATTTTACCCAGTCCTGTTCTCTGAGGACTAGCACTTCAGGTGTGACTGTAGAGTATGCTGGCTCATGCACAGCCCGCAGACCCTCTAAACGTTCACTTGGTAGGGGCTTGTGCATAGCATTGGTATTCAGAGAGCCTAAGAGGATACATTTTGCTTTTTAAGACACAGACTAAGTTCAATGTTGAGACTTCCACTGCAGGTCTTATTTAGCCTTTACCAAAATGAGTGCCTATAAAATAGTAACTAGGAGATGGTATCTGGCCAAATATAGCTATTTTTCTTTTCTTGACAAGAATGCATTTTTTTCTTCTCACTCCCATCTAAGTAGTCTTTATTTTCCATACCCCTTGATTCCTCCCCCCCCACCCCAATATTATAGCAGTCAGCCTACTTGGTAGAAAAAATGTAGCTGATTAAACTTTTGGGAAGTCGGTAGAGGAACGAGTGTAATGTTTTAGAGACAAGCTGTTAATCCTGACCAGAATGCTTCTCAAGTGAGATCATTGTTGGTTTGGAAGATGCCCATGTAATTAGTCACGGGCTAAAAATGAAGCGACTTCAAATAC
The DNA here is from genome assembly GCF_900095145.1 of Mus pahari. Lineage (NCBI taxonomy): Eukaryota > Metazoa > Chordata > Mammalia > Rodentia > Muridae > Mus > Mus pahari. The sequence continues at coordinate 33,150,853 of NC_034598.1, forward strand.
CATCATAAAATGGTATTGTTGGGCTTCAAGAAGACAGTGAACATTTTTGGCGATTTTTTTTTAGGACGTTCCCTGACGTGACTCATTTCCTCCTCTTATCTGTGGAATGTAGGCTTACCGAAATCTCTTCAGCTACATCTTGCCAGTTTTCCCCTAGCCAGCGAAATAACTGCTTTTGTATTGTGACTAGGGCAGGGTTCTTCATTGTTAAACCATAACTTTAAAAACCTGTAATATCATTTGTGATATTTTAGTTGACTAGAAGACAAACTACATTTAAAAGCAAAACAAACAAGCTACTCGGTGAAGAGGCAGCTGAGTGGTTAAGGGCACTGCTCTTCTGTCTGTGACTACAGTTCCAGGGCACCTGAGGTTCCCTTCTGGCCTCTGAGGGTCCTGCGGGCAAGAGTCGCACAGATGTACGCCCATGCAGGCAAAACACGCATCCATAAAATAAAAATGAATCTCTGGAGAATCCCACGTGCTGCATCTTAAATTAGAATGAAGGTATAAAACAGTCTCCTAGCACATCTCCCGTAAGCGAAGCACCTGTGGTTTGAAACAGTACCGTTAAGAGGTTCAAGGGTGGGGAAGCCAATGTAGTTTCTAAATTTAACTAAGGGGTCACTCAGCTCCCCGGTACAACTGGCCTAGGAAAGGACCCCACAGCAGGGAAGTCCTGGCGTTCCTGGGATTTCAGAGGTTGCTAGTCAGTCAGGATTCTTGCAAAAAGTAGTTATACTACATTGATGGTTTTCCTTGAAAAGAGCCCCTTAATTTTAAGCTAGTCAAGAATGAGACTAGCGCTCTCTCTAGCCACCAGCAAGTTCAAGTTTCATTCTCTGAACTTCATGCTCTTCCTTCACAAAGGTGAGCCAGAAGTCCTCTGAAGTTCCTTGGTATTTAACCAGTTATCTTCCTTGACCATATCATCGGCTGGCTGTAGTCTAGCATACCTGTTTTTTTAGAAGGGATTATTAGTGCCTTTCGCTTTCATACTGTTATTTTTATATGTGCCATTCCTAAGACTTGGAGGTTAATGACCTGTGTACATAACTTTTAGTAATTGGGGCAGATGCGTTCTTGGGCATGATCATGTTTTAAAGCCCATGCTGGATATGGAGGTATAGATAGATGTAGATGTAGATATAGATTCATCTTGACACAAACTAGAGTCAACTTTAAGAAATAACCTTCATCGGATTGTCCCGTAGGCAAGTCTGTGGAGGTATTTTCTTCATTAATAATTAATGTGGGAGGGCCCCGCCCCACCCACTGTGGGTGGTGCCATCCCCTAGGAAAGTAGTGCTGGGTTATATAAGGCTGAGCAAGTCATGTGGATTAAGCCAGTAAGTAGCCTTTCTTCCAAAGCCCCTCCTTCAGTTCCTGCCTCCATGTTCCTCCTGTGACTTCCTTTCACTGATAATGGGATGACATAAACCCTTTCCTCTCTAAGTTGCATTTTGTCATGGCGCTCCTTACAGCGATGGAGAAGCAACCTAACACAAAGCCAAAGAAAAGCCTTAAAACCTGTAATTCGGTCTTCACATCAGTTTTACCTAATTGGCCACATAAATAACATAACTTTTCTCCAGTGCTCCAAGCGAGCACAGAGGCACAGGGTCCCCATAGCTTTTTTCTGTGCACAGCAAGAACACTATTTATATTTAGCTATGTTGGAATGACTGATCTCAAGTGGAAAGATAAGAATAAATTATAGTGTATCTCCTACAAATATGTAAGAAATACGTATTATTATAATATTATTATATTTAAGAAAAATATATAAGAATATGGAAGACACTATAATTTCTTATATATAAAGTATAGTGTGTGTGCTAGAAGTAAACCCGTGGCATATCTGTTTATTTTGGGGTTTTGTTTTGCTTGCTTGCTTTCTTCCTGCCTCTCCTGGATGTTTTCCCTCCTGCAGTTCATGTACACAAAGACAACTTGTCTGCTCTGTTGAGCTCCTCCGACCTTGGCCTGGTCTACAGCATCAGAGTCTTCCCACGCTCTTCGGCCTTCTACCTTCCCATTGTTCCCAAGGTTTTATCACCATTGACACATCCATCGATGATCTTTAGATCTCTTTCCTCCCTTCAGAGTCCCGCTCCTGCCCTTACAGTGATGGGATGGTTTGTATGTGCTTGGCCCAGGGAGTGGCACCATTAGGAGGTGTGGCCTTATTGCAGTAGGTATGGCCTTGTTGGTGTGGGGGTGGCCTTGTGGGAGTGGGTGTGGCCTTGTGGGAGGGGCCTTAAGACCCTCATCCTAGCTGCATGGAAGTCAGTCTTCCACCAGCAGCCTTCAGATGAAGATGTAGAACTCTTAGCTCCTTCTCCAGCACCGCGCTTGCCTGGACGCTGCCATGTTCCCAGAACCTTGATGACAGTGGATGAACCTCTGAACCTGTAAGCCAGCCCCAATTAGGTGTTGTTTTTATAAGCGTTGTCTTGGTCATGGTGTCTGTTAACAGCAGTAAACCCTAAGACAGGTGAGTACCAGGCTTGGCTTAATGCTTTGTTGTTGTTCTTTTTGTTTTGTTGTTGTTCGTTTTGTATCACTTTGACACCTGCACTCCTGAGGGCTTAAGAAAAAAAGTAACTTGTCCTTTCTTTGAGATGGATAACACCACTGTGGCAGCTCTTGTCACAGCCAGGCATCTCTTTAGTTTCTGTGGCCTTTGACTTTACCTCTTAAAGGATTAGGCGTGATTTTCTTTCTTCCCCATCCCCCAAGGACTCTCCATTTCCCCCTCACTGCCGATCCTTGTGTTTTGGGTGCTGTGGACAGTCTTGATTGTCAGGGACGGAACATACCAGCCTTCCGTGGAGTCCACCAGTCCACTTGACTCACCTCTGTGTGTCTAGAGCTCATCTGCTTGAGGACTGGATCCCATTGGACCTGTCTTCTCCGTGATTGAGGTGGAGTCCTACCTACTTCCTGCTTCCCTGGACCATCGGCTTCTCTTCTACTCTCCCATCCCCCAAGTACATCAGCCCGCTGAAGGGCTTCCGTAGTTCTCTGTCTCAGGAAGTGGTTCCCATAGTCTCTCTCGTCTCAGGAAGTGGTTCCCATAGTCTCTCTCGTCTCACCTTTCTCTCCTCTCACTCTCTTGGATCGCTTTAGTTGACCTTCCTCTTGTCTCCCCACAGGAAGTCCTGTCCGATCAGCCAGACATCCACACTCTGCCACACCTGGTGTTTGGCTCATTGGTGTCCTCCTTCTGGATAAACCCAGCTGGTCACTCTCCGTGTGGTAGCTGTTGACTTGTCTTCTTGGACGGCACTTTCTTGGGGTTTTTTTCCCCCTCTACCTTAGTTACTGTTCCTCGCCTGCCTCCTTTGCACACTACTTTCCAACTTACTCCAAATTGTCGTCATTGGTCACCGGCCTTTACAAGGTCTTAGGTTTTCATTGCTGTGAAGAGACACCGTGACCAACGCAGCTCTTATAAAGGGAAACATTCACTTGGGGCTGGCTTACAGGTTCAGAGGTTCAGTCCATTATCATCCTCGACGGAAGCACGGTAGCATGCAGGCAGACATAGTGCTGGAGGAGCCCAGAATTCTACATCTTGATCTGCAGGCAGCAGAAGGTGACTCTCTTCTGTAGGCAGCCATGAGGGGAGTCTCATTCCACTGGCCAGACTTGAGTGAGAGTGTGTGTGTGTGTGTGTGTGTGTGTGTGTGTATGTGTGTATGTGTATGACCTCAAAGCCCTGCCTCCACAGTGATGCACTTCCTCTAATAAGGCCACACCTTTTGCAATAAGGCCACACCTCCAAACTGCCATTTCCCATGGACCAAGCCTATTCAACATCACACTTGGCTTTCTAACTTTAATTAAATTTCACCTCTGTACCTGAAGCTCTCAAATTTAGATATTCATTGTCTTCTGGCTCAACACCTACCTTCGCTCCCACCCCCTAACCCCCTCACCCCGCCCCGTGGAATCAGTTAGTAATTCCATTTTTCTAGTTGCTTGCACAGAAAGCTTGGGTGTTCTTCTGAAGCTGTGTTCACACTGAGTCAGCTTTGAGAAGGTGTTAATATGTCACATCCTTCCGTACGGCCCCAGGCCTGCATCTGCCCTAGTTGATATTTCTGTTTGCACTTTAGACACTCCCCCACAAACAACAGCCACAGGGACCGTTTCATTCTGGTAGGACTCAGACCTTAGCAGCTGCCTCTACCCAAACCCCACCAACCCACCATGCTTGCTCCAAGTATCACTTAGAGAAAGATCCAGTATCTTTATCCCACGAGTTAGTGCTGTGCATAGCTTCTGCCCCCTGCTGGCCCAGTTGGACATCCAGTATTTCCGCGAGTCCATCCTCCTGCTGGCCAGTTGGACATCCAGCATCACCATCCTTCTTACTACCTTCCAACCAGGCACTGCATAGGCAGCTGAGCCACCGGGCCTGAGCTCCGGTGGTTTCTGTGACTGAGCTATCCCTTCTCTGCTCAGGTCTCCACACTAATATGACTTGTGTACGAGGGGCTTCCTCCTCTCTGCCCATCCGAAATAGCCTCTTTCCACCTTAATCCTCCTTCTGGGCCTTACCTAGCATCTCGTACCTATTATAATTAGATTTAAAAAAATTTTTTTTTCCTTGAAAGAGAGCACTCCTCCACCCTCCATTGCTTATTGTAGCCTCAGTGACACAGGCAGACAACTGTAGCTCACTGTCAGTAATCTTTTTCCAAAAGATAACACATTCTGCATCCAATCGCGGATAGGAAGTCTGTTTCATTTTCTTTCATAAGGGAAGAACGATATTGCTTTTATCCATTTAAAACACTTAATAGTTCTCCAAAATGTAGTTCCAGAAACCAAATGAACATCTGGGGAGGGTGCTCCTATATTATACCTTGTTATCACACAGCTGGTGACGTGTTGACAGGCAGTTCAGGGTGCTGTTCCGATGTTCCTTGTGCTGTAGAACGCCTCAGTTACTTTGGTTCATTCTCCAGTTTTCTCCAACACTTCCTCAGCTTTGCAGGGGGGTGGGGGTGCACAGAGATGTTAGGGGGAAATGAAAGCTTAATTGCAAAAGGCTCTATGGAAATGTGCACGGTGTGTGTCAGGGCTAGCCGAGGTTAGCCCACATAGAACAGGCAGTGCTAGCCGAGGGTAGCCCACACGGAACAGGCAGTTCTAGCCAAGGTTAGCCCACACGGAACAGGCAGGGCTAGCCGAGGGTAGCCCACATGGAACAGGCAGTTCTAGCCAAGGTTAGCCCACATAGAACAGGCAGTGCTAGCCGAGGGTAGCCCACATGGAACAGGCAGTTCTAGCCGAGGTTAGCCCACATGGAACAGGCAGTGCTAGCAGAGGATAACTTATGCAGAACATGAGGCATTCGTAAACATTGACTGGAAACACTGTGTGTTGAAAGTTATTGCGGGCAGTAAGGATTACACAATTAAAAACCGAGAGAGTGGGCTGGAGCAGGGCTCAGTGGTTCTGAGTACTCGCTACCCTTCCAGAGGACCTGGGTCCTACACCTAGCACTCACATGGCTGCCCACAACCATTTGTAACTCTAGGTCCTGGAGATCTGATGCCCTCTGAGGGCACCAAGCACACACATGGTACATGGACATACGTGCAGGCAGAATGCTCATATACGAGAAACTTTACTGGAGAACATTTTCTGGAGCGTCTGTCCTTTTATCTCAGCGAAGATGTATGTGACCCTGAATGCTTGCTGTGTGTGCATTTTTTTTTTATCATAGAGATTCCATGAAGGAATGCCTGTGTGCTTGCTAACTACGTACATGTTTTTATTCTAGAGATCTCATTAAAGATCTAGTGGGAGGTCAGTTTGTGAAATACTGCCTGGTACAGTGAAAAAAACCATCCTGTCAGGCCTGTCTCCTCCCCAGAGTTGGTCTGTGTCTGTGAGTGCACATGTGTACCTTTAACATGTTCTGGGATGATTTAAGATTCTACTGTTCAGGAAAATAATAAAACCATGAAAACTCAGAAATTAAGGTTACTGGCGCCGGGCAGTGGTGGCGCATGTCTTTAATCCCAGCACTCGGGAGGCAGAGGCAGGGAGATTTCTGAGTTCCAGGCCAGCCTGGTCTACAGAGTGAGTTCCAGGACAGCCAGGGCTACACAGAGAAACCCTGCCTCGGAAAAAAAAACAAAAACAAAAACAAAAAACAAAAAAAAAAACCTAACAAAAAAAGTAAGGTTACTGGCATGGAAAATATAGTTGTTATTTATGAACAGAAATTCTTTTTTTTTTTTTTTTTTGTCCTGTTCTGGGAATTGAATTTAAGGCCTCACACATACTAGGCAAACCCTTTACCATGCCCAGCCCCAAATGCAATTTTTCTAACCATTCACTACCAAGGTACACATTTCATCTCCAGGATGCCTTAAGAATTCCACAAGAGTGCTGTGTTAATATAAACACAAAACAGGACCACTGTGAGAAGGTGCGATGGCCTCCCTCACCCCTAATGCCGGTAGAAACTCCGGACCTTTAAGTCCGTTACCGGAAGGAGATTGCCTTTGTCGGACAGCTCCATAGGAGTTAGTGTGGGAAAGGCAGATGCTAACAGTGTGCTCTCCCAGAGGGAGCTGAGGCCGGCAAGGATGATGCTGAGGTGTCTTAAAGGGAGACTAGGAAGAAGGAAAACAAAACAAAACAAAACCAAAACCGGGGGAGGGGGGCGGGGAGAAAAAGGAAAAGGAAAAGGAAGAGCGAGAACTCAGAGTGCAGGAAGTTGAAGTCAGTGGGCCACAGGAGAAGCCTGAACGGGTCTGGGTGCAGCTTGCCTGGTCTTACCAATAGGGGCAGCAATGAGTTAGGCCTTCTAAACAGACTGGGAGACAGGGAGAGGTGGGGCTGGAACCGATGTGGAGTTCTTCTCGCAGCCCTGGCTTTTCTCAGCCCATCGAAGTCAAAGGTCAACTGTGTGTGTCTCTTGCTTGGTCACTCTTCGCCTCTCAACCTGGAGCTCATCCATCCAGTTAGCGTGACTGGCCAGTGACCTCCAGCGATCCCCCTCCATCTCTGCCACCATTGCTGAGAGTACAGATGTGCGCCGCTTGAGAGTTGACGTGGCTGATGGGGATCTGGGCTTGGGTCCCCATGCCAAGTCGTTTACCTACTGAGCCATCTCGCCAGCCCTGGGATCTCTTTGTAACTGCCTAAGTGCCACTCCTCAGGGACACCCTCTCTAACTGACTTTCTCAGCATGACGCTTCTCACCCACGTTGTTTCTTTCATAGAAAAGGTTTGATGACCACTAGACATCTCTGGTGTTTTGTATATCTGTATCTTTGTTTCCCCTCTTGCCTGCACCAGAGTATCATGTTGAACTTATTTACAGCTAAATGCCCACACCTAGCATGAGACTTAGCACAGTGTAGGGACCGTGTAAATGTAGGGACAGAGACCCTTCACTGAAATAATTTGTGATACAAAAACCTTAGAGATTTTATTGCCAAAATATGAAGTGATCAAGCTGCTAAATCGGTTAATAGCTTATACTGACTATAAATCTGCCATCTGTGATATATAGACTTGGAAACCGGGAAACTCGGAGATAGGGTCTCACTTCAGAGTCCAGGATCACAGTCTTTTGGCTCTGCCTCCAATTTGCTGAGACCACTGGAGTGTGCCACCATGTGTGTCTTGTATAGCTAATCTTTTAAAAATTTTTATTATGGTAGAATGTATGTGACTTAAATTGACCATTTTGACAGGTTTTGAGAACACAGGTCAGTGGTATAAAGGGATATAAGTTTAGTTTGCTGTCCTGGATGGCCATTCCCACCAACCGTCTCCAGAACTTTTTCACCTTCCTGAACTGAAGTTCTGCACTCACTGCTCTTCTCCCCTCCCCACTCAGCCTCCCAAGGCATCGTCCTGCTTCCTAAGGGTCGGACTACCACAGACGCTTGTTCCCCGTGAGGGCATGTGAGAATTGTTTCTTTTGTGGCAGAAATCTTTCATTTAGCATAATGTGTTTCAGGTCATCCACGTTGTATGTAGAGTATGTCAGAATGCTCTTCCTTTTGAAGTTAGAGAATTCTTTACAGTATATGGATGGGTGGATAGATAGATAGTAAGTGACTGGTAAATAGAAAGATTGATAGGTAATAATAGGTAAATGGCTCTTATCCATTTATGCCCCATGGACACTTGAGTTTTTCAGCTCTATGGTTCTTGTAAATAACACCTCTGTAAACACAGCACTTGCACGTGAGTGCTCACGTGTGCACACACAAACACTTATTTCCATGCTTGTTTTATGTTCTTGGGGGTGTGTATTCAAGTAGAATTGCTGGATTACCCTGTGATTTTTCTCTTTTGTTTTTTAGTTTTTGGAGGAACCACTGCGCTGTTCTGCGCTGGTCTCCGCAGCGGCTGCCTCATGGCTCAGGCTGGCAGTTTTACAAGGTTCCCGATTCTCCACACCCCAGCTAACATCATTATGTTCTGTACTCCAAACCCAGATTTGGTTTTGGTAGTGGCCAGTTTTCCTAGTAGTAGATGTTAATTAGAGGGTGCTCTGTGGTCGATTTACACTGGAAATGTTAAGCTCAGTTTGTTACATTGTGTGTGTGTGTGTGTGTGTGTGTGTGTGTGCGCGCGCGTGCGCGCACGCCTCTTGAGTGTTTCTAGAGAAACATCATTTGGGTCATTGGCCCTTTTTAAAGATCAGGCTATTTGTTGTTTTTATTTAGTTGAACATTTGAATAGTTGGCCGCATAGATAACTACATGTAAGGATATTTAAAAATGCTTTCTCTCTCGTCCTTAGAGGTGCAAAGTACCATTTGCTGGCTCATACCACCCTAACCTTGGAAAATGCCGGAGACTGCTTTAAGACCCATAACCTGTCTATTCACGGAGATGGTAAGTGTGCTGTGTTATTGTGTATTTATTAGGTATGTACACGTGGTGACGGTTAATTCCTAATTTTAGCATGTTCCCCCCGGAGGAGATAATGGCTTGAATAATATACACATGGATGAGTCTGGTTTTTTTCCCAGTGTGTTTCTCTCTTCCCTACAGGAGAAAAATTAAGGTTCCCCCCTCCCTCTCTAAATCTGACTTACAGTAGAAAGAACTGAAGTCTTCACCGTCTTTATATGAGGCTCAGAGATGATGTTTCTCGTCTCTGCTAGCTGGGTGGTCAGATGTGTCTGGTGTTAAAGTTACCGATCGAGGCAGCCACCCCTCCTGTTGGTAGAAAGCAGAGGATATGAAGCAAGTAGGGTTGTGTTCATTTTAGTCACTTTCTTTCTGAATAATAATGGTAGTTTCTCTCTTTGTTTTCCCTCTAAAAGGAATCTATGGGAATGTGTCTAAGAAGCTTAGGTGACAAGAAGGCTTGTGAGCACTTTGCCAGCTGTCCCTGGGATGGGAAGTGCACAGCAGTGTTGGGCAAGGAGCTCAGCTGTAGGAACTGAGTTACACACGCGCTGGTTTTCCAGGGGGACGTGTATGGAATAGGTGCAGGCTGATGGCGGCTGCTTCATGCCTAAAGCTCAGAGGCCTCAGTGCTAACGGGATGGATGATTTCATGGTGACTTTTTTGCTATAAGCATGGTCTTTACTTTCTCAAACCCTCTTTTAGGATGGTTCTTAAAACGTTTAACCTCCTCCCTAGCCCACCACCCACCAGAGGTAGTGGGAAAGAAAGGTTATTAGGATATGAGTGGGGAAGCGGATCTGTTTAGAAATGGTTCTTTGGAGCAAAGCCCGTCTCCGTTGTCAGGAAATCAGCAGTTCAGTTCACATAGGTCAGCAGTGATAGCTCGATCCACTCGCACACATTTTATGGAGCTACCACTAGTCTGGTTCAGTAGTGTCGGGATAGCAGAAGTGGTGGCATGACCTAGCAGGATCAGCCAGGCCTCAGCCAAATCCGTCATGCATCAGTGGGAGGGACTAGAACCAGCAGGGACTCGAGGAGAGGAGAAGTTCTTTGCTGTGCCTCTCTCAACAAAGCAAAGATCACCGAAGGCTTTAGAGGGAGAAGAATCGTCATAAAGCTAGCTCTATCAGCAAAGCCCCTCTCACAGTCCTTTGAGTCCTATTTGTACTCCTGCCAAACATCACACGTCCTCCCTTGATCTGGCCTTGTTGATGTGTCTTGCCTCGGTACATGAGTTTGTCTTAGCAAAACTCTATGTGAGTCTGTCTCAGCTGACGTCACTCTGCCAATGGGCCCGAGTCCAAGGAAGCAGCAAGAAGCCGCAGCACAGCACCAGCAGCTTTTTGGTGTGGTTTCTCTCTGTGGAGACAACAAATGGAGCTCAACTAGGCAATGGAAGGTGGACCAATTCACGCGTGTCATTAGCGAAGAATCCTTCATCACGTGTCCTTTCACGTGCTTGCTTCAGCGGAGCGTCCTTTCACCTGCTTTAGGAAAACATTTCCTTCACATGTTTGCCCCAGCAAAACACCATCTGACATAACTGACTCTCCAAAGACCCCTTAAGTTTCCACTTCACATAAGAAATTTTACGAAGAATAGGGGGAGGGTGGTGGGCTGTAAAACCTGTGACCATTTAAAGAGCATCTCTAGCTACTACTCACCGATACCAGGCCTCCTCAGGACTCTGGATGTAGATGTCCCAGCTTCCGTGACATTCGCTTTCCTGTTGGTCTCTCATGCTCTGCCATCTATACAGCCTTCCCCGCATTCCATGGTTTGAACTGTGATGGGAATGAACTGTATGGTAAACTGTCATTAGTGGTGAGCTTTTGTGATTCCTGCTGCACTACTATGCTGTGTTGGTTCTCTCTCTCTCTCTCTCTCTCTCTCTCTCTCTCTCTCTCTCTCTCTGCTTTCCTATGGCTTGAGTCAGTTCCAAAAAGTATCTTCGTAGGTCTATGTGAACCTGGTCCAAATGCGAGCTTTATAAATGCAAAATCACACACACACACACACTGCCTTATATCATATGACCCCTGTCCCCAATCTGTTTATCACCAGGACTTCTTTTCCTCTTGATTTTAATGCTCATCCCCGAAGCAGGCCCAGCAGCCTTACCCACTAGCATGTTAATTATTTGTTAGAAATAATGGTGGATTCGTATAGTCTCTCTGGCAGGAAGTGTGAACAGATAGAGTTTTGCGTTCCAGTTTTCCTGGTGGTTCTGTTTTACTTTGTGTGATTTCAGCCTCTGTTATTTAGTGCATATGATTTTTAAATAGTGTTTTTTTATTGTTAGTTTAGTATATATTTTTTATATTTATATATAACATATGTTACATTTACATATATATTACACACACATAATATATATCATAGGCCTGCCTCTTCCAACAAGGGGTAATTACTTTTATCATTTGAATTTCCCTCTGTTTGTAAAAGTATGCATTAAATTTTAATATCTTAGAAATTACTCTTAAATTGTTTTTTTTAAAGATTCATTTATTAGCTGGGTGTAGTGGCACACGCCTTTAATCCCAGGCACTTGGGAGGCAGAGGCAGGCAGATTTCTGAGTTCAAGGCCAGTCTGGTCTACAGAGTGAGTTCAAGGACAGCCAGGGCTACACAGAGAAACCCTGTCTCGAAAAACCGAAAAGAAAAAAAAAGATTTATTTATTATTATACATAAGTACACTGTAGCTGTCTTCAGATGCACCAGAAGAGGGCGTCAGATCTCATTATGGGTGGTTGTGAGCCACCATCTGGTTGCTGGGATTTGAACTCAGGACCTTCAGAAGAGCAGTCAGTGCTCTTACCCGCTGAGCCATCTCTCCAGCCTCTACTCTTAAATTGTAATCGTCAAAATAAACAATAAGAGATTGGTTTCACTTTTTCTAAGACAGCATGGAAACTTTCGAAGGATAGACTGTGTTTCCCTAATCTGTCTTGCTATAGAACATAATTCTGTTTGTTTTTGAATGTCACAGGGTACATTGAGCCTGACCTAGCCTTCATCCCATATTCCGACTGCTCATGCGCGACAACTTGACTTCTATATCTTGAACTTGGGATCCCATTTTTTTTTTGTCTCAAAACAATCCTTAGAGTTTCTTTTAGGAAAAAAAAAATTGGGGCGGGGAGGGTGGTCCTGGGACTTTTGACTTCACGTTTGAAAGGCATTTTTATGGGATATACTTGGTACTTTTATTTCCTGTCCATCTTGTCCCCTTGGTTCAGAAGGAATGATGAAGTATTTTGAGATGTGTTGGGTACAGGGTTGAGAGTGGCCACGAGACAGGGACACAGTGACTGGGGCAGTGAGATTTCCCTGGGGATGTGAGCCGAGAGGGAGCTGGCAGGTGCCAGGTGCATGGATGATTCCATACACGGACTGTGGACATAGGAACCCTGCCTAAGGCAGGTGGTGTTTTATAAATGTAGAGATTGATACTCAGGTTAACTGAGTCTCCTACAGGCCCTCTTTCTTGAGGGAAGCACAGAGAAGCTGTGGTTGTTCTATTCCTCAGTAGTCTGAGGCTGTAAGAAAGCCCAGGTAAGAGGTGGCAGGTGAGACAGAGTTTAAGACGACTGCTCTGTGGAGCTAGGGACCCAGTGTCTCTCAAGGATGCTGTAGTATGGGATGCTGCTACATCTGTCCTCAAGGCTATGACAGGAAGGGATTCTATATCTGTATCCCCTTCTCAAGGGTGATTCGGGAAGGGATCCAACATCTCCATTCGGGGATGCTGCAAGAGGAAATTCTGCATCCAGCATCCCTCTCAAGGATGCTGCAGGAGGGGATGCTCTATCCAACATCTCCATTCAAGGATGCTGCAGGAAGGAAGTTTTTTTTTTTCCCCTTCCTTACATGAAATCTGAGCTCATTTTATGAGACACGCATTATTAGATGTGGTGTGTTATGTTCAGATACATTATTGATTGCTCAAACTTTATGGACTTGCCTACAAATCTAATCATTTATGATTCTGTATCATGGGGAATTACATTCTAACTTAAAAAAAATAAGCAACTCACAGATATTTACAACATAAGCCATTCATAAATTTGAGATTCCTATATAAAAGAAATTTATGTGTTGCTCAGACGCTGGCTGGGCTGTGGAGAGATTTTGTTTTGTTTAGTGCTTGTCGTAGAAAAGGTAACTCCCACTTACCGTTTTTGTGTCTGTGACTGGGAATCACTGTGTGCTTTGTGTAGATGCATGGACCCTACCAGGTCACCTTTACTGAGCCCTGAATAAACCCATATTCCGTTAGTCCCAGAGGAATGCTGTTGTGGTAGGCCATAATAGGCTGATTCATGGGGAAGTTGATAAAGCTCTGTAGATTTAGCTTGTCTCTGTATTTAGGCCGGTTCCTTCCGTGAACTGATAACTAAGCTTTGGCTATTCATGTACTACTGTATATTTTAGTGTATGCTCAGTATCCTGGTTAGTGTCTGATATCATCTTGACACGCCTAGGAAGAACCCCTTTGAAGAATTTCCTCCATCCAGCTGGCCTGTGGGCATGTCTGTGGATCATTTTCTTGCTTGCTAACTGATAGAGGAAGGCCTGGCCCACTGTGGGTGGTACCATCCCTAGGCAGGTGGGTCTGGGCTGTTTAGTGAGTCTAGCTGAGCAGAAGCCAGAGAGCAAGCTGGCAATTAGCATTCCTCCAAGTTCCTGCCTTGAGTTCCCTCCCCTGCCTTCCCTCAGAGATGGACTATTATCTGGAAGTGTAAGCTGAACGGAACCTCTTCTCGCTGAATCGCTTTTGGTCACCACGTTCATCACAGCAACAGAAAGCAAACTAGATCGCAAAGGAACTGTATTTTTACCCAAAACCAGTATTTTTTTTTCAACATCTCTAAGGCTTTTAAGTAAATAATAATTACAGCCAACAGCAAGACATCAGGATGCAGTGAACATTCAGAGAAATCTTTTTTACGTGGGACAACCTGAGATGAGGGCACATACTGGATATGTGTGTAGACCCTATATACAGATTATGTTTTCTTGTGCCTTTCTTCTATATGGGTAGGAGGGATTTATACCTCTACATGCCTTAGAGGGATGCCAACATGTTGGGTGGTTTGTTTGTTTGTTTGTTTGTTTTTTGTCCCCCACTTCCCTTTCTCCCCCTTGCTCCAGCCCCACTTGCTCTGGGCCCCTTTGTTTCTTGTTTTTTTTTAGAGAACTTTTCAAAATAATCTCCAACTTAAAACAGAAAACTTACAAGTTTATTGCCAAGGTCTTCCCTCCCACGCACACATGATACCAAGCTGCTTAGAGCATGTCTCACAAACCCCAAGAACCTTAACCTCTATTAAGTACCGTTGACCACCACCGCCCGCCTCAGCAAGCGAGTCCCTTTCTAATGTAGACCCCATGCTTCCTGCCCTGCTCCACTGAAAGAAGCAGCACCCCTGCATCAATTCCTAAGTCTCCTCTTGACTCTCACAAACTTGACATCTGTCTTAGTCAGGGTTTCTGTTCCCACACAAAACATCATGACCAAGAAGCAAGTTGGGGAGGAAAGGGTTTATTCAGCTTACACTTCCTCATGGGAAGTCAGGACTGGAACTCAAGCAGGTGAGGAAGCCGGAGCTGATGCAGAGGCCATGGAGGGATGTTACTGGTTTGCTTCCCCTGGCTTGCTCAGCCTGCTCTCTTATAGAACCCAGGACTACCAGCCCAGGGATGGCATCACCCACCATGGGTCCTCCTCCCTTGATCACTAATTGAGAAAGTGCCTTACAGCTGCATCTCATGGAGGCATTTCCTCAAGGGAGGCTCCTTTCTCTGTGATAACTCCAGCTTGTGTCAAGTTGACACATAGAACCAGTCAGTACAGCATCTTTAGAGAGACATGCTGGTTATTTGGGAGGAGGCCCTACATTGTGCTTGCCGGATGATGGCTCGTTGTGTGACTTGAGTATATCTCCAGGGCCATGCTCTCTGCCTATTGGTGGCTGCTGCCGAGTTTCTGTTAAGGTTGTCTTCTGATCCCTGGTTATGCATATGCATTCTGTGGTTGGAGCCAGTGGTTTCTGAGACGTGTAAGTAAGTGTTCCCTATTGGCCTTGCCGTAGGAGGCCTGTGTCTTTCCTGTTGGTCAGAGGAGCGCCACCCCGTGCCAGTGTCCTTGTTCACTCTGAAGTGATGTACGTTGTAGAGGTGGCAGCAGGGAGACATTCAAGGGGCTTGAGCCCTTCCAAGGCCCTTAAAGCACTGCCTTGCTTTCCTGGAATACCAAGATATTCCAGCGCACCGTGGTCCATCCCTGATGGGGATTGGGGGGGCTCTGCATTCTGCTCCTTTTGCACTATGTGCAAAAGGATCCAGTGCACTAAGCACTGGTGAATCGCCACATCATGGTGTCTTCTCATTGTTCATGGGGGCTGTGGCCACCCAACCAACATGGTCACTCTTCTTTCTCCTCTGCTTGGTTGGAAGTCCTCTCACTAGGCTACCCTGCAATCCAGGCCTGCACACCCTGCTCAGTCTAATCTAGGTGGTACAGCTGCTGTGTAAGCTCTGCATTGGTGTGAACACCTCTTGACCGGCTCACTGAAGTTCTGATGCCTTACGCTGATGTCTTCCCCTCCCTCCTCCTCTCCCTCTTCCTCTTTTCACTCCCTCCTCTCCTGCCTCTTCCCCCTCTCCTTCTTCCTGTCCTGCCTCTCTCTCTCTCTCCTCCTTTCCCACTTCTTCCTCCTCTCCCTCCTCCTCTTTACACTCTCCCTCCTCCTCTCCTTCCTCTTCCCCCTTCTCCTCCCCTGCCTCTTCCCCTTCTCCCTCCTCCTCTCCTACCTCTTCCTCCTCTCCCTCCTCCTCTCCCCACTCTCCCTCTTCCTCTTCCTTCCCTTCTTCTCCCCACTCTCCCTCCTCCTCTCACCTCTTTCTCCTCTCTCCCTCTTCCTCTCCCTCCTCCTCTCCCTCCTCCTCTCCCTCCTCCTCTCCTTCCTATTCTCCCCACTCCACCTCTTCCTCTTCCTCCTTTCCTTCTTTCTCTCCCCACTCTCCCTCCTCCTCTCTCATCTCTCCCTCCTCTCCCCACTTTCCCTCCTCCTGTCCCCCCTCCCCTTCCTCCCTCCCCTCCTCATGTCCCTTGCTTGATGTCATCACCCAGCACAATCCTCACAGTTTCTCCCCTCCCCTCTCAGGGTTCACCCTCAAGGCTGCCCCTTGTGGCTCATGAGTACTTGTTCAACTGGAGGAGGGGAAGGAGTAGGGCAAAGGTGTTTAAGTATCTCAAAATGGATAAAATAATGTTCCACTTAGAGGCTCACCTTACTAATTATTCTAATGAAAACTAGAGCAAGAGGGGAAATCTGGTGACCACCGATCACTTCAGTAGACTACTTTGTGTGAAATTCTGAACAGTCCCCTAAGTCAAGAGACTAAAGGCTGGCGCTCTTCCAGTTTGACCACAGTGTTGGTCTGGGCCGGTCCTGATCTCTCTCACATGCTTGTGTATGCCATTAGCATTCAGGTAGGTGAACCTATATGTCAGATGAATGTTAAAATATGTTAACAATAAAGCAAACAAAATTAAAGAAAAAGAAAAATTCTGGAGTGTGTAACCTTAAACATATATTTATAACTTGACCTTTCCTCCCTTTCTTCTTTCAACAGAGGAGTGTTCCTTTTGGCTCCCCTTGTATGGCAACGTGTGCTGCCGCCTGGTGGCCCAGCCAGCTTGCATGGCTGAAGATGCATTTGCAGGATTCCTTAATGAACAGGTAGAACACATTGCATGTCCCTTGGCTGTGGAGTACCAGTCGGACTCTCTATGCAGGCATTAGCTCAAGGGGCCTTTCTGGAAGTGTTAGTTTTTTTAAATATTGCCGGATGTGAGCCATGAAAGGGTGGGGACTGGGTGACTGTATGGCCTCTCCAGTTCTCGCTGGCTCCCCATCCCACAAGCACAGGCACAGGATGGTGGCAGTGATTCTCTTATGGAAACTGACCCTGGCTACGCAGCACCTTTCAAACATAAAGGCTCTTCTGGCAGACAGCATTTGGCACAGTTTGAGCCTCTGGGCTTCCAAAGCTGCCTCTGGGCCATCTCCTCCTGATTTATTCATAGCCATAGTTATTTCTATTCAGTAAATAATTAATTGTGGACTTCAATGAATCAATAGCTTTTTTTTTGCTAAAAGATTCCATTAGAAAGAAAGAAAAATCTGCATTCTTACCAGGTAGTCAACATCTTCTAGTGTTTTGGGGGGAAAAAAATGAAGGGAAATTATTTTCAGTGTGGAGAGAATTATTTTTATAATTTCCCTGAGCCTTTTGATGAATTGCCGCAGAATTCTAAGCACTAGATTCTAATAGACTAGCTTTCCCAAATCTGTGTTGATTTATGATTTTCTGTGTGTAAAATTGCATGGTAATAATTACCTTCATTTTGCTTAATGCTTCTGAGAACTCCAGGCGTCTTCTCCGCTCTTGGGTTTGAGGTGCTCCGACTTAACTGTACAGCCGATGAATAGCTGATTCCGAGCTGGGGTTAAAGTTGAGGTTGCTGTGATGGAAATTGATAATTGATAGTTGCTTGACTTTTTTTTTTTTTTTTTCCGCTTCCAGCAAACAGGAAAAGGTCTGGTTGGCTGGAGAAGGCTGTACTGTGCTCTGAGAGGGGGTAAACTCCACTGTTTTTATGGTCCAGAGGAAATTGAAGCTAAAATGGAACCGACTCTGGTGGTTCCTGTTGACAAGGTGAGCGGCTCGCAGTTCCAGGGTGAGCACTGAGCCGTAGCCCCAGCCCTTTGAGATGCTCTACTCACGAGGATATTGTGGCTCCTGAAGTTTATGTCATGCTTGTTCTTTACATCCTTGTTGTCATAAAGAAAAGGAGCCTAGGGCTGTGGAGATGGGTTATTAACTGAACGTTCTCTTTCTTTGCACTGAGAGGCTACTGATGGGACCAGTCACTATCTAGTCCCTAAGAACACATCATAATGGAAGTGGATGCTAACAGACAGGTCTTAAAGCCCAGAGTATGTATGGCCCCCACCTTGATGAGATATTTGTGGGAGCTGGAGACTTGGCGCATTGGTTAAGATGGTTTCCTGCCCTTGTAGAGGACCCGAATTTGGTTCCCAGCACCCACATCATGCCACCAAAGTGATTTAACTCCAACTCTAGGAGATCCGATACCCTCTTCTGGCCTCCAAGGGCATGTGTGTACATACAACATACACACTCACAGAGACGAATGAATAAAGGAAACTAAAACTTTAAAAGGCTTTTTTAAAGTTAAAAAGTTTTTAACTCACATCACTTCATGAGTTTAAGGGATGCTATAAACATAAATCATCAACCCAGGCTATGGCAATGTTCTTCCTTGTTAATACTCAAATGAGTTCATTAAGAGACTTTCTCATTTCTTGTGGAATGAAGGGGCAGTTGGCCAAACCTCTGCCAGCAAAGGAAAGCCTGTCACTGCACTTAGAACATGTGAGGATGCAGGCTGCACTTGGACCATCCCACCTGAGTGTCCACCTAGACCCTTTATCCGGGTTTGACACAAGAAAGCAACATCACTGTCTAATTACAAGCTTTTCACATAAAACTCTGTAGGGAAGTGAGGGTGTCAGCACAGGACTGAGTTTCTTTCACGATAGTCTTGACTTCGCCTCTCTTGCGCTGTGTAATGTGTATTGCATCCGGCCTTCTACTGACAGAACCCTTCCCAAGAATACTTTCAACGATGTCTCTGGAGCCAAATCCTGATTGTTTGTTTGTTTGTTTGTTTGTTTTTTAACTTTCCAGTAAAGAGGCCTATCTGGACTGTGTGATTGGATAGGAACTGTAGCATCCTTTAGCTGTGTGCTAACTACCCTTCTACTCTAAAGAGTGACGTAAAGTCTCGTGTGATTTTACGTAAAAGTTATACTCCAGAATACATGGGAACCATGTTTTTTTTTTTTTTCCTGATCTGTCTGGACTTGAATTTAGTTCTTTAGTTCTTTTCCGGCAATATATTTTTATCTATCTCATTTTTAGAAAAAAAATTTTTTTTTGCTCTTTACCCAAAGGAAGTTGTGTGCAAGACTTTTTAATCTTGTAGTTTAAGTCCACTTAACTTAATGTTTTTATTTGCAAGTTCTTCATGATAAAGTTTTAATTAAAAAAAGTTTAAAGAGTTGTTCTTTAAACGCATAAATAAATAATGCCTCCATATTAAAATATAATGAACTTATCTTGGTTTAGAAAAATGGGTTTATGGAGTATGTAATTTTATTAGTGAACAATCTCATCATTTGCCAACTTTGTATTTTGTTTTGTTCACACAATCTCTTTAGTCTCTTACTCCTTTGAAAAATTCGAACATACAAAAAGGTTGAACTAGAAAGCCAGCCACCTTTGCCCCTGAACAGACAGGACTTCCCCTAGTCTGCCCTTCAGAGCCTCTGCTGTTGTTAATAGCTTTCTCTCTCCTGGTTATTTCTCTTTCTGGGTCAGTTAAAAATCAGTTGCAAACAGCACCTTTCTACTAACAGGAAGGATACTTTGTGTATAACTGTAACATTATCACCGACAGGGAGTCTGTTGCTACAGCAATGTTACTGCACAGCATCCTTAACACTGCCAACTTTCATTGATTGATTTCATTGATTGATTGTTTCACTCCACGACACCTAGGTGCCCAAGTTCTTTGCTCCCGTTACCTAATCGTGTCTCAGCCTGCCTTTGTTTTTCTTTGGTGACCCTGACATGCTCTTTTAAGTTCAGGTCATGTCTAAGGGGAATGTGTCGGTGACCAATTGGCTCCTCACATTCAGATCAAGTGTTCCTTTGACTAGAGAAGACCTGGGTATGATTACGTGCCTAGGTCGGTTTGCATTCCAATAGCTGGGTGGTAAAACTGAAAACCTGCCGAAGTTTTCTTTCATTTTGTACCATAGAATGTGGAGGCATAAACTAGGATAACATATAGCCTAAACAAATGGTAGGTTTTAAATTTTAGTGTGTGTGTGTGTGTGTGTGTGTGTACTCATGTACCCAACACACATCAGTATGCACATACAAACACTACACACATGCACGTGAGCATGTGCATCCATGTTTGTTCAGATGTATACCCCTGAAACATGTAAACATATTGCTGCCACAGTATGTTCTAGCAACCATGGTGGATAGTAGGTATCGATGGATCCCTTCAGGCTGGAGTTCCGGGCATTTACAAGACACACAGCTGTGAAATGTGCCTGGCTGGGATCCTGCCCTAGTGACTGCATGCTCACCTCCCCTCAGCTCATGGTAGGGCTAGTGGCCCCCTTTTCAGGTGTATTATTTCTATTTGACAAGCAAAGAAGAGGACATTGCCATTGGGTCAAACTTGTCAAACTAGTCAGGAATATGAGGTGACTCACTCTTTTCCAAGAAGGTAGGAAAAGATAAAATTATTGAGCTAGGATATATATATATATATGTGTGTGTGTGTGTGTGTGTGTGTATATATATATATAAAATTTTATTTGATAGATCTGCTGCTCAATAGGTTTGGAAGGCAGACTAAACTTTCCCTCTCTCCATACCCATCCCGAATGGGATTTCAAAGTGTAAAGCAGCTCGGAGCAGAAGGGATCTAAGCTGGAAGCCACAGGTGACATGAACCTGAACCCAGTCTTTCCCACCTGAATTCAGGAGGGCTTTCCGGTGAAACCCAGGTTACCAGAGATACTGCTTCTGCAAGTCCTTTCTGAGGGTACAGATGTCACTCCAGAAGAGTAGCAGCAGTACTTGCATCCTGACGGAGCTGGCCACCTCTTCCCAAGTGATGGGTCATGGTCCAGGTGGTAGCTGATGCTGTTGTCCATCAGCAAGTTAGGGGGGTGTTAGGAATGGTCCTCTTTTGACGGGGGCCCATGCTTTTATGCAGCTCACCACTGGATGTCTGCAGGGAAATTGTGTAGGTTTGGCCTTAGAGCTGGAGGAAACACCCACGAATGATATTTGACCTCTACACACTTGGAAGTGCTTTATCAGCCAGAGTGTTAGTGGTAGGGAAGGAAGGTTGAATCTTTGAGATCCGCAGTCTTGTTGCGATTTAAATACTAGACATTGGCCACTTCGGTATGTTCACACTGGGGCTTGGTTCTCTAGAGGTGCTATCCTTTGGGGCCCTCCCCTTCCTCTGCTGAGGCCTCCCCTCCCTCTCTGCTGAGCCCTCCCTCTCCCTCTGCAGAGTCCGCCCCTCCCTCTGCTGAGCCCTCCCCCTCCCTCTGCAAAGTCCTCCCCCTCTGCTGAGCCTTTCTCCTCCCTCTCTGCTGATCTCTCCCCCTTCCTCTTCTGAGCCCCCCCCCTCTGCTGAGCCCTCCCCTTCCCTCTGCTGAGCCTTTCTCCTCCCTCTCTGCTGATCCCTGCCCCTTCCTCTTCTGAGCCCTCTCCTTCCTCTGCTGAGCCCTCCCCTCCCTCTGCTGAGCCCTCCCCTCCCTCTCTGCTGAGCCCTTCCCTCTCTGTTGAGCCCTCCCCTCCCTCTCTGCTGAGCCCTCCCCTCCCTCTCTGTTGAGCCCTCCCCTCCCTCTGCTGAGCCCTCCCCTCCCTCTCTGCTGAGTCCTCCCCATCCTCTGCTGAGCCCTCCCCTCCCTCTCTGTTGAGCCCTCCC